>NW_003852483.1:798916-868514 GCF_000181295.1 Otolemur garnettii
TTAAGCTGGTACAGAAACAAGCAGCCATTTAGAGAAATTAGGCCTCAGAGTTCTCTGTCAGCTGTCATGGGAAGGGACGGGATCTCACCTTCCCCGCTGTACTGGGTGGGAGTGAGATGTCTCCCCCTTCCCAGGCCCATGGCTGGCCCGCCAGGGGCTGCAGATGTGGGAAGAGAGAAGGTCCGTGAAAGGCCCCAATTCAGCTGCCGGAGCAACCTCCCTCCCCCAACAGCTAAATATCCACTTGGCCCCTGACAGCCGGCTTTTGTTGGGGGCCCTGGGGCTGTCAGAGGTAGGCAGTACTGGAGGGAGCTGGGCTCGTACATTTCAGGTTTAATATGTTTACTGGAATCAAAGCAAAAGTTAAATCATGAAACAGTTGTTCCATTTTCAAGTTGTTGGATTTTACTTCCATAGTAGAGTTAACCCTGCCCTTTAAGGAATATAGAGCCAGAGGCTTCTATTTACTCAACTCCAAGTTAGAAATAATGAGAATAAAAAAAATTACAAACTGTTACCGCTACTGCCAATTAGGCACTGGCAGCTCACCTTGAATGCTATATGGGTTTCTTGCTGCAATTAAACCCTGAGCACAGTGTTTTAATGAGAGCATCCCCCTAATGTTCTCAAGGCTCTTTACTGTGGACACACTTCTGACCCAGTTCCCAGACTAATTTACTCATCTTTGTAGGATTTTAAACTCTGCTCTTTTCCACTTAATCACTTTTTCCCCTTAACTATTGCCGTCCCAGCATCACAGGTGTTTTTGATTTGATAGTTGCTGGCCTAAGTAGTCATTCTGGAACATATGACTGATATTTCCAGTTGCACGTGGTCAGTGGATGCCCTGAATTTCCACGTAGCCCATCGTGTTGAAAAATTATACTTGTTCTTCCAGAGTCTCTTGGTCTGCAGCATGGTCACACTCCTGAGCTGGGCTCCTTTGCCATGCCACAACTCTGTTCTCTCTCACATCTTGATAATTATACCTTTTCATGAAGACAACCAAATGCAGAGGAATGCCAGGCTTTGGTGAATAAAATGCCCTCACTAATTAAAAGGAGACTGCTTTGAAGTTGTCTGGCTATTCTAAGGAGGGCATCTAGTTACATCACAATAAGCCTAGTGACTCAGATCCACAGGTGAGGAGATTAAATGGAAAAGTCTGAATAACAAAATGTGTTCAAAAGAAACACAGATCAAAACTAGAACAGCACCATGGACTCAACCAAAGGCATAGGTTGAACTTCATTAATAAATTCTTGCTTAATGTGTTTCTGCTACTAATAAGAGAGGGGGTATTGTGACACTATAGGAAATGCCTGGGAATCTGAGGAGACCCACTTTCTTTTTTTGGAGACAGAATCTCACTTGGTCAGACTTGGTAGAGTGCCATAACATCACAGCTCACAGCAACCTCAAACTCTTAGGCTCAAGCCATTCTGTTGCCTCAGCCTCCCCAGTAGCTGGGACTATAGGTGCCTGCCACAATGCCCAGCTATTTTTTAGAGACGAGGTCTGGCTCTTGCTCAGGCTGGTTTCGAACCTGTGAGCTCAGGCAGTCCACCTGCCTTGGTCTCCCAGAGTGCTAGGATTACAGGCATGAGCCACCTGGCCTGGCTGAGACCCACTTTCTATGTTGCAAATACATCTTATCTTATTGATGCCATATCTGAACCCACTTTCTACATTGCAAATACACCCTATCTTATTGATGCCGTAAATTGAGATGTCTTGACAGAGGTCCGTATTGAGAGAAGGAGTGTGGAAGACTTGTGTTTGACAGCTGGGCTACTTCTTATTCTTAGAATCTGTTTAGCTATTGCAGGTGTGGGTGTGAAACTCTGAGCACTAACAAGTGTCATCAGCATTGGCAGTGCATTCTTTCCTGTTAGTCATTTGGCAAATGCCCACTGGGTCAGTCCCAGATATGCAGGACATTCCTACAGTACTTGCAAGACTGTGCGGTAAGTTTCCAAGTAGGGGCTGGTGCCACCAGGCCAGTGGCACTTAATGTAGGAGCCAACTAAAAACCCAGCATTCCCCAAAGCGTCTAAATCTGTAAGTCTCCTCTGATATGCTGCAAGAATCACTGAATAATATACATTAAAGGCAACAAGTATGTGCCATACTCTGGTCATGTGGGTAGCGTTCATGCTTGGCTTTGGGCCCCTTTCCAGTAATAGCACCAGTAAGAAAGCCGGGTGTTGGGGACATCTCATACGGCTCTTCTTTTTTTTTTTTTTTTTTTTTTTTTTTGAGACAGAGCCTCAAGCTGTCCCCCTGGGCAGAGTGCCATGGCATTACAGCTCACAGCAACCTCCAACTCCTGGGCTCAAGCAAAACTCCCGCCGACCACGCCCAAGTAGCTGGGACCACAGGCGCCCGCCACAACGCCCGGCTATTTTTTGGTTGCAGCCATCATCGTTGTTTGGCGGGTCCGGGCTGGGGATTCGAACCCGACAGCTTAGGTGTACGTGGCTGGCGCCTTAGCCGGTTGAGCTATAGGCGCCGAGCCTCATACGGCTCTTCTTTACCTGTGCACCTTGGTTTTAAAGTATTAAACAATATTGTGGAATGTGTAATTGCTTTTCAGTAAACTTTTAACTTCAGAATGGTTTCAGGTTTACTGAAAAGTAGCACATGGAGCCCCCATAACCCCACACCCAGTGTCCCCACTGGTGTGGTGCATCTGTCACACACTACTGGCGCGTTATTCCTGACCGGAGTCCCACTATTCATATTTCCCTAGTTTTTACCTAAGATCCTTACCCGTTCAAGTATCCCATCCAGGACACTATGTTACATTTAGTCTTTGCTTCTAGACGGCAATGTGTATTTTTGTCATAGATGAAACTATGTTTAATGTAACATCATTCCATTATAACCAGCACTTAAATCTTTCTTTCATATTAAATGTTTTTCTCTTTTTAAGCATGAAAATAACTAAGGAGCTTTGTAAATCACGACTTCCCTACTGATGCCTCCAGAGAGTTCGGTCTTCAGGAACTTTACCTCACTCTGCGTTGTCACTGGGAGAAATTGTACATGTGTCCAGTGGAGAACAGCTAGGGCAGCTGTGCCAGTCACACGCATGACATTCTTAATGGACATATGGGGCACAGTTACTAGGATTTTACCAAAATGAAGGATATGCGAGTTGCCTAGAGTAGGGGTCTAGAGGAGTCGGGACAGCCGAGTTTCCTCTTGAGCTCTGTTTGCCAGCTTAGGGCCACCATAACAGATGTCACACTGAGAACTCACAGGTGCATCTACACGCTGAAGGCTACAGGGGCTTTCTGTAGCCCCCCTCTCCCTGTCACCCCACTCAACTTATCTGTATCACCCCAGTGAATTGTATCCAGTCAACTCACAAGGACATGGGTCGGGTACAAGGGTCTCCTCACCAGGTGGAAACCAAACAGGTTTTTGTTGCAAACCATGACCCAGGACAAGCACCTCAGAGATGTTCCTGGGCGCACAGACTGCAATCAGGCAGCAGCTGAGTGGGGGTGGCAGGCATCTTGAGGCAGGGCGTGGTGCCACAGAGTAGTTCACTCAGTGTTACCTGTAGATGCACCGGTGAGTTCCCAGTGTGACATCTGTTATAGTGGCCCTAAACTGGCAGCACTGAAATTCTCCGTGACCCTCTGTGTCTTGGCCATCGTCTCCTGGCTTCAGGTAGCAGCAGCAGCAGCTGTGTGGTCACGTGTCACCCCATGCACACCTGTTGCTCCTGCATGTTTGGGTCGTTCTCTCTGTCGTCCCTCAGTCACTTCCCAGGGCACTTGTGTGTTCTCCTTGTCCTGTTCTCCTGGAGCCCTTGGTCTGGGCAGAGGTCTGACCAGTGCTAACACAGTCATTCCATGTCCTGGTTTGTTAATTATGTAGGAACAGCAGGCTCTGGTCTAGTGTTCTTCTGTGACAGGGCAACATTTTCAAAAATCTAATCATAAAATGGATGCTTGTTTGAGAGGCTACACATTGTATGTCTCCATTTATATAAAGTGTCCAGAATAAGTAAATCCACACAGACAGAAAGCAGGCTTGCAGTTACTGGGGCTGGGAAGGTGGTGTGGGGGAGGCTGACTGCTAACGGGAACAAGGTTTTTTTTGGAGGGTGATGAAATGTTCTGGAATTTCATGGTGGTGATGGTTGCACAACCTTGAGGATATACGAAAAACCGCTAAATTGTATGCTTTAAAATGGTGAATTTTATGGTGTGTGAATTATATCTCACACACCATAAAAGAAATTGATCCTTGTTCACTGGAGAGGCATTTTAAAATGAAATGCAACAAGAAATTTTAATTTCCTATAATCCCAGATAGTGAGTGTAACTTTTTGATGTGTGTGTGGGTGGCAGTTTTTGTTGTTGTTTCTTGTTTTATTTGATGGTGGTGGGGCTTATGCTTAGCCCTTTTTAGGGCCAGAAGAGCTGGGAAGTGCTGAAGCCATCAGGCCCTGTTCTCACTCACCCCTGCCCTGGAGTTCACATACTTCCTTACCACGTTCTTCTGTTTATTATTTGTAGGAGGCCACAGCACCTTGAGCCTAAACTTTATATAGTGTAGGAAGATGGCATTTTAAAACTTCAAAATAGAAGTGGTATTCCTATTTCTCAGTTGGCAAACAATAACTGAGCCTGATTTTGTTGAAGCTTAAGTGTTGATTCTAAGGATTTCAGCAATAGGACTTTTGAACTTACCTTATCCGACGTGTAGAGGAAGTGGAATTTTCACGTGTGAAATCGACTCTGCTTTGGAATGAAAAGCTGGCTGGGAAGAGCTCGAAATCTTTTCCACAGAGGAATTGGGCTAGTGAAGCTTATTTTTCTTTGGGGTATATATTTATTTGACTGTTTCACACCATTTGTCAATTTCTGAGTGGTTAATAACTTTGATGTCTGTTTTCAATGTGTGTACGTAGTGCAAGTATATTTGATTTCATGTGGTCTTTCTGCATTTAAACAGTGCTGAGTGACAGTATGTGTAGCATGCCAATTTAAAATTTCAAACCCAAACTGAGGTCTTCCTTAGCAAAACTCCATTGTCTGCCTTTTATGGCTTACTCCTGCCTGTGTTCTGTCATGTTAGTGCCGGGTTTTAATGATGGAACCACTGGCCCCTCCCCGGGGAGCAGCACCTCCTGTCCCCAAACTGTCCACGTGTGTCGGAGAAGATGAAAATGCAATCACTAGCCCAGGTCAGGGTGTTATGCGTGCCCCCAGAGGGCAGTACAGTTTGTGGGGAGATTAAATAAAGACATGACCTCTGCATGGCTGGTCAGGGATGCCTTATGCCTTGCCAGGATGCGTGTGGACCGGAAATGAAAAGCCTTGGTACCCCTCATATCCTTTCCATTTGTGAGACAGAGGCTTGGCTGCTGCCCACTAGTCTGGGGCAGGGAGAGAAATGAATTGCTTAAGAGAGTCTCCAATTCTGAATTTATTACCTAATTACCAGGGGCCCTCTGCTGAGTTTGGCTGTGCGAGTTTTGCCACCCAGGGCTTTAATTTCTTCCTTTCTCTCTCTTGCTCTTTCTGTCTGTCTCTCTCCCTCCATCCCTGAATGGAATCCAGGGCTTCATTCTGTTGTTTTCTTCACCTGCTTATGCTGCAGGGCATTTGCATTGGGGTAGGTGTTGAGAATCAGCTTTACCCTTACCTCAGATCTGATACTACAAAAGCCCTCTTGAAGCTCCCATAATGTCTTAGCCCTTTCTATTTTCTACAAACAGGGGGCAGTTTTGCTAGAATATCATTGTCTTTGCATGAGAAGAAAATTAAAGGCTCCTGAAATGCAAACTTGTTAAATGTGCATCCTGGTTTCTTTTTCCTAGGTGAAGTAGAGGTTCCGGACCCAAATGATCCTTTGGGACAACTGGATGGGCAGGAGAGCCCGCTCCCAACTCTGAAAGGTAAGCTGGGGTGCAGGTGCTCTTTGAGTGTGTTAAGAATGTCACATGGAAAGCTCCACGTGTAGCTGTCCTTTTACTCAATGTTAGGGCTGAATTGATGGGGGTGTGTGGGGTGGGGTCTCCTGGCCCAGTGCTGCCCCCCGATGGTGTACATGCTGGACCGCCACCTTGATTCCTGTGTTTCCTGACTCAGGAGTGCTGGCAGGTGGGTGAGGAGAAGATGGGTGGGCAGATGGCAGTGTGGCAAGGAAAGAAGGGCCAGAGGACTGGAGGGCAGTCTTAGCAAGTAGACTCTTTTTGACCACTGAGCAGCCTGCTGCCAAGTGACTATCTTTTGAGTGTATCTTTCTGGATGTAATAGTCATGTCTGTGTCTCAGGTGGGCAGGAGGCTCTCCTCCTCACCATTATCTGGGGAGCAGTCATTCTGCTGTGTTGCTTTCCCCGAGGTCTGCAGTCAGTGCTTACTCGGCACTCTTGGTAGGCACCCTGGGTTTGTGGGTGAGAGGACAGGTTTCCTTAGGGGCAGACCCATTATTAGAGGAGATGATCCCCTCTGTGATTCATACACGGTCACCTTGTGTTCATAGATTGCGTCAGTGAGCTCAGGCTTCCGTAAGAAAACATCGCAGACCAGGTGGCTGAAACAACAGACACTTCTTTTCTCCGTTCTGGAGGTTCGATGTTGGAGATGGAGGTGCAGGTGTGGGTGGGCTCTGGGAGGGCTCTGCCAGGCTCACGGACAGCTGCCTTCTCAGTGCATCTTCACATGGTGGAGAGAGTTCTGATTCTTCTTTATAGGGGCTCTCATCCCATTGTGGGGCCCACTCTCATGACCCCATCTAACCCTAATTCCCTTCCAAAAGCCCCACCTGCAAATGCTATCACAGTGGGGATTAGGGTTTCAATATATGGATATATGGGGCGGGGGAGGAATACAAACATTCAGTCCACCACAAGCAACTATTGGAAAGGCCTCTTTATTTCCGTCCAACCTATAGAACAGCTCAAAGAACCACAGTAGTTTCCTAACCACTCCCTATCCCCTGCACTGCACACTGAGGAGTCCTTGTGTTTTCCCAGAGGTGTGTTCACCTTCAGACATCCAGGGCTACAGTTTCCTGGGGATCAGAGGGTCTTTAGAATGTCCCTTTGTGTAATGAGGGGCTTCTGTGCAGCACACAGGCCGCTGGGCCCCTTCTCATTTCACTGTGGTGGTGCAGGCATCTGTCTGTGTAGAGGTTGGGACCAGGCAGATCTTTCTGCCACGTAGGGCAGGAGTAGGTTGGTGCCCAGAATTTGGAGCCTGCTTTGAAGAGATTTTGCCCTCCCTAGGATGTTAAATGCAGTAAACACACATGACTGTCTTGTAGCCCTTGCACATAACCCTGGCCCTTCTAGCAGGGTCAGATATCTGTGGCCTAGGTCAATATCTGTGGACCTGGCAGACCCCAGATGTGCATGAGAGCCACCTCATACCAGGACAGTGATGTTCTGGCAGTCCCTGAGGGGCCACTGTCCTGTCCTCCAGGTGAGACTCAGCTATGTTCACAGCACCTGCAGGCAGAAAGACCAGCTCTGTGAGCTTGTTTAGTGTTCTGGGCCGCAGGACTACATTTCCTTGGAAGGATAGTTTTTTTGTTTTGGGGATTTTTTTCTGAGATACAGTCTTCCTCTGTTGCCCTAGGCTAGAGTGTTGTGTCATCAGCCTAGCTCACAGCAATCTCCAACTCTTGTGCTCAAGCTATCCTCCTGCATTACTCAGCCTCCCAAGTAGCTGGGACTCTAGGCACCCTCCTGTATTTTTAGAGACAGGGTCTCACTCTTGCTCAGGCTTGTCTCCAAACTCTTAAGCTCAAGCAGTCCTCCTACTTTGGCCTCCCAGAGCGCTAAGAGCCACCTTGACTGGCCAGAAAGATAGTTTTTGATGGTTAAGAGTCTCAACTCATTTCTCCAAAGCTTGACTTAACCCACAGAATGGTTGGGCCACAGATATCGGTCCACTCCAGCAGCCAGTTCTGCACACAATTCTGGGGCATGCATGTGGGTGGAGAGTGCTCTGCCTCATGGGGTGTGCAGGTCTGGGAGAGTCAGCATCTTGAGGGGAACTCTCATGTCACTATAACATTTTGAGGTGTGGTGAGTAGCCCTAAGGAAGAGGTCAGGTTTAGGGAGGGCAACTAGAAGAGAAGGGAGCATCTTGATGAGGGGCAGATGGCTGTGCTTTGATCCAAACCCTGGATGTGGGGCACATGGGGATGGGAGGGAAGTGTGTGCAGGGCCCTGGCTCAGAGGGGATCTGCCCCTGGAGGCCGTGGGGCAGTGGAGTGAGTCTGAGTCAGCATCTCAATATGGCAGCTGTGTGTGTTGGAAATTTAAGTCAATTAGAATAAACACAATCAAGGACTTAGCTCCTCCGGGGTACTGGCTACATTTCGGTGTGGGGAGAGTCTCCACAATGGGTGGCACAGGTCTGCAGTGTTCCAGCCCCACAGAAAGTCCCCTTGGGTGGCCTTGGGCTACATCACACACAGCTCTTTAGGTCCCAGGAAAAATGGATATTGTGTTTTAAGTTGCGAAGGCCTGGGAGGTGGTGCAAGGCAGATGGGCAGATGGAGACAGCAGGAGGAGGGAAACAGGCCAATAGAATTATGATATTTCCCCGGGGGAAATGTATTGCGACCCTTTGTTTCAGGTTGGGATGGGGGCTGGCAGAGGCTCCTGTAGCAGAGACCCCAGGCGGCTGGGGCCGGGTGGGAGCCGTTCTTCATGTGGAGCTCACAAACCACCCCAAGTCCCTTTGCACTTAGGACAATGTGCTTCCTCAGTGAGGTAAAGAAGTGACCATCCACTAAATGTTTCTTTTTTGAGACAGAGTCTCAAGCTATTGCCCTGGGTAGAGTGCTGTGGCATCACAGCTCACAGCAATCAGCAATCTCAAACTCTTAGGTTTAAGCGATTCTCTTGCCTCAGCCTCCCAGGTAGCTGGCACTACAGATGCCTGCCACAGCACCTGGCTGTTTCTTGGTTGCAGCAGTCATTGTTGTTTGGTAGGCCCAGGTTGGATTTGAACCCGCCAGCTCTGGTGTATGTGGCTGGCACCCTAGCTGCTTGAGCTACAGGCACCAAGCCATCTACTTGCAAGCTTGGAATAGGATGCTTTCAATGTGCTTTTCCACTTGGGATTTGGTGTCTCCTGACTTTTTTTGTTGCTGTTGTTAACCCACAAGTGATTGGTGTGTTCCATGTGTTCTCGGTGCTCCATCCTGCCCTTGGGGCCTGGCTCTAGGTGTGGTGCTGGTCTGCCCAGTCTCCAGATGAGAGGGATGAAAGGGCTTGCCTAGCTCTCTGCAAGCACCCAGAAGCAGTAGCTGCTGATGCCATTTGTTAACATCACAATTATGATTCTTGGAGGATCCGTCAACACCCTAGGGGGACAGATTCCAAACTGAGCCCCCCATTCCTAGTCTCAGGATGGCTGCTAGGCCCTTGACTTTCCCTTGCCACCTAATTTTCTGGTTCAGTATTGTGGGTTACAGCTCGTTCACAAACGGGCCTTACTCAACCTTTCCTTCCTCCTCCTGTCATTGAGGGAGGGAGTTGGCCTGGCGATACCACGCTCATCATTCCTGCACTTTGGTGCTCAGAGAGCTTCTGAAAAGGTCACTGCTGTTTGGCCACTGTCGGCTTAAGTTAGATATACAAGTAATAGCCGACTGTACTATATTAGCTGTTTTTTTACTCCAGTCACTATGATGATCACACATCTGTAAATTCACTGGTGCTGAAACTGGCCTGCAGTGATGTGACAGCTTTACTTTGGCCTCAGCTAAACAGATTCTGAAAGTTAGCTGGAAAAAATGTTTTTGTTCAGATGCACCATGCCAGTATGTAGCATATGGCGTATATTTGGTAGCTGGTATTGAGAGAGAAAGAGAGAGCGAAAGAGAGAGAGAGAGAAGGAGAGGTAGAAAGAGAGATCCAAAAGCAAAAGGCCCATGTGGAAGAGAAAATGAACCTAAAAATGTTGTGATTTTCAGATGAAAAGTTTGCCTCCAATTTTGATATATCAAATTACTGCCATAGTTAGAACTAACGGCAACATTTCAGAGCGGTTACAGCACCAGGTTCACGTTGCAGTGGATGTTAACAGGAGCTTTGTATCCCTTGATACAAACATACACATCCCAGTAAACACACATGCATATATGACACGTATATTTAATAATTACTACTGTCATATTACTTACAAAATCTTATATTGACCCAGAAACCATTTGCGCTTTTGTTCCAAAGCTGAGTTTTAAATGTGTAAAATCAGCGCTTTCAGATGTAGGTGGGAAATGGTAATTTCTGAGAGCCGGGTGCGGTGGTGTGGGCTTGCAGTCTGTTGGCCTCCTGAGCTCTGGCTCTGCCAAGATGGACCCGGTGAGCTGTGAGTCTTAGGAGAAGAGCTGCTCGTCGTCCTTGGTGTAGCTGGGAGGGGGTTCCTGACTCTGTGAGGAGATGTTGCAATTAACAGATGATCTCAAGTGGGTTCTAAATAGCAGGGTGGTGAAACCAGTGCCTGCTCTGCTGGGCTGTCGCCTGCCATTTGTGACATGCGGGCTGTGGTGCTGAACCCGTGTTTCCTTGGAAAGAGAAAGCAAAGCAGTCGGTGGACTTCACCGTGTTGACATGGAGCCCAGGCCTGTTACTCTCTGTTTACAGAGAGTCAATTTCCCAATTCATGTAGGTCTTAAGGGTTGATGAGCAAATACATTGCATGTGTTTCTGGTTTGCTCTGTAACTCTTGGCATGCCTGTGCACGCATGCGTGTGTGTGCATGTGTGCACGTGTGTTGGTTTCTTAAGTAGAGTTAGGGTCTCTAGGCCTAGTCAAATAGAAAATGAAAATAGGATCTAATTGTGTTTCTAGTGTTAAGACTGTGAATTCTGTGATTCAGGACTTGAATGTAAGGGGCTCAGTGAATGTCCCTGAGAAGTTTCTTCTGGCCAGTGATGGAGACCATTCAGGGCCCAACCTTTAAATCTATACGTGGAGGTTGGTGGGCGTGGCTTGCTCCAGAAGGCATGTTGTTGTTCCCTTTGAGTGTGTGTGTGTGGGGGTAGTCTTTAGAGCAGGGTGTGTTCTAAGTGCTCAGACCAGAGTATAAGAGGGTCCTGCTCACCTTAGGAGAGTCTGGGGTGAGCCTCAGTGCTGACTCACAGCAGTCGACCTGGGTAGGGAACACCTAGGAATGTTTCCCTCCTGCCAAGGGGATGCATCCTGTCCCTAGAACTCTTTTCATTTTGTTAACATATAGAATAAACATGGGTGGGGGTTTACCAGATACCCACAGAGGGGACTTGAGCAGGGAGCATGGTGCATCCTAGACTACCACTCAGGTGCACCCTGCTGAGGACTATCCTATTATTCCTTAATAATCTCCCTGCAAAGAGGGAACGGGCAGAGTTTAGACACAGAAATTACGAAAAATAATGTGAAGAGTACGGTGCTGTAGTAATGCCTACGGACATCTAGTGGGGGTTATCCAGACGGGCAGGGGAGGTTTCTCAGAGGATGTGCCCTTGGACCAAGCCTTCATTTATTCAGCAAGTATTTATTGAAGCCCACCCATTGCATGCTGGACCCTCGGAGTCCCTTGGTGCAGTCTTTGCCTCCCTTCAGCTCACCAAGTGTCCCCCATAAGTAGGCACAGGCAAGTGAGTAAACTACAGGATGACCTCAGATTGCAGAAGTTCTGGGGCGAGGTGGAGCCAGGATGGGAGTGAGCAGTGGGGCCTGAGGCAGGTGGGGTGGTTGGAAAGGCTGGACCCCGGTGTGTGAGGACATCAGGGCAGCCACTGGCAAAGGCCTCATGACTCAGGCTGCTCTAGGCAGGAGGGGACATGACAGAGGAAGGCCAGGCAGGGCTGTGGAACCCCCGGGAGCATCAAGCAGCACCTGCTCATTGCTTTTGGGAGCAGCAAGCCTGTGATGCCCCGCGGGTCTCAGACTGCCATATTTGTTTATTGCATAGCTAAGGGCAGTAATGGGGGCCAGTGTCCCATATCTACTGTGTGCTTAGGGACCCTCCAGGGAAGCTCCAAAGGTGTCAGCCTTCTGAAGGAGTGTGGGGGAGGGGAGGCAGGATGGTCTCCAAGTCTATCCTGGTATATCTCAGCCTGGGGTGTTAGCCAGGCTGGCCTCAGCCAGGACTTGTGATGGAGCTGTCAGAACTTTCTGGTGGCACCCTGCTCCCGGAGAGACCCTCCTCTCATATGTGGGTTGATGCACAACAGAGAGCCCCTGTCTGGGAAGCCATTGCCTTTGAACAGAGAGGCCGTCTTGGAACCTTGGGCTAGTGGGTCCAGGGGAGCCTCTCAGGAACCCCAGCTCATTTTCAGGAAATGATGAGAACACCAGGAGCTTGGTGGGGGTCTGTAGGCCAGGGGGCATCGTGGCTTGTGCTGAGTCAGTGTCCTTGTTCACATCCATCCTTGTCTGGGGATTGCCAGGGGTACATTTTGTGTCAGGGAAAAGAGCAGAAGTCCTTGGGTAATGAGGGAAGAGAGCAGCCTTCCTGCTGGGGCACTCAGCTGGCCCAGCACCAGGACCAGAAAGAAGGGAGGCCTGACAGAAGGGTCATTCTCAAGGTCCAGGTGAGCAGCTGTATAGCCCCAGCCAGGTCTGTCTGTCCCCAGGATACCCACAGCCCCAAGCAAACCTTTCCCTAAAACGTTTTCTGGTGTCCTCTGAACAGAACAAACAAGGTTTCCCAATTCTGAGCCCTGCACCACTCCTGAGAGTCAAAAGCCATGTATGGAGCTCTCTGGGTCCACATGGACCACCCACCCTATTGTGGCTGTGGATCTGCCATGCCTGTTGGGCTATCTGGGTCTGCACAGACTAGACAGGGTTGGGGAAAACTCCAGCCCACAAATGGGAGATGGCAGAACTCTCACAGTCAGTTGTTTAGAGCAGAGTTTGGGCTAGGCACTGAAACTGCCTCAAGGCACACAGGGGCCCAGAGTCCCTGTCATCAGTGAACCTGGTTTCTACCTTGGAGTCTTCCGTCTGTTTCTCCTTCTTCCCTCAGGCCCTCTGTTAGCCCCTCTCTTTCTCCCAGGACAGCGTGTGACAGCCTGTACTTTGGGGGGTGGAATCATTATGACAGGCTGCCATTGCTCTCTCTACTGACCGGTATTGTCCCTCCTACTGTAGTTGACCATGACAGCAGTCATTCCTCCTTAGCTCACCGGGTTTGAGGATGTACTGCAGTGGCCTGTTCAGGTGTCTGTGTCTGTTTCAGGGGCGTGTGTGCGTGTGCACATGCCCATGTTCTGGCCCCTTGTACAGGTGTGGACGTGGGCCTTACTTTGTCAGCCTGTCTGTTTCCTTCCACAGCTTTCTTCCTTTCTTCATCAATCCTGCTAGCCCTCTGCAGCAGTGTTTCATTGGGCTGCCATGACAGAGTCTCCAGTCTGGGTACCTTAAAACACCAAAAATGTATTATCTCACAGTGCTGGAGTGTGGAAGGCTAAGGTCAAGGTGTGGGCAGGGACAGTTCCTCTGAAGGCTCTGAGGACAGCCTGACCCATGCCTCTGTCTGCCTCTCATCCCTCCAGACTCTGCCCCCTCCTTCCTGTGGGCACCTTTCCTCTGTGTGTGTCTCGGTTTCCCTGTTCTTATAAGGACGCCAGTCATCAGACCAGAGCCCACCCTCAGTAACCAAATGTGCCTGCTCTTGACTTGATTGCAACAGCAGTGATCCTATTTCCAAATAAGGTCACATTCCAGTTCTGGAGTGAGGACTTTAACAGGTCTGCGTGGGGGGCACAGTGCGCCCCACGACACCCTGTCTCTCAGAGATGCAAACACTCACGTGCCATCGTTGTCCCTCTGCTGCCCTTACTCTCTCTGATTGTGTCCTTGCCTGTGTCCCCTGTGTTCTACAGCTGATTCTGTGCAGGCCACGAGATAGCCCGGCAGGAGAGCCTGAGCCGAGTGGCCACTGTTCACTGATTTATTGACCTGCAAATATTTTCCTTTGAGAAGAGTGGCTTTACATCCTTCCTACAGCTCTTAGGATCTCTTTTCCACCTGGCCTTCTAACAAACTTCTCTGTCACTGTGCATGCTGCCTGGGTCCATGCTGACCAGAGCCTCCGGCAGACGTGGCTGGCTTCTCTCGCCTGTTAAATGTGTCTAGAGAGGTTGGGGGCAGCTCTAAAGGAATGTTTTTGTGAGCTAGAGGGGGAGCTTAGAAAATGCTTAGTACAAACCCCACATTTTGTACATGAGGGAAATGAAGCCAAGAGAGGTTAAATGGCTGGCTATAAATTAAACACCAAGGGAGAAGGGTATATTGTGCTTAATCTCCAGGGAGCTTTCTTTCCAGCTTTCCTAGTTGACCTCTAGAGAATTGATAATGGTGAAAATAGCGGACCAAACTAATTTGGCAGGCCTCCCACATAAATTGCATACAAGTACGCCATAAAATATTAGTAAGAGATGTGAATGCATATATGAACTTCTAAGAGAGATGGAAAAATGCCAGGAGCAAGAATAGAAAGGGAAAAGGACTAAATGTCAGCCTGGGCTGCTGTAGCAGAGGCCAGCTGAGGTGCTTGCAGTGTGGCCTGGGAGAGCAGCCCACTTCCCTGGGCCTCAGGAAACGTTTCTCTGAGGCATAGAGTTGGATTCTGAAGGTGTCATGCATTTATGACATGGGCTCACCAGCAGTGGAGAGATGCATCTGCGTGGCTGTGTCACTGGGCTTCAGCATAGAGATAGCACCAAGAAGCTGTGGGCCCCATGCAACCGGGCAGCTGCAGTGACAGGGAGCCCTCCAGGGCATAAATGCCACCTGGCAGAGAATATGCAGGAGTAGAAAAATCCGGACTAAGATTAAACAAAATAAGTACGTTAAAGTTACTGATTGCACTTGGAATTGGGTCTGTTAAGTGTCCTTTAGTTAGGAGGAATAAGGGGTGAGGATAAAAATCAAGTTTGGCTTTAGGAAAATAAATTTATGTTTCTTGTATCCTCAATTCAGGTCTATGGAATAGGTGTATCCTCCCTGTTATAGTAACTACTCTTCCTGCTGGGCCCCATTTCATCAAGAGCCTTGGGTTTCAACACTAGCCAGGTGGGAACCAGTGGAGTGCACAGAACTGAGGTTCTGTAAACAAGCCTCCCCAGAAAGCTAGGAGGCCCGTGAGCTGTGTCCTGGGAAGCAGGATGGACACATTTCTACTTGTCCATCTAGGGAAGCCTCAGCCCTGGCTCCCAGGTGGGAAACACAGAAGGCTTTTCCATGAGAAGTAAAACTTGGGCCTGTACCTCTGGAAACCAGGTTTACATTACCAGACCATTGTGGGAAATCCCAAGCCAGAAAGTTAATGTGAAACTTGGCACTGACTGTCAAAGGCGCCCAGACCTCCTTACAATGCAGGTGGCAACGTGTCATCAGAGAGGTAGGTGCAGGGTGACTATGAGCTGGTGAACAGTGAGGCCAGAACATTAAAGATAAGAGGATATGCAAATAGCACAGAAGAAGGGGCAGTGGTCGAAGTGAAAGGGAACCACATGGACCTTCTAGGAATGAAAATACAGTCCATGAATCTTGGTGGGCAGGTTACAGAGCAGATGGCACGTGACAAAAGATAGAAAAGGATGGGGAACATAAAAAATAAGCCAAGGACACCCAGGAATCATGTGTATGAGGAAGATCAGCACATCTACAAGATTTCAAAGGAAAAATAAAGGGAAGAGAGAGAGAAAATATTTAACAAAATATTGATAGAGAAGTTTGCAGAATTGATGGAAAGCATGAACCTTTGGATTGGAGGAAAGGCACGGAGACCTGAGGGGGAATAGGTTCAAAGCAAATTTACATTTAGTGATAGATCTTTGGAATGGCAAGGCAATGGAAAACTGTTAAAAATAGCCTAAGAAGGGGGAAATTCAGATAACCTACAAAGGAACAAGACTGCAGACTTCAGCAGTCACTACCAGAGCCAGAAGACAGTAGTGTCTAGAATTCTTCTTTTTTTTTTTAAACTTTATTTTATTATTATTATTATTTTGCAGTTTTGGCCAAAGCTGGGTTTGAAACCGTCACCTCCAGCATATGGGGCCAGTGCCCTACTCTTTTGAGCCACAGGTGCCACCCTAGTGTCTAGAATTCTATACCCAGCTAAATATTATTCAGGGCTGAAAGTCACAGATATTTTTTAGACAGGACTAAAAGTGTTACAACCTCAATCCTTTACCTACAGAGTGAGTGAGATTCAGGATGAGTTTCACTGAACCTAGGAGGGAGTGGATGTAAGAAGTGCTGGTGAGGGAAGAAGTTCGTAAATCAGCTGGCAGATCTGAATGAATCTACTAGTAAAAAGTCAACAAGAGTAAATGGCCACTGGAGACTTAAAAGTAGAATGTACCTAAGTTCTAAGAGGGAAGCAAAATCTCTGTGTGTGTGTGTGAGAGAGAGAGAGAATGATTATAGCACACAGCATTTAAAGGTTCTCTTATTTGGGAGGTTTTGTCAACTTAGGTGTGCCTATGAAAAGGTAGTGAAGCTAGCCACCTAACTTTCAAGTAAGCAAAGGAGAAAAATGAAAAATAAAAAAAAATCCGGTAGAAAATAGGGAAGGAGAAGTAAAAGGCAAAATGAAAGCATTAAAAATAAAACCTGTTAAGGGCCGGCTGCGGTGGCTGACACCTGTAATCCCAGTACTCTGGGAGGCTGAGGAGGGTGGATTGCCTGAGCTCAGGAGTTTGAGACCAGCCTGAGCAAGAGCGAGACCTCATCTCTAAACATATCTGGATGTTGTGGCAGGCACCTGTAGTCCCAGCTATTCGGGAGGCTAAGGCAAGAGGATCACTCGAGCCTAGGAATTTTGAGGTTACTGTGAACTATGATGCCATCACACTCTACTGAGGGTGACAAAGTGAGACTCTGTCTCAAAAATAAATCCAGTTAAAAAAACTCATAGATTAATAACTGGACTCATAAATTGACATGTAAAATTATGTGCAACTTAACAAGATTTATGCCTAACACAATCATTAAAATGATAAAGATGTTAAAAATGTAAGACTAGGGTTATGTTAACCAAAAGTTCTCTGAGATAGCTATAATAATGTTAGACAAAACTGTCTTTCAGACAAAAGCAGTACATAGTGATATAAGGACCAAATAAAGTAACAAACCCGAGTTGGAATACACTCAGCTCTATAATTTCCAATATAAAAACACAACTTGACAGAATTGCTAATAGCTATTTGACAGGTGTAGATTTAATGAATACACATCTCATTGAAACTAGTAGATATGCACATTAAAAACGTTTGCCACAAAATAGACAAGCTTATCTGATGGGCATGTATAAACTTTGTAATGAGAAGCTGGAGAAAACACCTTTTTTACCAAGCAAATCTGGGCCATCTACAGGAATTGACTGTGCTAGGCTGCAGATCTCAGGGGCATCAAGGAATTGTCATCACGTAGACCGTGTTCTGTGACATCAGCGTGAAAAGCACACTTGTCATAACTAATAGCTAGGAGGAAAAACATCATAAGATAAATTTCAGTGTACTGGATGGCTAAAGAAGGAGTCGAAGGGAAATGTTACATTTAATGTATATGTTAGGAAAGGAAAATGATAGAAAACAAATTAACTATAGAAGTTAGAAAAAGAGCAGAACAGAGAGAGGAACAGACAGCTACGGAAGGGGGGAGGGGAATGGCTAAGAAACATTCCCTCTAAATGGTGCTGACACCCATGAGGAATTCTTAAGATGCCAACAAAACAATGGCGCAGGCCTGTTTCATGTCCGCTGCACTGGCAAACATTTTAAAACTCTAAAACACCAAATGTTGGCACAGTTGTGGGCAAGTACCTTAACTCAAACACTGTTAGTGTAGTTCAAACTGTTTCAGGCACTTTGGAGACTTGAATAGATTAAAGATTTCAAGGCCCTGTGACTTACAACTTCTGCATCCAGGTAGACGCTTTTGAGTTATTCTATACGTGCAGGACAAGACGTGTGTGCAGGTGTTCATTGAACACTAGCTAAAATGTGGAACTAACTTAACTGTTCCTCAGTTGGGAGATGGATAAAGACTTTGTGGTTTGAAAAGTGGACTGTCACACGGTAATTAAAAGAATGGACCACATCAACATAGATGACTTTGACTTTGAATGAAAAAAATCAATCACCAAAGATGTTCATTATTTTAGGGAAAATTTCTGAAAATGTAAAAATAATACAAATATGCATGGGAATAGTTCTCCAGAGAGGAAGGAATAAGGCCAGGGTAGGCTTTAGTCGCATTCTAGAATGGCGTATGTTTTAATGGTGTCCTAAGTCAAATATGACAAAATGATAACGTCGAAATCTTGGTGTTTTGTGCATGGATATCTGTATTATTAACATCTGTATTTTTCTATATGTTTCAACATTTCAGCATTTAAAAATTACAAATCAAAATCAGTATTGAACAAATTAATTGGGCAAAAGGAGATAGGGGAGGTTTGAATTTTGAAAGCAGAAAGACTATATTATTATTGGCAGAAGACACCTGTGATGAAAATCCAAGACAATCAATTCAGAAACTGTTATGACTAATAAGTTAGCTCAGTAAAGCGGCAAAATAAAAGGAAAATATATATGGTGGACAGAGTGACAGAATAACACCCTCTCCCCCAAATTGTCCATCTTCTAATCCTGGAACACATTCCTTAATCCATGAATATGTTACCCAGCATGGCACAGGGGCTTTGCAGAGGTGACTGAATTGAGGATTTTGAGATGGGAAGGTGATCCTGGATTATCCAGGTGGTTCCTGTGTAACCACAGAGGTCCTCAGGAAATGGAGGGCAGAGGGCTACATTCAGTGGTAGGACATATGACAGTGGGGAACAGGTTGGGGTAATGTAAGTCAGCGTCCTCTGCCAAGGAGTAAGAGTGGCCCCTAGAAATTGGGATCAGCAAGGGACAGAGTGTCAGCCAAGAGCCTCCAGAAGGAAGGCAGCGCTGCCCACACACTGATTTTAGGATTTCTGACCCCACAACTATAAGATAATAAAATTGTGTTGTTTTACATCACTAAAGTTTGTGGTGATTTGTTAGCGAAGCCATAGGGCAGGGGTCCTCAAATTTTTTAAACGGGGGCCAGTTCACTGTCCCTCAGACCGTTGGAGAGCCAGACTGTGGGCCCCGGGACAAGTTGACAGGCAGCAGTGGCAAAAACACCCAGCGGGCCAGATAAATGTCCTAGGCGGGCTGCGTGTGGCCTGTGGGCCATAGTTTGAGGATGCCTGCCATAGGGAATTAGGATGGCACATACAGGCAGAAGATTGCTGTCTAGTAGTTTTTGTGAACCTTAAACCATTCATACAGAAATAATAGAAATAAAACCAATTTACAATGGTAAGGAAAATAAGAGAATAGCTAAAAATGTACCTAAAAATAAACATGAAGATTTATATAAAGAAAATTGTAAAGCTTTTCCAAGGAGTTAAGAAGGTCTAATTTGGATGCATAGACCATGCTGTATCAGCTGCGTCAGAGGACAGTTTTTAATACAAATCATCTACAAACGCAGGTCTTTCTCCTTCAAAGCACTATTCTTTATTTATTTGTTTGTTTATTTTTATGGAGACAGAGTCTCACTCTGTTGCTTGGGCTAGAGTGCTGCGGCATTAGCCTAGCTCATAGCAATCTCAAACTCCTGGGCTCGAGCAGTCCGGTAGCTGGGACTACAGACATGTACCACCACACCCATATAATTTTTATTTTTTGTAGAGATGGGGTCTACAAAAAAGAGTGACTCTTGGGGTAACTCTTGCTCAGGCTGGTCTTGATCTCCTGGCCTCAAACAGTCCTCCCACCTCTGCCTCCCAGAGTGCTAGGATTATAGGCATGAGCCACCAAACCTGGCCACAGTACTATTTTTTTAAATGATGACTTTAAAGTCTAGAAGGTAAAACATCATGAAATTAAGAAAAGCCCTAAAAAGTAATAGATGTTATTCTTGATGTCGAATGACTCGATGACTTCAGTCATCTTAATTTAACAAATATGGTATAATCTTAGTAACAGGCCGGTAGATGAGTAGGAATGAAACCTTGTTTTTGATGGACAGCCAGGGAATGCCTTCTGCGGAGGGGATATTTTTGGCAGACTTGACCCTTGAGAGATAACAGAGAACACTGAGGGAGTGTGCCTGGCCAGCTTGGTATCTTTTAGGGGACAGCAAGGATGGCCCTCCAGTGGGGAAGAATGGGGAAGGATAGAGAAGATTCAAGAAGGCCAATACCATGGTTATAAATTAGTCATTCTCCATTATCTGCCTTCCTGATTTCTTCCTGAAGGCTCAGTTTTACTCACCTACCAGGGAGAGAGCTAGGAATTTAGCAACTACTGTCCAACCTGTGGTCTGGTCCTGCTGAGCTTCAGTGCTGTGTGAAGGTGGCTGAGTCTAGGCGGGGGCAGGACATGGAGTTGCCCAGGAGATTCTGTCCTGGTCTGTGCTCTGCTGGGCAGGCCTGGACAGGCCTTTGCCCCAGTACCTTCCCAGTATACCTGCTGGCCATTGAGGAGTACCTTTTCCCTTTCATCTGAGCCTAATTTGGCCAGAACGCAGAGAAATGATGTGTTGGGATCAGCAGCTGTTTCACACAGCCAAATCTGAATAGATCTTGTGTTCCTCAGAGGGGATCCGGCGGCATATAGGAGCTTCAGGAATGCAGGGTCCTCATGTTGTGCTGCGTGGCTGAGTTAGTGAAGACCGTATGTACAGAAATTCATCCTGCTTGATTCAGCCTCACTTTTAAAGGGGTTGTTCCTTGCATTTGTTACCTTGTAGCTTTGTGTCATCCCTAAGAATGGCTTTCTGTAGCTTAACCCAGCACATTGAGAAGGGGTTGACGGGGGCCTGGCAGCGTTGTGAATAGTAGTTGTCGGTGGTGATCTGTGTGATCGATCAGTGACTGCTCTGCACTCCGGGAGCTGCCCACTGTCCCCGCGAGTGAAGCCCAGCTTCCCACCTGGAAGTCCACACTGGGCTTCTTCCTCCCAGGCCACCTCCAACTGCCCAGCGTCTGGGGACCAGCAGCCATCTTACAATCCTCACACCCCTGAGGCCATGAGAAATCCTATAATTTTCCAATTACAGTGGTAGCAACAGATACACACTGTCTTTCAACTTCATTTAAAAAGAAAGGAGCCAGCCAACCAAAAAATAAGCCAAAAGATTCAGAACATGCATCTAACTATTTTCAGTCACCTTCGGATTGCTCTCCTGTTGTAGCTTCATCTGATGTAAGTTCAAATCCTGGTGGTTGTCATGTCTGACATTAGTTTTCCTCACGTGTAATGGCGTTTTAGTTTGCATGTCTGTCTGAGAGAGTGGTCCTCCAGCCAAACCACATCACACACCTGTGTGCCCACACACGCACACACATGGGCACACAGCTCCTCCTTTTTGGTACTATCTTTCGTTCCCTGTGCCACCCCGTATACCAGGGCAGTGTTTTCAGCTCCTTTCTAGAGAGCAGTACTTGCTGCTAAGGACCCTCTCTCACTTGGGCACCCAGGACTGGTCCTGCCTGCTCCTGGCCTGGGTGCAGTAGGACAGAGCATTCAGCTGCCCTCAGCACTGGAACTTCTGTTCTGTTTATAGGCTAGTGGCTGGCTCGACTTTGGGATGTCCATGCCTTGTCATATATTTTCTTTTCAAATTTTACTCCCTGTGGCTTTATTTATTTATTTGAGACGGTGTCACTTGTTGC
This sequence comes from Otolemur garnettii, assembly GCF_000181295.1. Taxonomy (NCBI): domain Eukaryota; kingdom Metazoa; phylum Chordata; class Mammalia; order Primates; family Galagidae; genus Otolemur; species Otolemur garnettii. The sequence goes on from NW_003852483.1 coordinate 820,622, forward strand.
CCTCAGTAGAGTACCATGGCATCGTAGCTCACAGTGACCTCAAACTCTTGGGCTCAAGTGATCCTCTTGCCTTAGCCTCTCAAGTATCTGGAACTACAGGTGCCTGTCATAGCATCCAGCTAATTTTAGAGATGAGGTCTCGTGTTTGCGTAGGCTGGTCTCGAACTTCCGAGCTCAAGAGATCCACCTGCCTTGGCCTCCCAGAGTGCTAGGATTGCACATGTGAGCCACTGCACCTGGCCTCCCTGTGGCTTTGTGCTTAATGGTGGTACAGGAGGAGGGGAAGAGAGGGAGACTTCCTGAGCATGATTTTACATCAACCTGACCAATCCTGATTAGATTTAGTGTTTGCAACATACAAGTGATCCTCATTATTTCCATATCTAATATTTGCAAGTTCACCTAGTGGCTACAGTCTTTTCATAACCCCTCAAATCAATATTCCTGGACCTTTATGGTCTTTTAGAGGTGTGTCCAAGGCAGTAAAAAATTGAGTCACTCAAGGTGCAGTGTTCCCAGCTGAAGCTGAGTGAGGCAGTGCTCTGCTTCTTGGTTTTAGGTCTCATACATGTGTCCTTTTCTTATTCTGTTCGGTCCTACATTTCTCATGTATCTGTTCTTTTTGGTGGTGATTTTGCTATTTAAAATGGTCCTAAGCATAATGTGGAAATGCTGTCTGGTGTCCTGAGGGCCAGAGGACAGTGATGTGCCTTACGGAGAAAACTCTTGTGTTGGAGAAGCTTCCTTCAATCAGGTGCGAGGTGTAAGGTGGTGGGCCATGAGCTCAGCATGAATGAATCCACAATACACGTGAAATGCAGTGTCTTTGAGTAGAAACACGTGAAACAAATTATCGACTAGTTGATGAAAATGTTTGGCCAGAGGCTCCTAGGAACCTGAGCCTGCGTTTCCCATAGGAGTGGTGGTTTCCTACACACCAATTCAGTGTTCACTGCAACATTCTAGAACATAATTACCACAAATAACAAGAACTGACTGTCCAAAACTGAAGCCTTCTCTCAGGAATTCATGATGGAGCCTCCAGCAGCCCTTCCTTCCACCCACACTAACGTTCGCTCTTTTGTGGCCTCTCTCCTTGGCAGGTTACTTTCTAAATTTTCTGGAGCCTGTAAACAATATCACCATTGTCCAAGGCCAGACAGCAATTCTGCATTGCAAGGTGGCGGGAAACCCTCCTCCCAACGTGCGGTGGCTGAAGAACGACGCCCCGGTGGTGCAGGAGCCTCGGCGCATCATCATCCGAAAGACCGAATATGGCTCTCGGCTAAGGATCCAAGACCTGGACACGACAGACACGGGCTACTACCAGTGCGTGGCCACCAACGGAGTGAAGACCATCACTGCCACCGGAGTCCTGTTCGTGCGGCTGGGTGAGTTGGGATGGCCCAGGCTCGGGGGTTAGACTTCCACAGCCACCAAGCCAGAGGTCAGTTTGCCCCTTGAAACTGAACACACGTGAGTGAACACAAGAGGAAATCCATAAAGCATTCACGAGGTGCCCAAGGTCCCAGCTTAACCTGCCCCCCAGTTCACTATGAGTAAACTGATATGGATGAAATGATCTGTAAACCCAGAGCACACAGAATATATTCCCAGACCAGACTCAGCTGAGGCTGTGGGAGGGAAGGCCCTGTTCCAGGAGCCTGGGGGTGGGGAGTGGGGTCGGGGGTGGGGGTGGGGGGAAGGGCCCTGTTCCAGGAGCCTGGGGCTGTGAGCTGCGTGTCTATCTCCCTGGATGGGGAGGGAGCAGAGCACTAAGACCACTCTCAGCTTTGTGGTCCTCACACATGGAGAGGAAAAGGTGCGTCCCCTCTTTCCAACTGTGGGACAATCCCAGCCCTGTCCCCTGTGCTCACATCATTCTATCACAAGTAGAAGAACAGGATTTTTGTTTAAGGATGAGAAGAGAGAAAGCACGGCAGAAACTTGAAAATATCAACAGAAGTGTCTGTAGCAACACCACCCTCCTCCCCCTCCCCTGGTTTTCAGCATCACTTGGCCTGTGGTCATGGGCAGGCACAGAGCCAGCTTGTGGACGTCTGGCCACCAGCAAGCCCACAGCTTCAGCCAGTGGCTTGACTTGAAAAAAGCTATATTTCAAATCACGAAATATTAATAACTTGTCTTTTTGTTTCTTTCTTTTTTTTAGGTCCAACACACAGCCCAAATCATAACTTTCAGTAAGTATCTGTTTTCCCCAAACCATTTTCTGATGTTCTGAGGGTTTCCATTATGTGAGAATTCAGGTTTTAAATCCTGCCAACTCGTGTCTTTGCTAGCAGTTGGCTGGGCTTCACATAAGGATGGCAGCGTGCTTGTTTTGCGTTGGGGAACATTTACATTTTCCATGTTTAGTGTAAAGAGAAAATGTCATAAAAGCAATTGTTGATTTCTCTCAGTGATGATGATCTTACACAGGGGAACTGAAAGGCGTGTCGACCCGACTGCTGGGTACTTCCCGCCCACCATCAGAGGACCCATTTCTCCTAAACTTCCATAACAGGGTTTCAAACTTGTTCATTTTTGCCACCCTGAAGAATGGAGAAATGAATAAATGATCGGCTTTCCTTCCCACTTCCCCTGTTACTAGTGAGGCTGAGCAGGTTGGCGTGTGTTTGTGGCACTCAGGTTTCCCCGGGTTAATTGCTGCTTTGCAGCCTGTGCTCATTTTCCTTTTACATTGTTTATTTTTTGATGATTTTTAATAATTATTCTTGGTCCTATGAAAATGAAAATTTTTCTGTTATTTTTTGATGATTATGGGGTTTTCATTACAGAAGGCCCAAATTTCCTTGAACATTTCTGATATTTTGATCGGAATTACTGAAGTTTTAGTAATGTGGTGAGAATTAAGATGTAAATTGTATATTCCTGTCAAGGACCACTTTCTTTGTGTTTTAAGGTATTTTTTTCTGTAACATTTTATCATGCAAAATTTCAAACATACAAAAAAGGAGAAGGGATTTTACAGCAAACATCCATGTACCCACCGGCTAGATGCTAACACACCTCACTGTGCTTAGTTTCACCACTGATCTTTCTACCCATCTGTGAGTCCATCACTATCTGTTTGCTATTCTTGTTTCTTCTTTTTGAGTTAACGTTTTAAAAAGCAAGTGCAGCTCTATTATTGTTAGTCAAAACTGAATTCCAGGCAAAAAGCATGAAAGGAACTGTAAAAGAAACACAATGAAAAAGCTACAGCTTCATATCTATAGGTATTTAAGGACATGCACCCAAAACATAAAAAATAGAAGACTCATAAAAATGGGCTGATACAGAATGAGTGTGGAGGACGTCAACAAATTTTCAGATGTTTGTTACCCATGTGGACAAAAAATACATATTGATGCTCTCAATAACACACTTAATGTACTTGACCTTGTGTAAGAATCAAGAAATAGTGGGCACACTTATTTTTTTGTAAACAACAGGACATAGTCACAAAAATTGACCACATCTCACTGGCTACATCTGCTTTTTTTTTTTGCAGTTTTTGGTCGAGGCTAGGTTTGAACCTGCCACCTCTGGCATATGGGGCCAGTGCCCTACTCCTTTGAGCCACAGGCGCTGCCCTACATCTGCTTTTTAAAGATTTACCTTTGTTGGGGTCCTTGTTGACCATTCCTGCCTCACTTAATCTTAACTTTTCTGTTCTGTTTTGTGGAAATAGTAAAATTAGGTATTTTTTGGAGACTGATGAGGAGGGTTTTCCAATCTGGAAGTCCATGTAATACATGTAGATAAAGTTTATTTTAACTAATACACAGTATTTCATCCTGTGAGTCAGGCCACTTTCGGCAGGCACTGCCTGCTGAGGGAAGGTCAATTCTCTCTGCTGAGACAGACAGTCTTGACAGCACATGTCTGTCCATGTCTTCTTGTCCCACATCCCCTCCTTGCAAGATTCCTCCAAGGACAGAGGTTAGGGAATAGAATTGCAGGTGTACACCTCCTGCCTCTACTAGCAATGGCCAGATTGCCCTCTATGGTGGCTGAGGACCTCATGGTCTCACCAGCAACATATGAGGTATCATTTCTCTGTGTTTTCTAGCATGTGGTATTATCAGAACTTAAAATGTTGCCAATAATTATTTACCAATAATAATTTATAGTAACTTCAAATTAGATTTCACCAGTAAATAGTGAGGTTGGTTTAGTTGACCAGCACGTTCATGTACAGCCTCTTCACCTATGGATTGAATTGAGCTCTCCCCAGTTCAGGTGGAAGCCCTAACCCAGTGTGAGTGTATTGGGGATAGAGTCATCTTTAAGGAGGCGATTAAGGATAAATGAGGTCATGAGGGTGGAACCCTGATGCAGCGGAACTGGCATCTTTATAAAAGAGGAGGAAACACCAGAGATCTCTTTCTCCACGATGTGAGGACTCCGTGAAAAGGTGGCAGGAAGAGAGCAACCCCAGCCTCCAGCTTGAAGTTGTTTTTTTTTTTAGTTGAAGTTATTCCTCCTTCTACCTGAAATTTTGTATCCTTTGGCCAACGTCTCCCCAGACGTCCCATCCCCAAGCCTCTGGTAACGGCCCTTGTGCTTCTAGCAGTTGACTTTTCACACTGACGTTCTGTAACTCTGTCATCACCGTTGCCGATTATCTTTCTGCGGCCATGAGTTTCTTTTTCCCCATTGACGATGATTGTGTTTCAGTAGACTGACCCTTTCCCCATTCAAGTGATGTGTGTGTGAAGCCTCTGGAAGTTAACCAAAATGAAGACACAAGGAGGGGAAGTAAAACAACTGCCTGCAAGTCCTGCATTTGTTGCTGGGATGGTCAGTTTATCCAAGTCAGTGACTCTTGAGCCCTTTCCCTAGGAAATTCACAGCAGTTCACATTCCTTCATTACTGATCAAGAAGTGTGTCCTGAGTGTGTGATTGGAGAGTTGGTTCGGAGCGTAATGATACCCCTGTTGTTTCTTCTCCGGAATGCGGGTGGTTCCTGCTGACTCTTACCCTCTGGCCTGTGGCCCTTCCCGGGTGCTCAGCTCACATGTCCTCATGTGTGGGCACTGCAGTGCATCTTTTGTGTGTCCGCTCAAATGTTTCTGGAGAGGGGTGAATATCCTTGGAGGTTGAGGGATTTACTATAACCAAGACATAGTTTTTCCTTCCATGCATGCTGAGGCGCAGGTGGGGAGGGTGTGTACTTGGAGATCAAAAACCTGATGCAGAGGCCGTTTCTCCACTTGGTGTGCTGGCGTGTCTGGGCACTAGTGCCAAGCTCCCTGTCTGACTTGTCACGTGTGGGTTTTGTTTTCTGCAGGACTGTAGGCTAGGCACAGGTCCTGCCTGCCGGGAGACAGTGGGCAGGGAGCATCAGAGCCCCCATCTTTTCCCATGTGGCTGTACCAGGGCCCACAGTGTGTGCACACACGCTGTGCTTCGCTCACACAACTGCTTAAAGAAAGTGTGTTGTTCTTTTGGATAATTAAAAGTTATATTGATTATTGGCCCGTGGGAAACAAGCTTCCTTGGGGCCCCACCTCTCTCACCTCCTTACATAGCAAACATCAGGTGATTTCTAGACCACTGCGCTGCACTGTGAAGACACTTGTGGCCCAGGACTCTCTGTGTCCAAGTCTGACTCATGTCTCATCTCCAGGCCACGTGTTATCAACCTCTCCATGCGGTGACTCAGAGACAGCAGCTCACACTCAGCACATCTAGGCGGAACTCGGCCAGCTTCCACCTCAAACTCCTTCCTTTTTTATTTTGGGAGAATTGTTATAAGTCTAGTTCACACTTTATCCTAATTACAGGAAAATAGCACTGTAAAAAGATGAAACTGCTAACAACTAGCCAGTGACTAAAAATGACTTCAGGATAAACCATGCTGCTCTACTGCTAGTAGTTCACCCAGGGGAAAGGCTGACATTTCACATTGGATGTTAAAGCTGTTGAACCACCAACCTAGTCAGGCTTAACTCAGTTCAAATGGAGCTGGAAGGAAGGGGAATGTTTTTTTGTTTTTTGTTTTTTTTTTCTCATTGACATCTTGTTACAAAAGGTTCTATTTCCTGGAAAATGTAACTTCTTAAATCCCATAGTGCAGAACTTGAATAAAAGATAGAAACTGAATTCCTTTTTGGATTATGTGATACGGGCAATAAATAATCATCAGTTACATAAACAGAGAATAGGCATACATCTCCTTAATTCAGACCTCACAGGACACAAGATAAAATATTGGCATGGTAGCGATGACAGTGTGAACACTTGATATGCACTGACATACTTAATGCTGCCACTTGGACTTCTTGTTTTCACGTGAGGGCACAGATCCCCTGTGTCAGCCCTTATGTCATATTATGCACGGTGAGAGATCTTTAATCACCGACCTGCAGAGTTGCCCAGGGAGACACCCATCTTCCAAGGGGGCAAATGTTTGGTTTACCAGGGAGGAGACCAGCTGTCTGAATGCTGTGGAAGAGAATGAGACTTACTTCCCAGTGAACGGGGCTGTCAGAGCCACTATTTTCTTCTCCACCGAGCACCTTACATGACCCTGGCCTTAAGGAAAAAGTCAATATTTCTAAAAGGTTCTCCTTACTTGGTTTTTTAAAAGATTAACTTTGGTGTTGGGTGTGTTCAGTTGGGACCAAGTAGACATTTTTTGCCACATCTATTCTATATGACATAAATATAGTCAGTTATTAGGAGTCTTTCTTTTTGGAAGTAGGTAAAGGATAATCTGTAAGCACATTTATTAATTGTTATCATTTTGTCATGTTTGATTTAGCATTCCTGCTGTGCATATTTTAAATTATTATTTGCTTTTTAACCACTTGAGATTAGAGGGCTTCATTACACCCTTTTGTTCCTTAATATTTCCGTGTATGTGGCCCAAGATCAAAGCTTCAAACTCAGGATATGTCTTTGAATAGCCATTCATATTCCAGTTTCTTTAATTGTCCCAATATTATCTTTAGATTTTTTTTTCCTGGTACAGGATTCTAATCATGTCGGTTTAGTCTCCTTTAATCTGGAACAGTTCCTTATCCTTTTGTGACACTGAAGTTTTTGATAAATACAGAGGAGTTATTGTATAGAATGTCTCTAAATCCTGATTAGATTACAGTTTTGCAGTTTCGACTAAAATAGTACTTATGTTTCTTTTTTGGGGGGGAGGGCAGAGTCTCACTTGGTCACCCTTAGTAGAGTGCCATGTAGTCATAGTTCACCGCAACCTCAAACTCTTAGGCTCAAGTGATTCTCTTATCTCAGCCTCCCAAGCAGCTGGAACTATAGGCACCCACCATAATGCCTGGCTATTTTTTAGAGACAGGGTTTCACTCTGGCTCAGGCTGGTCTTGAACCTGTGAGCTCAGACAATCCATCTACCTCAGCCTCCCAAGCACTGGGATTACAGGTGTGAGCCACTGCACCTGGCAAATAGACATGCAACTTTTTTATTATTATTATTATTATTTTTGAGACAGAGTCTCACTTTGTTGCCCTTGTTAGAGTGCTATGGCACCATAGCTCACAGCAACCTCAAACTCCTAGACTTAAGTGATTCTCTTGCCTCAGCCTTCCAAGTAGTTAGGACTACAGGTGCCCACCACAACACCTGATGATTTTTGGAGAGGAGGTCTCACTCTGGCTCAGGCTGGTCTCAAACCTGTGAGCTCAGGCAAACCACCTGCCACGGTCTCCCAAGTACTAGGATTATAGGCGTGAGACACTGCACCCAGCCTTAAAGTTTCCTTCTTACATATCACATCTGGAGATATATGATGTCAGTTTGTCTCTTATCAGGGATGCTAATTTTACTCAGTTAAAACTCATTTTCTCATTAGATATTTTTCCTTCCGTAATTAAAAGTAATTTATAGAGAAATCCTGCTAGTATTTGGATGGGACAGTATTCCACTTTACCAGAATTGTCATCTTAACACTATTGAGTGTTCCAATCTATGAATATGGTATATATTTCCATTTATTTAGTGTCTTATTTTTCTTTCTCTGCACAGTTTTTTGAGGGCTCAAGTGTAGAGGTCTTGCATGGCTTTCAAGTTTATTCCTAAGTATTTTTTTAATCATTTTCAAATGTAGAGTGCAGTGACATTAAATTAATCCCAGTTGGTCCATTATGCTTTTTCTTTTATATTTTCTATGTTTATTTTGCTGGATTTAGCTTGCTAATGTTTAGAGGCGGGTGTTGCTGCTTGATCATGAGACATATTGGTCTGTAATGTTCCGTGATGTCCTTTTAGATGTTTATACCAGAGTTATGCTGGTCTCATAAAATTAATGAAAAAGTGTCCTGTACTCCTTTATTTTCTTCAAGAGTTTGTGTAAAATTGCTCACATTTCTCACTTAAATGTTTGATAGAAAGTTGTTTCTATTATTTGGGTTGGAGTTTTAGTTGTGGCAAGATTTTTTTATTATAATTTCAAGTTTTTAAAGAGACTTAAAGCTATTCTGAGATTTCTACTTGTACTAATTTTGGTATTTTTGTGTTTTTCAAGGAATTTTTCATTTTTTTCTAAGTTGTTAGATCTTTACTGATGTATGTTCATAGTAATTTCTTATCTTTTAACATCTGTGGGATCTTTTAGTGATATTCCCTTGTGCATAGGTGACATTAATAGTATGTGTTTTCTGTCATTCTATTAAGATATTCTAGGTGTTGGTAATTATATTAACTTTTGAAGAACTGATTTTCATCTTTGATTTTTGTATTGTTTTTATTGAGTTCTGCTTTTTAGTGTTTTAATTACTTCTGGCTTAATTTGCCCCTTTTCTAACTTCTTACAGTGTAAACATCTAATTTAAGCCTTAAAAGCTATAAATTACTTTCTAATTACAATCCCTACCTGCATTCCAGAAAGTTCTGGTGCCCTATGCTTTTGTTGTTCACATTTTGTATTTTCATGTTCAATTTCAAATGCTATGTAGTTTTCCTTGCCTTTTCTTCTCTGGCCCAAGAGTTGTTCAAAAGTGTGCTATTTAATTTCCAAATATTTGAGAAGTTTTAAAATACTTCTTGTGATGGATTTCTAATTTAATTTCCTGTGGTTAGGATTTATGATTTCAGTTTTTTTAAATGGTTACCTTTGGCCAGGCATATGGTGTGTCAGGGCGAACATTCCCTGTGCATTGAGAGGTGGTTGTGTTCTGTTGCTGTTGGTCAGATGCAGATGTCCATTAGCTCAGAGTGGTAGTTAAGGTCTAGCGTCATTGATTGCTAGGGGATCGGTAGTAAAGTTCCCAATTATCAATATAATCGTGGTTTTTTCTATTTCATCCTTTAGTTCTGTCCTTTTTTTGTTTATGCGTTTTAAGCTCTGATACTAAGTACACTTTGGAGAAAGCAGTAGGCGCTGGCAGGGGCGGGCGTCGTTTGCTGAGTCTATTGGTGACAAGGCCCCCCCCCAGGAGCGCATCTTCACACACACCCCGCCCCACCAAGGCCCAAGCCAGCTCTGGGTGCGTAGACAGCCCGTGCAGATGAGGAGGATGAAATGGGGCCAGTTAACCAGGAAATGGCAAGACGTGAAAGAAAACTTCTCCGTAATCGAGTTTAGAAGACAGAGAATCCTCACTGGGAAGTTGGGATCCAAGAAAGCCCCTGTGGCAGCGCCGGACGAGACCCGAGTCCACGGGCGGGGACCAGCACGCGCGGGAGCGGCTCTGCACCTCTGGAGGTCCTCCTGCGGAGGAAGGCTGTGATTTGCAGACCTCGAACCCACAGCAAGCGGCAGCTCTAACTTGATGGGTCTCTGCACAATCCCGCGAGCGCGTGCGCAGCCTCTGCCCGGGAAGCGGGTCCTGCAGACCCAGGGAGGCTCCCCGCGCGGACTCGCTCTGCCCCCTGGCGGCCGCCGAAGAAACAGGCGCCCCCACCCGGCGGGGCTGCGTGTGCTGCGCCCTGGACCTGGAAGGTTTCTTTGTTCAAAGCTCATTGTCTCACGAGGAATTGTTGTTCTGCCTTACTTTTGTAAGAAACATTGGTTTTATGTACCAGTGAGTGTATTTTGCATGTTTTAAATTGTTAATGGAGCTAAATCCAAGAAGATTGGACTTGAAGCAATTGTGCAGCGAACTTAATTGCTTTATCTTAAACAGTCTCCATGTGAATCTTCCGCAAGTGTTTTAAATGTGAAGTTGCCGCTTGTCAAATGAATTGTTTTAGATTTAATCATGAATTCGTGGGAGCAATTTAGAGTCAGCTTTCTTTACAGGTGTCTGACAAAACGTTCTCAGTGCCAAACACCCATATATCCTTATAAGTTTTTGGCTAAGTGAGTTTTTCCTCATACAAAGCTCTGAACAGTTAAACTGATGGGCTTTCTGTAAGTTATACAGTCTTAATTGGTACTTGTAAATAGCATTAGGTCGGCTCATTATCTGGAATACTGCAAAAATTAAGGCAGCAAAGGGATTTAGAACTTGTTTTGCATTGAGTTAATTTACTTTGTAATTTCTGTAAATGATATTGTGTACAGGTTTTCTGTTCAAATATTCATTGTTGAGACTGTCAGGATTCTGTTGCCTTTGGTTTTTTGTTTGTTTGTTTGTTTGTTTGTTTTTGGAGACAGAGCCTCAAGCTGTCCCCCTGGGTAGAGTGCTGTGGCATCACAGCTCACAGCGACCTCCAACTCCTGGGCTCAAGCGAGTCTCCTGCCTCCACCTCCCAAGTAGCTGGGACTACAGGCGCCCGCCATAACGCCTGGCCGTTTTTTGGTTGCAGCCGTCATTGTTGTTTGGCAGGCCCAGGCTGGATTTGAACCCGCCACCTTAGGTGTATGTGGCTGGTGCCTTAGCCACTTGAGCCACAGGCGCCGAGCCAATTCTGTTGCCTTTGTATGCAGTGACATTACAGAAATAAAAAGGAACTCTTTGACTGAAAAAAATAAATACATTCATGTTTATTTCTTCTTGATTAACAGACCTTTTTATTTAAAAAGGATTTTTCTGGATACAGAATTTGGAGTTGACAGTTCATTTTCTCCTCTGGCCGAGAAATTAAAGCACCATTCCCTGTCCTCTTTTGTGCATTGAGTGTTTGGCTGACACCTCTTCATGTTTCCTCTTTTCTGTTTGTCCTAGATTTTTAACAGGTTTTCTGTGATGTGTGCAGGTGTGGCTTCCTTTGTATTTATCTTGCTTGGGCTTCACAGACATGGCTTGACCAATGTGTTACTTTTTTTTTTAAATCAAATTTGGAAATGTTTCGGTCATTATTTCTTTAAATTTTTCCTGACTCCTGCTGTGGCTCTTAATTGCAAGTAATTACTTTCTAACAGGTCACTGCAGAAGGAATTTTTCAGCTCTGTTAACAGTTGTAGAGAGGAGCCACCATCCCATATGTAGCCCATTGTTGATAGAAACATCTTTCATTATGTGGCTCAGGACTGAACTATCAATAGATATTTTGTTGTAGACACAGTATATTTCAGTTCCATTTAGTTCTTCTTTTTACAGCTTCCATCTCTCTTAAAATACTCACATCTCACATCTTCATTATACCTTCTTCTGTGTTTTCTTTACCAACCTTAAAGTCCTGATCTGCTGAGTCTAACATCTGAATCATCTCAGGGTTTGTTTCTCTTGAGCATGAATTATATTTTCCTGTTTCTTTGCTTGTCTGGTAATCTTATTGTATACAGCATGTGATGGTTTGTACTCTAGATTTTGCTATCTTTCTGTGAAGAGTGTTGAGTTTTAGCGTAACAGGGTATTAAGTTACTGTCAGATCACCTTAAGCCTATGGCATTTTAGCTTGTAGCTTTATTCATGTGGCTGGTTTGTTCCTTGTCCTCTTGCTCTGCCTCCTGGTAAGTTGCAGATTTCGCTTCCTCTGCTTCATTCAAGCAGGCAGCCCAGTTATTACAAGCAGGCTCTCTCACGCTAAGAACAACGGTTGTGAGACTGGGTCACTACTTTTTTAACAAAAGAAAATCCTTTGGAGGAAAAATGTTAACGTTCTACACATTAGGCAACTACGTTTGACTTTTTCAACTACATTTGAGATTTTCAAATTGCATTTCCATACGGTCGCTGCTCTGCCACTGGCAAGCATGTTTATTTCACAGACGTTGCTGAAGAAATGTATAGATGCCACATTGTGTCTTAGCCCTTTGGTCTCCAAGTGACCTATTTTATGGACTTTCTCTAGCTCTGTTACTCATCAGAGGTCCCAAACTAAGCCAGATGAAGATAAAATACTATTGTTTGGAAACAGAAAGCAGTTCTCCTTGTTTTTTTCAGAATTCCAGAGCCTGTAGGATGTCATTTTCCAGCCACTCTTGTTGATTGTTTTGACATCCTCTATCCAGAGTGGGAGGCCACAGTAATCTGCATGAAGCTGATGGCACAAGCCCCTTCTCAGCACCCATTGCCACCCGTCCTGTGGGCACCTGACCAGTGGCCAGAGAGAAGCCTCAGCCAGGGGTCCACCTTTGTCTTCCTTGACTTTTGCAGGGTAAAAGGAATCACTCACTTGTATGGGCTCACCCCAAGGGACTAAACTGAATCTCATCCCCAGGGAATCACTGATATTAATCTGACCAGCATATCTTAATGATTTTTCTGGCACAGTGGGCAAGTATCCCGAACCCAACTACAGATGGGGTGTGTCCTGCACAGACTCGGGCCAAGGTGACTTTCATTTATGTTGGTGTTTGGGGCCAGTATAATCAGCAGTTAACTTTAGATCAGAAAGAGTGAAAGAGGGGAGGCAGCTGGTATTATTAACATGTGTGCTCGCCTGTATTTAAATTACATTTACTGAACACTTGACCCAAAGAAGTAATGGCCGGAGAGCCAGAGAGAAGGGCATCCTGCTCTTACTGACACAGAAATCTCCTTATTTGGATTATTTATGGCTCCAGGTTCTTTTCTTAGAGAAAGAGATTTTCTTCAGGGGCTTAAGAAGGTCTTTGCTGTTGCAAGTGTTTAGCCTCAGCCGGTGAGAGCTCAGATAGGGGGATTTCAAGTCCTTTTGGTTAAATTGAACACAACCCAGATTTCATTTGAGGGTGGTCTAAATCCATGTAGGGTGGATTTAGGGCAGATTCCAGATTTGCTAGAAAACCTTACAAACAAAATTAGGGGCCTGAGGTGTTTAAGAGAAGCTTGTCCTAAGAGCCCCTGTACCCCGACTCCTGAAATGGCAGCCTGTTGTGTCTGCTGTAGCCCCCTGGCAGAAGATCTTGGAAAGATCTTGAACACCACTTGAAAATGCACCAGGGTAGTGACAGTGATGGATTTCACTGGAAGCCAGAGTAACAGCTTCTGCAGAAAAGAATTTAGTACAGACTCTAAGCTGAGGGCTCAGGTGAGGACTGTGCACCCTTTCCTTTAGAGAAGCTGTCTCTTTGGGGATTGGAATGATTGGATATGGCAGGAGGGAAGCAGCAGTGTCCCTCTTCTGACCTCCCATGCGTGCCGTAAACCTGTGCTGTGACACCGTGGTGGCCAGGTCGTGTCTCTTGTGTGATAAGCATGCCTGTTAACCTTTGAATTCTTGGCGAGCCAGAGGAGAATTCCTGGAGAGCCAGGCCTATTGGAGTCTCTTTCATTGCCTTTGAATGTCATTGAAAAGACATTTGTATATTGCTTTTCTCCTTTTCAAAGATTTCTCTGCCATGATTTAATGGTAGAACACACCTTCTGGAGTATCATCATTTTCATAAAAGCCTTGTTTGTACCGGGCTTTGCCACAATGTCTCTGCCGTAGTTCAAGTGTGAGATGAATAACATACTATGTTTGACATCCAGTGTGTACTCATAAACCTGTCCCCACCTATGTGTGTGCCTCAGCTTGATAACCATCCTCACCTTTAGTTACTTCTCCCCTTGTTCCATACTCCCCTAAACATGTTGAATATTTCTTAATTAATAGACTTTAGTTTCTAGAGCAGGGTTATATTTATAGAAAATCCAGAGAGTTCCTATACAGCCCCCTCCAGGCTTCCCTCACACAGTTTCCCCTATTTTTAATATCTTGAGCTACCATGGAACACTTATTACAGTGCACGAGCCAGAACTGTACGTTGTCATTAACTACGTTTATGTTGGGGGCCACTCTGTGTGTTGTACTTCCTATACGTTTTGGCCAATGTATAGGGGCACAGGTCCACCCTCAATATCACTTCCCTAAAAGTCCTCGGTGCTCCTTGTGGGCCTCTCTCCCTACCCCAACACTCCTGGCACCCAGTGGACTTTTCACTGCCTTCATCACTTTGCCTCAATCACATGGTTGGAATCCTATGGTCTGCAGCCTTTTCAGATTGTCTCTCTTCACCCAGTAATATTCATTTGAGCTTCCTCCGTATCTTTTCATGTCTTCATAGTTCCTTTCTTTTTAGTACTGAATAATATTCTAGTGTGTGGAGGAAGCACAATTTGTTTATACACTCACTTACCAAAAGAGACTTTGGTTGTGATTATGAATGAAGTTGCCGTAAACATTTACATGCAGGTTTTTTGTGTGTACTGAAGTTTTCAACTCATTTGGATAATCCCCCCTAACAAAATTGCCAGATTATAAAATGCTGGATTTAAGAGAATCATTCTGTGGGCCCCCCCAGTGCACTTACAGACCCTGTGTGTTCCCAGGGACGACTACCATGAGGACGGCTTCTGCCAGCCCTACCGTGGGATCGCCTGCGCACGCTTCATCGGGAACCGCACCATTTACGTGGACTCGCTCCAGATGCAGGGGGAGATCGAAAACCGAATCACAGGTAGGAGGCACACGCCTTTCCCTCTCCTCACCAGGCAGCGAGCACGTTCAGCACCTGTTGCATGCAGTCGGTGGCCACTGTGTGTTCCAAGAGTTATTGGCACGGACAGCAGGTCCTTCCATTGAGCTTACAATAGAAAATCAGAGAACTTTTCAGAAGCAGTTAGAGTTGCTAACATTCGCCCTGAAACGTTTCCAGCTTATATGTTGAATTTAGTGAGTGCAAGTTGCTCAGAATATACTTCTGCACTTTTTAATTTGGCCAAACATGTTGGTCCACAGCACTGTCCTCACTGTGTCCTGGGCCAGCCACCCAGCTCACTCTTGCTTGACTTCTCCTCATCCTGCATTTCCTCTTGTACCCCCCGAGCCATGTTTGGTCCAAAGGTACATAGGCTGACCGCACCTGTTCAGGAGGGAGGGTTGCTGGTCATGGTGGTAGGGGTCACTGCTGTGAATGCAGACAACAAAGCCAGGTCTTCAGGTATCTGGTTCAGGATCTAAGGAATGTGGCAGGTCCTTTAGGATTCTCATAGACATATATACATATGTATACATATATACATCTTCTCTCCTGACCCCATATGGATCAAGAAAAATCTTGTGCAGATGGCAGGTGCCAGAACCCCAGTTTAATCAGATTTTCTACATAGTATCTCTTGACCAGGGCCACCCATCAGTTTCTCTGATGATGTCTGATGCTAGGACTCCCAGGAGAGTCTGTGGAGGCAGAGGGTGGGTAGAAAGGGACAAGAATGAGGACCCGAGGTGGAAACTCAACTGGTGTCATTGACATGCCCGGCTAACATCAGGTCACCCTCAGACCACCGGGTATAAAGTCATGGTCACAGAAGGGCTTGTGTGGCTTGTGCTGGCACAAAGGGACAGAGACAGGGGTCCGGTGGGAAGTGGAGAGGCAGACATGAGACACAGAGGAACTCGGGGGTGCCATCCTGGTCCACTGGGGGATGGTTTTGAAAATAGTGGTAGCTCTCACCACAAAAGCCTTTTATGCCATTTAAAGCAGAATTTCTCAGATGTTTTTGACCGCAGCATGCAGTGAAAAGTAGACTTTGCCTTGTGCCTTACTTTACACATGTGTGCACTTCACAGACCAACGTGGGTTGTGTATGAGGAACAACTTCATGCAAGCTGAGCACTCCGAGTTTTCTCTTTAGTTGTATTTTATGAAAGAGAAGGGTTAGTTATCCCCCTAATGCACTCTGACACCCTCTCGCGGCAGTTGTCAGCTGTGGGGTCATGACCCCTTTGTTCCATTTGTAACAATGAGGTAATCAGGAAGGTTGAGAACCTCTGCTATAGCTTATTCTGTCTTTTAAATTGCTAACCCAGATCAAATCGATGCCCCACTAATTGGCAAGCACTGATTCAAGGCACAAGACTGTCCCTCAGTGATTTTTTTTTTTTTTTGGCCGGGGCTGGGTTTGAACCGCCACCTCCGGCATATGGGGCCAGCGCCCTACCCACAGGTGCCACCCTCTTCAGGAGTGTTTTTAAGGGATCAAACAACTCAGTTATCAAAGCAGCTTTTTATAGCAATTTTAGAGAAAATTTAGAATAAGGGTTCTCTAGATCTGTGGTTTTTTGAAAACAGTAAATTTGAAGTTGCTCCCAACTTACTGACCTGGGGTTTGGAAATAAGAATAGTCAAGATGGCATAGGTTGTGTTGTTTTTTTGAGAGCAGGTGTAGATGAACACAAGCACTTGAGCTGTCACATTTCCTTGGTGCTTAGAAATCTGCTTTCAGAAATAAGCCCTGGAGTGATACGTTCTGAGCGGGGGAAGGAGGAGAAATCCTCTGAAGTCCACCTGTGACATGCTGCCAGTTGCTTAGCCCAGGAGAAGTGACAGGTGTAGCCTTCTTACACTTTCCCTGCCTCGAGGTCATTTTTGACGGCCCTCCCCATAATGGCCAAATTCCTAATGATGGTACTGAACTGGGCTCAAACCTCAGTACTTCTACCAAATCCCAATATCTGGTATCTGCTCCCGAATTTTAATATCAGCCACAAGGAACCTGGAGTACTGAGGACAATGTGAAGGGCATGGTGGTGTCCAGCACTGAGCAGAGCAATCTCTGCCACTCTCGGTCATTGGCACAGCCTGTTGCCAGACCCCTGCTGACCGGCTGACTGGCCAGCCCTGGGCCATTGGCATCACAGCCACTTTATAGGTTCCGTTGGGACTTTCACCTCCCAGTGTGTGGTCTCACATCGCTCTACAAGTAAAGGAGCAGGCCTGGAGGGGCCTGAGCAACTGCCACAGGGCAAACAGCCATGGCTGGGGTGGGGCCATGGAAATGGGACAGGAGTTTTTTAAGGGATCAAACAACCCAGATATCGAGGCAGCTTTTTATAGCCATTTTAGAGAAAATTTAGAATAGGTGTTCTCTAGGTCTGTGGCTTTTTTAAAACAATAAATTCAAATTTATTTTGAAAACTAGGCACTGGCATGGGGCTTTCTGGCTGGTCCCGTGGGCTAAGCTCCCCCTGTGGGTTTCTCCCAGTTAGAGCTCAGGCTCAGCAGCATGTTGGCTAATGGGTGTCTCTTAATCAGCCACCCAGGATCAGTTGCTCTAAGCCAGTTTTTCTCAAGTAGAGGTGGGGCACCTGCACAGCGCCAGCACATGCCTCCTTTAGAGCCCTGTGGTGGCCAGTTCTTTGCCTCTGGCCCTCCCCCTGCAGCAAAAGTCCCCCCACCCCCAGCCAACTGGAGCTAGGGCCTTCCAATTGCTTCTTGATTTGTATCGTGGCTCTGCCACCTCCACATCCCCTCCCCCCACCCCCCACAGCTGCATCTCCTAGAGCAGCCTATTCCCTCTTCCCAGGCAGACCTGGGGCTGGGAAGGCCAGGCTCATGCCCCCTCTGGTCCTGTGCTTTCCATTCAGGTAGGTCCTTAGAAAATGGCCTTTGGCTCTGAAATCTAACTTTCCTGTCCTGGAAGAAGCATCTTAGCTGAGTGAGATCTTAGGCCTAGTTTTCCTTCTTGTTCTGCTTCTGATGTTTGTAAGTGAAGCCCTTAGGACCAGGGACTTCTGTGTCTGCTGCAAATCAGAGCAGACACATGCACTGGGGCCTACTCCCACGTGGAGGGTGGGTGCAGGGCAGGGTGTCAGGGCTCAGGGTGGGTGGTGGAGTGAGCAGTGGGGCCCCAGGGTGCAGATTAGGGGTTGGGACCGCTGGGGTAGGGGCATAGGTGGGGCATGGGGCTTAGGGGTAGGAGCCTGGCAGGGTCACCACTAACCGTTTTGCCACCTCCGCAGCGGCCTTCACCATGATTGGCACCTCCACGCACCTGTCGGACCAGTGCTCGCAGTTCGCCATCCCGTCCTTCTGCCACTTCGTGTTCCCACTGTGCGACGCGCGCTCCCGTGCGCCCAAGCCGCGCGAGCTGTGCCGCGACGAGTGTGAAGTGCTGGAGAGCGACCTGTGCCGCCGGGAGTACAGCATCGCGCGCTCCGACCCGCTCATCCTCATGCGGCTGCAGCTGCCCAAGTGCGAGGCGCTGCCCCTGCCCGAGAGCCCCGACGCGGCCAACTGCATGCGCATCGGCATCCCGGCGGAGAGGCTGGGCCACTGTGAGTCCCGGGGACGGATCATGGGCGTGGGTAACTGCGGGGGAGCCCCTGCCAGCAGCAGAGCAGCCCAGGCCTCCCTAGGGCACTGGGACCGGGCTGTACTTTAGAGCTGGGGATTTGGAGGCCAGAGCTCCAGGCTGCCCTCAGGCTGGGCCCATGTCTGTTTTTGAGGCTGAAGTGGAGTCATTCCCCTTCCCTGAGCCTGGGCGTACACTTCTCTGAAATGGGAGGGAGGGTGCTTTCTGCCATAAGAGTCTGTTGGGGGCATTAGAGGACGCCTGCCCTCTGCCCTCTTCCACCTTGCCTGAGGCCGCTCCCATGCTTTGGGAAAGTGCAGGCCAGCTGATCCTACCCTAGACCTCCGCCCCAAGCAGTCCCCAGAAATGGGTAAGCTCCTTAGCCCTGCCTGTGTTGGAGACAGGCGGAGATGATCCATGTCTACCCTGGTGGAAGCTCAAGAAGGACTTTAGTTACCTTCCCCTTGAGGCAAGGAAATATGGAAGGTCCCCCGCCTTTCCAGGCACCCTTCCTGGGGTCCCTGCAACATGGCAAGGGTGGAGGCACATAATCCTGAGCCTGGAGCCTGGGGTCTGCAAAGGACAGAGGACCCTCTTCCCACTGTGCTTCCTGCTGCAGCAGAGTGGCTTTTGCTCTCTGGAGCCTCAGTGAACCCCATAGGGGAGCCTGGCAGGGAGGGTCATCTCAGCAGGTGGGTGGAAGGCACAGGACAGGTCCTTGGGCTGACTTCTCCAAGGAGAACCTTTGGCTCTTGTTGCTGAGTATGTTAGGGTCTGTGCCCCCCATGAGGGGTGGGACCCAGGAAAGAAGCCAGCTTCCTCTGAGGCTCTGGGCTATAGTTAGCTTCCTTGGCTAGTTTGGGAGCTCCATGAGTGGGTGGGGCTCCAGCCCACTGCGTGGGTCCTAACCCTGGCTGTAGGGTGCACTTAACTTACTGTGACTGTGGGCAAATTGTTTAAGCTCCTGTGTCCTCACATTCCACAGAGATACTAACAGTACTAAGTGGGTGGAGCTGCTATGAATATTAAATGAGTTATTATTTAGTAAGGTCTTAGAACAGTACCATTCAGTAAATGCTGTGTAAATATTCAACAGGTGCACACCCAGCTCTGGGCTTCTCTGTGGAGAGGGGCTGGTGTGTGTTGTCCTCATATTCCTGAGCAAGCTGCCCCTGAAGTTGAGGGCCAGGCCAGGGAGTCTGCCCTTCCTGCCTGCACAGTCCGATTTTGCTCCGAGAGCAAGTGATCCCGAGGGTGGGGTTGACACTCTATGTTGGTGGGTGGGGGGAATGGGTGCCTGGCCGGTCCCAGAGGTAGTTTCAGGGCTGTGAAATAACCTCTGACAAGTTTTCTCCCCTGATTGATGCCCCCTCCTTTCATTTGCGGGCTTGGGACTTTATTAAAGTTATTATTTCTCATAATGCTGCTTTTCTTGGAAGCTAGGTGAAATCCTTTGGTCTTTTGCAAATTCTAGTTTGGGCACACTCAGGCAAAGTGATTTTCCTGGCTGAAGTAGTTGAAGGAGGGTGAAGCCTCTGTGCCCCTGAGGCTTCCTAACGCGCCTTCCTCTCTCAGACCACCAGTGCTACAACGGCTCGGGCGCGGATTACAGAGGCACGGCCAGCACCACCAAGTCAGGGCACCAGTGCCAGCCATGGGCCCTACAGCACCCGCACAGCCACCACCTGTCCAGTGCGGACTTCCCTGAGCTCGGAGGGGGTCACGCCTACTGCCGGAACCCTGGAGGCCAGATGGAAGGGCCCTGGTGCTTTACGCAGAATAAAAACGTACGCATGGAACTGTGTGACGTACCCTCGTGTAGTATGTATTCTCTCTCTTTTTTTTTGAAGTGTTGACTGTTGCGTGAACCTTGGGATGAGCACACTCTGTCCTGACTGGGGGCTTGGCCGCCTCGGTACCGGGGGGCTACAACCCCCATATTAGCAGCATGATCATTTGTTTTAAATAAAGCTGTTGCTGGTCATTATAGGATGTTTTAAAATACAGAAATGGCTGGTGAATAAGTTGTAGCTTACCCAGTTTCACCACCCAGTGGTGACTACCGTTTGTATGTTGAACCCTCCGTCAGTCCTTTTCGGGTGTGTGGGTCTGGGATGTTCACTTGGGCATTTTGTTTCTCTGTTAAATTGTTGTGCAGCATTTCCTAGTAGTAGGAAAAAGGCTGTCCCTCCCGCCTCAGCGTTGAAGCTTTTCGCTGCGGTGGATTTGGTGGAGTGAGGTGAAAACAAAATTCACTTCCCTCACTCGTTCCTCACAAGTGTGTCTGTTGCACCAGCATGTACCAACTGGCTGACACTGTCAGTGGCCATGATCCCAGTGTCAGTGGCTATGATCACAGAGGTGGGATGGCCAAGACTTGTCTGGGAACTGGCAGCAGTGGCTGAATGAGGGTGTGACACTGACTAGCGATCAGCTGTGGAGCAAGTCCAGGCTCCCTGCTGCCTGGAGACCTCTCTCTGGGGCGCAGGCCCCATATGCTTCCACCCTGCAGTGGAGGGAGTAAAAACTGGTATTAATTACCTTCCGGAAGTGTCATTTGGCAGCTCCAAACGTGGTATTGTCTTTGGCTCAGCAGTTCACACACAGATCTTTAAGAATGTGTGTTCATTACAGAAACAGATTTTAAGATTGCAAATATCAGTAAAATTAAAATCTAATATATCAGTTAAATTAAAGTCTAATCAGTCTGGAAGGCTCCAGCCCTTTAAAACTGTTTCCTGCAAGAAAGGACTTGGGTCCAAGGTGCCCTGTAAGGAAAATAAGCAGGTTACAGAACAAGAGCTGTGCCAGGGCTGCTTTTTTGTTTAACGTTTTGTTTTGTTTCTGGTAAAAAGAAACAAAGTGAGTGGAAGTCTGTGCGTACATAGGTGACCTGAATTTTCATGGGTGAAGTATTGGAAAGATATCCAGCAAACTGATAGCAGGGCCTTCCCTAGACTTACAGAAGTGTTTAAATATAAGGCACTTTTTACAGTGAGTCTGTATTACTTTTGTAATTAAGTATAAAACATAAAGAAAAAAACCCCATTTTTTCAGACCTGGCAATTTCTAGAATCTTGTATTATTTGCACCTATAGGGCAGAAACACAGAGATACGTGTTGCATAAATACATGTGGAAGCTAAATACAAAACAAATCTATTGCTGATCAGTAAGGTGTTGGATCAGTTAGTTGAAGTGGGCCTGACCGTGGAATAGCTACATCTGCCACAGAATGCACAGATCTTTCTGTTCTGACATGAAATGATATCCAAGATATTTTATTATGGCGTAAAACCCAGAGCAGAACAGGATGATATGATTCTCTTTAGAGTGAAGTCTATTTAAAATTCTGTTTTTAAAAACCATGTGAAACTACTGTTTCTATGTGTAAAAATAGTTGGAATATCAGTTGCTCCATGTGGTTCAACCTAAAATACACATAAAAAAGTAGGTGACCACCAACCTATTAACAACTAACACTTTGAGGAAAAGGAATATGCACATTATGAAGTCTGCATTTCTGTAATACTACAATCTTTCCCCAGCAAGCATTGGTAATTTTAAATAGACAATAATAAAGCAAATAGCCATGCAAACGTGTGACCAGTGCTCACATCTCTGACCTTCGTGTCAGGGGCATGGAATCTCCCCTAATCCTAATAATGGAAAGTGAACCAGAGTCCCCGCTGCCCCAAAACCTTTCCAGAACATCTGCCGGGGGAGCTCTTTCAGAAAGAGGATCTCCTGGTGGTGGTGGGAGGGAGAGTGAGTTTGTAGTTTTGATTTGATCTTATTTCAGGGAGAATAGGGGTGGGGCAAGACTGGGTTTAGACAACTGAGTGTTCATTTTTAGAAATGAATTAAGCTTCTGGACACTCCACAGACCAGAAAACACTCATTCATTTCCAGCCTTCTTCGTAGGGCCATCTAAGCCAGATGTAGTCATTTTCAGGGTTAAGGGGAAGCCCTAGGGATGTGGGTGAGTGACCCTCCAGAAAACTAACTCACCTTCTGCCACATCTGGAAGATGGGGCAGCCTCCTTAATGGTGTAGCCTTCTCCATTGAGGTGCCCAGGGCTGGGGTAGGCGGGCAGCCCTTAGAACGCAGGCGCCCACTGTTGCTCCCAGCCTCTCTGCCTTGCTATGATTCTCCATAAGCCCTGCAGAGGGAGACAGTGCACCACTTCTGGCTGGGCCAGCAGGGCCTGCATTGTGGCAGGAGGCCTGCACTGTGCCTCTTGTTCAAGAATTCTAGCGTCAGCATTGCGTATGTATTGGGACAGACTCCTGAACTACCAGGGCTCTTTTAAAAGGAGAAAGATTTATACAATCTGAAGGCAAGCGAGAGTATGCCAGTGTTCTCTTAAACACATTTTTAATTATTATCCTAAAAAAATATGTAACCATTATACAAAAATGGGGAGGGGGTATTAAAATGTTGAATAAGGAAAGGATCATTTCTAATCCCGATACAAATTTTGTTCACCAAGGACAAGGGTATCCAATGTATTTCATTGACTTGTCAGTAGTTGAGGGGACCTTCATAAAAATAAAATAGGGTAGAGTTCCTTGGGCTGGGTTTCACGAGTATGCTGCAGGGCATGCATTTTGTGGGTGTGCATTGCTTTGTGGGGGGCGATGTACAGTTTTGTCCCTTTGTATAATTTATTGACTTATCCACTTGCAGTTAGATATTTTGGCTGGAGGTGGGAGATGGAAAGGAGCGTGTCATCTGAAAAATCATGGACGCCTTTATTGCTCACAGGTCCCCGAGACAGCAGCAAGATGGGGATTCTGTACATCCTGGTTCCAAGCATCGCAATTCCATTGGTCATTGCTTGCCTTTTCTTCTTGGTCTGCATGTGCCGGAATAAGCAGAAGGCTTCTGCGTCCACACCACAGCGTCGGCAGCTGATGGCCTCGCCCAGCCAGGACATGGAAATGCCTCTCATTGGCCAACACAAACAGGTCTCCCTGCTTCTGCATTCTAACGAGGTCGCTCTTCCAGGCTTAACCTTGGTTTTAATCCCAGGGATTGGTTGCTTGTGACATTAGCTTCTTAATTTACTCAGCACGTAACATTCTTTTAAACTATACTCCACTTTGCTGTTTATTATCTAAACCCTGTCAAGACACACATGTCCTTCAACCATAATGATAAGAGAGCTGGAAATTTACCTCCCCCAAGTCAGTGGGCTGGCTTCCCTTCTAAGTAGACTGTGTTTCTCTGCTGGGCCTCAGTGAATTGGCCTCCCTGTTCACGTGCCTCAGCTGTGCCCACAGGACACACAAGAAAAAGAGAGTTCAAATTGTCCCCATAATTTGAGATTCATATGGCATTTTAAAGAGACTAGGAGCTGATTTCTGGTCAGTTTTTTGGCAAGTTGGGTCTGCTTTGTTTGGCTTTTCAAGGAAGGATGAATACCAGTTTCCGAATGGGAGCAAGAGGGACAGGCCACCCCTACTCTGCGTGCTCCTAGAGGGCAGTGGGGGATGTGTGCCATGGCCTCTCTGGCTGCAGTGGAACGGCCATACACTCAGGCTGGGCTGTGAGATAACACATTCCCCCTGGCTGGGAGGGGCCCTCCCTGGCACTTAGAGGAATCTGACTCATTTGGCTTTTCAGCAAGGAGGCCATGGGGGTTTTCTGTGGGCATGACCTGGCCAGTGAGGAGGATGCAGAACCCCTGGGCATGCATGGAGGTCCAGGAGCCCCCAGGAAGGATGAGGGCCAGCCACACAGAAGGAGCAGGCATGGAGGCTGAAGGCAGTTGCAGGGTTTGGGGCATCTGCATCACCTGAGGGTGCTTCTGCCAAAAAAGGCATTTGACTCTAATCCCGGAAGCTGAGACAGACCCTTGAAGGGAACCTCTGTAGACAAACTAGCCTGGGATCTAAATAAGACAAAATCATGAAAGACAAAAAGTCATGGAAAGTGACATCTCCCTGTGGTGTGGCAGCACAAATGGGGAGGTGGAGGGAGCACAGCCAGGCGAGTCCAGGGGTGACTCTGGTGTGCAGGCTGGGCCAGGATATGTGTTTGCAAGTGGGAAGGAGAGATGGGGGGTGGTAGGACAGGTAGGTACATGAGTGAGAAGGGAGTCTGCAGCAGTATCTTTGGTGGGACTTAATTTGTAGCCTTCGGGACCAATTAAAGTTTCAGACCCGGCAGCCGTGGCATCCAAGTCACATTTGAGACTAATCAGAGACCCATGTGCCAGGCAGGCTGAGCCCAAGGTGGGCAGGACCTGTGGGTCTCCTGCAAGGTGCCTGTGATAGTCTTTCTTCCTTCTGAGCTCCCCACTAGCTGCCCTGCGCCTTCTTCCAGGGTTGCAGTGATAGCAGTGTTTCATGTGGAGCATTTCTTTTTGGCAGGCCAAACTCAAAGAGATCAGCCTGTCGACAGTGAGGTTCATGGAGGAGCTGGGAGAGGACCGCTTTGGGAAGGTCTACAAAGGCCACCTATTTGGGCCCACCCCCGGGGAGCAGACCCAGGCTGTTGCCATCAAAACGCTGAAGGACAAAGCAGAGGGGCCTCTCCGGGAGGAGTTCCGACATGAGGCCATGCTGCGGGCGCGGCTGCAGCACCCCAACATCGTCTGCCTGTTGGGCGTGGTGACCAAGGACCAGCCCCTGAGCATGGTCTTCAGCTACTGCCCACACGGTGACCTCCACGAGTTCCTGGTCATGCGGTCCCCACACTCGGACGTGGGCAGCACTGATGACGATCGCACAGTGAAGTCTGCCCTGGAGCCCCCCGACTTTGTGCATGTCGTGGCGCAGATTGCAGCGGGGATGGAGTACCTGTCCAGCCACCATGTGGTCCACAAGGACCTGGCCACTCGCAACGTGCTCGTGTACGATAAGCTGAGCGTGAAGATCTCAGACTTGGGCCTCTTCCGGGAGGTGTACTCTGCCGATTACTACAAGCTGATGGGGAACTCGCTGCTGCCCATCCGCTGGATGTCCCCTGAGGCGATCATGTATGGCAAGTTTTCCGTGGACTCAGACATCTGGTCCTACGGCGTGGTCCTGTGGGAGGTCTTCAGCTATGGCCTGCAGCCCTACTGCGGGTGCTCCAACCAGGATGTGGTGGAGATGATCCGCGGCCGGCAGGTGCTGCCCTGCCCAGACGACTGCCCTGCCTGGGTGTACGCCCTCATGGTTGAGTGCTGGAATGAGTTCCCCAGCCGGCGGCCCCGCTTCAAGGACATCCACAGCAGGCTCCGCGCGTGGGGCAACCTCTCCAACTACACCAGCTCAGCGCAGACCTCAGGAGCCAGCAACACTACGCAGACCAGCTCCCTGAGCACCAGCCCTGTGAGCAATGTGAGCAATGCCCGCTACGCAGGGCCCAAGCAGAAGGCCCAGCCCTTTCCACAGCCCCCGTTCATCCCCATGAAGGGCCAGGTCAGGCCTCTGGTGCCCCCACCCCAGCTCTACATCCCCGTCAATGGCTACCAGCCAGTGCCAGCCTACGGGGCCTACCTGCCCAACTTCTACCCCGTCCAGATCCCAATGCAGATGGCCCCACAGCAGGTACCTCCTCAGATGGTTCCCAAGCCCAGCTCACACCATAGTGGCAGTGGCTCCACCAGCACGGGCTATGTCACTACTGCCCCCTCTAACACGTCTGTGGCGGATAGGGCAGCCCTCCTCTCGGAGGGTACGGAGGACGCACAGAATGTCCCAGAAGATGTGTCCCAGAGTCCTGTACAGGAGGCAGAGGAGGAAGAGGAGGGCTCTGTCCCAGAGACCGAGCTATTGGGAGACAATGACACCCTGCAGGTGGATGAAGCTCAAGTCCAGCTGGAAGCCTGAGGGGTGGGAGGGCTAGGGCTGGAGGGAGAAGCCCCACAGTGACTGTGTGGGGTTGTCAGCCGCCTTGAAAAGACGTAAGACCCAGTAGTGATCGGAGCTCTCTGGTTTGTAGCCTCAGTGGTGTGAAACCCTGCTCCTCTCTACCCTTGGACACATGGAGTTGCCACTGCCTAGGAGTTCTGGGCCTGGCCAGGGGCCCAGCAACACAACATCCTTGGACACTGGACACACAGTGACCTCTGACAGCACCTGCATTTATCCTGGTGGTAGTTGGTAGCGACCAGCAAATGCTTTGCAAAAAAATGGGTGGCACCTTCACTTCATAAATATGGAGTGAGTATTTTGAAACTTTGGGAACACAAGCCTGCAAGAGGCAGCCAGGAGGCACCTGGGGTTTCCAGGCCTGTTGGTTTGGGGATCTTGGGGTCTGCTGCCCTCCCCCCGCCCCCTGCTGGGAATATTCTCCCTAAGTAGCCAAAGATAAGGGGTGGGGGAAGGGGAATGGAGCCTGCTTCCCACTGCCCACTGGGTCCCCTGACAGACAAGGGGCCCTGAAATGGGAGCTTTCCTTATTACAATGAAACGTGCCTTTAAACAAACCGACACAATTTTGTATTTTTGTGAAATGGTTTTAATTATACTGCATGTGTATTTTGTCCACTTTTCTGGAATTTGAGGGAAAGTGTTTTTTGGGTTTGGAATGTTCAAAGGAAGCAATATTGTACAGAATACAGTATTGTTATTTTTTTTTTAAGAATCATGTACAGACCTTAAATGTAATTTATATGTTTTTAATATGCCATGACTTAGTAATTTAACTGTTCATATTGTCCATGCTGGGACACCGTCTGATTGGCTTTTGGGGCGTTTATCTGGT
Source organism: Otolemur garnettii (assembly GCF_000181295.1). Classification (NCBI taxonomy): domain Eukaryota; kingdom Metazoa; phylum Chordata; class Mammalia; order Primates; family Galagidae; genus Otolemur; species Otolemur garnettii. The sequence goes on from NW_003852483.1 coordinate 847,668, forward strand.
TCCACGTGGGCAAGGTCCTTTCATTTCAGAGCCCCTGTCACTCGCAGGCCTGTGTCCTGCATATGTCCTCGGTCCCATCTGTAAACTCCACAGTTGGTGTATCCAATAAAGCGGAACAGCACGTTTGCTCAACTCTCTTGCAGGTTGCAGGGACCCTGGGCGGGAGGCACTGCAGGGCACAAGGTGCTGGGATGGTGCTCCTCCTGCCCAAGCCCTTCCAGCGGGACTGGGGGCTTGCCGAGGACCAGGGCTCCATGCTAACATGGGTATGCATTGGCAGGCAGATGATGGAAATAGTTCGTTGGCTTTTCTCTGTTAAGGTCGTGAGAGCGTATCAATTGCAGATGATGTGAAGGTGTCCATAGTGTCATTCCTGCCCCTCCTGAGGTCCCAGAGCCCCTGGCATTTTATACCTGGAGCCTGGCACTTCCTGGGCTCCTAGAGCAGGGCTGTGGGCCAGGGAGGGGTAGTAGAAGGGCCTCCACCAACTGCCCAGGGCTGCCTGCACACCCACCCCCACCCCCTGCTGACCCCCGTGTGGCCAGATGTGCCAAAGATGGGCTTGTGGTATAATTGGTTTTGAGGAGACATGAGAACTCAGGTGGGCAGAAACCCACCTGTAACAGCAAGTCCCCTCACTTGGAGTAGATCCCACATGCTAGGTTACCAAACTGACCACATCATTCTAAGCCTGAGGTTGTCCTATTGTGGGGAGAAGTCATCCTGCCCTAACCTATCTCTAGGTTTGTGGCTAAGGTGCTTCTAACAAAAGACAGATAAACACGTTGATTTAACATAAATTTTACATGACACTGGAACCTTCAGAAATGACCCCGAGAAGCAGAAGCAGGGAGACCTGTGTGTCTTCATGCTATGTTTGGTGATGAGTGGACAGGAGTGTGCAAGTGTGATTGGACAAGGGAGTCTGACCCAACAGCAGCCGAGTGGGGGACTCAGCCAGGCCTATTCAGGTTCTTCTTTGTGTCCCTCTGCCTCTAGAGATAAGGACATTCCACTCCCCTGGGTACAGACAGGGCCTCTCTGGAGTGAGGGTTTCATGACCTGCCTCCAAGGTGCAGGGTGGGAGAGGCAGAGGGACCTCCCTGCAGCCGTAATTTCCTCTAGTGCCATGTCATGGAGTGTTCTTTCCAGGGCCCCATCCCCGTTGTCTCCTGGCTTTCACATACTGCTACTCACGGATGTTCAGTGTGTGTCCCCAAATCAGGATGGATCCCTCCAGAGGCAGTGATGTGATTGGGGTGAGGACTTGAAGCCCCTCCTGGCCGGGGTTGCCTGGATTGCATATTAAAGGAACACAGGCTACATGGGGTTACTTCTCTTTTCCACAGACCTGAAAGAGGACCTTAGTTCTGTCTCTGATTTGGTACACCTGATGGCTTACCTGTTCTTTTGAGACATGAGAGTCAGAAATGAGAAGTAAGTCCTGTCAGCTCAGCGTCACTCAGCCCACAGAACGCAACAGCCCAGGCTACCCATGCCCTGGGCACGGTCGCCACAGCAGAGACCCGGCAGAAGAGGGTCACCAGGTTCACTTTGGCAGAGTGAGGGGGATTTGGCTTGGGAGACTTTCAGAGGGGGCTAAATGTAACATTGCTGTTGGTTACCGCCATTCTAATTGTAAAATCTTGGTAAAATGTAAAAGTATCATAAGGAGGTTTACTGAGTTTTTAAAGTTCCTACACTTAAGAGATAGTGACTTGATTGGGATGTTCCAGAACAATTGGTCCCAGAGCTAAGCAGCACAATTTAGGTAAATGTCACTAGTGACAAGTCTGTCCTTGTCTGTACCCACAAAAGAAGATTTTCACAGGTCTTGTATAACTCACTTAAATGTGATGGAGTTTTAATCAAGCCACAAATACTTTTGCACTCCCTATAATTTTTGACACATAATAATTGTTACAACAGTCTATTAGAACAGTGGGTAAGTTTTTCTGTGCTAATTTAGGGTATGTGACTAAATACTCCAGTTTATAAGAGCTTCAACTAGCTCAGGAAAATCCCTGGGGTCTCTCAACATGGAAACACTTTAAATACACTTAGTTTAAAGATTTAGTTCAACCTCACAATTTCATGTTGATAGCTATTTTTGGACAGTTTGTGATCGTATAATGATTTTTGGAAAAAATCTTGCACAGGCATTGGTTCTATAAGAATAATTCTTACTGGGACATTTAAAATCTTTTTGAGATGAACTTTTGAAACTGGATGTGTCAAAGTAAATGTACTTCCAAAGGAAATTTCTGACCTCCTCCTGGCCTCTGCTAGTCTGCATGAAATTTCTAAGATCAGTCCTGCACCCCTCCTCCGTTCCCCCTCGCACTCCCTGAAGCAGTAGAGACTTCAGATATTTCCTGGTCCTGCTCTCTTTGGGCACCAATAATAAGAGAGTAATGCTTAATTTAGGTAGAGAAGGCCTGGATTTAAGTTCACCTAAATTCAGCAACTACAAAGAAGGACATAAATAGCCTGGTTGCCAAATGTTTAAACTTACGACAATAGAGTCTTTACAATATTGTGTTTTCAGTTTAACTTTGTTCTTTGATTATTGAATAGCTGATACATTCATTCCTCTAGTTTAAAGGCACCGTGAAAGATCCACCCCTCATTTGTCCTGACTTTCCCCTCTGTTTCTTGGGGCTCTTCCCAAAGTTTTTTGTGCATATGTAAGTGAATGTACCTACGTGTTCTTGTGTTTATTCCTCTTACTTTTTTACACAAATGGTAACCGTCTCTGCAAGCTATTTTCTGCCTGGCTGTTTGCCCTAAGCAGCGTATCTTGGTGATCTTGGCGTGTCAGAGGACGGGCACTCTGGGTTCTTCAGTGTTCTGTGGTGGGGTGGACTGTACTTTGTTAAACCTGTGGCTCACTAACCGGCTGCCCTCTGTTGCTGCAGAGTCTGCCCCTGCTGGTTGGCCAGCCCACAGACTGCAGACACTCCCAGAGGCAGCCTCCCTGGGGAGTGGTGGAATGTGCCGTCACTTGGTAGATAGTGCCACACACATGCTGCCACTGAGACATCTGAGGGTGCCGTCTTGCCTGGTCCTGGAGTGCCACTCACCTTTAGCTAGAGGTGTCTCTGCTTGCTTGAGGCACCTTCCAGGGAGGGTCCTGGGGACACATGGCTCAGCCTTCTCGAATGCTTTTTATAAGGACAGGGTGAGTTAGCATTTTTTGCTCATCCTTACTTTTTCTACACTAATTTATCCTGTTCACTGTATTTCTGAGACTGGGGTTTTCAGTGAAAATATTGCCCAGAGGCAGAGCAGTGTGTCAACCGTCCACTGGGCATTGGAAGGCCCTGGTGCATCTCTAAGTACCAAAGGGGGGACCAGTGGAATTGACCATCTCTTTTGAACTCCAGAAGTCAATTGCAACCCTTCCCCCATGGCAAATGCAACACCCTCCCGGGGATGCTAACTGCAACACACAACCCCACGGCAACTGTAACAGCCACTCCCATGGCAGGTGGCCACTGCACCCCCCTCCAGGATGGTTGAGCCTGCCCCCTCACTACTGCCAATCCTGGGGAACTCACTACAAATGGCCTGGGTGCCTAAAGGAGTGACATTTTGTGGCTCTAGACAGGAACTAGGTGTCAGGGCAGGGAGAGGCCATCCAGACAGGTAAAGGGTAGGCAGCCCACCTCCCCTCACTCCTGCTGCCCTTGGGGTCACCCTGTGGCACTGGCAGTCATTACGTTCCCGCTCAGCGATTTCCTATGTATTTCATGCACTGTTTAACATGGCTTTCTTTTCTAGGGTTTAAAAAATCATCATGTTGTCTCTCTTTCTCCTTTTCTTTTTCTTTTTCATTTCTTATAGCATAACATGTACATTAATGCAATCATGGGGTACAGTGTGCTGTTTTCATATACATTTTGAAATACTCTCATCAAACTGGTTAACATAACCTTCATGTCATTCTCTTAATCATTAAGTTAAGACATTCATACTCTGCTTTTAGAAAGATTCACTTGTACCCTTGTAAGATAAACCAGAGAGGTGACCCCACCAATCACCCTCCCTCCCCCTATCCACCTCCCTCACCTTCCCTCTCCCACCCCCTTCCCATATTCTAAGGCTATAATTAGGTTATGACATTCCTATGAAAGCTATGAATTAGTTTCAAAATAGGACTGTGTACATTGGATACTTTTTCTTCCATTATTGAGATACTTTGCTAAGAAGAACATTTTCTAATTCCATCCATATAAACATGAAGGAGGTAAAGTCTCCATCTTTCTTTAGGGCTGCGTAATATTCCATGGTGTACATATACCACAATTTATTGATCCATTCGTGGGTTGATGGGCATTTGGGCTTCTTCCATGACCTCTTTCTCCTTTCCTTACTGCACTTTATATTTTGATTGTCTCCTGGAAAACTGTGATGTACCCCCTCATCCCCCACTGTGTGTACAGTGGAATGTGGAACCCCAGAATTCAGTTAAGGAAATTCAGCACTGCTTCCAGATGCACGAAATAATTCAAATTAGGCTACAGGAGCCAAGGGACTTACATACAGATTGCCTGACTATCTGTTAGGGTTCCAGAAGTGTCCCCCTGCTCCTTGATTTCCCATAAATAACACAAAACGCGCTGCAGGCCGAAATTCACTGCAGATCCTCTCTCTCTGAGCCGCAGTCATACCTGTCACACATTTCTCTCTCTGAGAGACCCAGGCAGCCCCCTGAGGGTTCTTCTGGTCCTTAAGGTGGAAATCTTAAGCCTCACTTAGTCTCTACTGTTGTGTCACAGAAGGTTGAGCCACTGGGTATATATTTAACAGCTCTATGACACCATAACTTCCATTTTTTAAATTCTAGGTGTACAATTTAATGATTTTTGGTAATTTGCAGAGTGTCCAGCCTTTGCCCAATCTAATTTTAGAACATTTCCATTATCCCCCAAGGATTCCTCATGCTTGTCAGCCCCAGGCAAACTTCTGCTTCCTGTCACTGTGAATTTGTCTTCTCTGGACATTTCATATGAATGGGGAGACACAACGCATGGTGTTTTGCATCTGGCCTCTTTTACTTCACAGAATGTTCGTGAGGTTCATCCTTGTGCACATGTCAGAAGTTCGTATTTTTGCTGAGTGGTAATCCGTTGTGTGGAAAGACCACGTTCTTACACACTCATCCACCAGTGGACATTCGGATTTTTCCAGCTTAGGGCTATTATGAATAATGTGGCTATAAACATTGGCATGTGCTTGTATGTGGGCATATGTTTTTATTTCTCTTGGGTAGATTCCTAGGAGTCACAGCAGCTGACTTCTGTGGTTAACTGTTGATATTTTTAAGAACTTGCCAACTAGTTTCCATAGTGGTTGCACTGTGTTACCCTCCTGCTAATAATGAGGGAGGGCACCAGTTTCTTCACATCCCATCAGCGTTTGTTATCTACACACAAGCATGCACACACACACGTGCACACACACATAGATACACACACTGTATATATAGTCATCCTGGTGGGTGTGAAATGTGAATCATTTGCTTTTAAGAATGTCTGAATAAAACATGACTTAGGATTGATTGAGGTTGTAGGGCAAGTTCCATGAATTGTTTAATTCTCACCAAATGCCTTTCATTTTTTTGTTCTTACAGCCATTCCACAAATGTTTCTTGGACATGTGCTATTGAGTCTGGTGGTGAACGGCTAGGGAATAACACCATCCCTGGTGGTGTTAAACAAGTACCATAGTAACAGGGTAAGATCTTTGTGAGAAAGCGGTATTTGCTGAGCAATGCCTTGGCCAGAGAGCGACTGTAACAATCGATGAGGCCCATGCTCATGGTTTGGGGTCCTTGCTTCTGCAAGTGACAAAGGATGGAAGGCTGCCTCCTCCTTCATGGCCTCACTGGGGGCCTGGCAGCTGCACGCTCCTAGAGCTGTGACTAGGAGTGGCTGGGGGTCTTTGGTGGCAGTCTGTTCCTTCATGTAAAGATCCCAACGTTTCCCCAATTGCAGAACTCATTAGCAGGGTCACCACATTGGAGCCCAAGACTCCTTAGGGTCTGTCTGTGAACTTGGGTGGGGAAAACAATCACATGCTTATCTTTACTAACCTCTAGCTGAAATGGAGTGTTTCTTCTGATAAATGTAGGGAAAAACCCAGAGATGTGTCACTAGCATGTGTGGCTGGCTGGTCACCACTAAAAATTGGTTATTTTCATGTCACATTGCAGTTGTGGCTGATTCTCCAAAATTCTGTTTCACTCATCGCAGCTAAGAAATTATACCCATTATTGGCCATGCCTCAAAATCTTGTTTTTGAGTTAACATGGAAGCACGCATATTATGTTGCAATTTTGTTTTTCAATATTTTGATAATTTCTATTTAAATGTTTTCTTTGAAATGTGTTTTATTTTCTGCATTAAGAATGTATATCCCGGGAAGGAACCCTAATGCAAAGGGGTTGCAGGTGTGGAAAAGTTTAGGCACCATTATTGGGAGGTCTGTCTTCTTCTGAGACTACACTCCAGAAAGACCCTCTCAGAAAGCTGATCATTCCCTTCACCTGCTCCAGCTCCTCCCAGGACCTGGGAGTGCTCCCAGTCTCCCCTGGCTGGTCTAGCCTCCCCCTACCCCCATCCTGGGGCTCCTAGCCCATTTCAGGCAAGGAGGGGTGTGAGCCCAGTGTGACATCCCACCTGCTCCCAAGCACTACTCCTGTTCTGAAAAGTGGGTGCTAAGAAGGACCCATAGCCCTATAAAAGCAGGAACGATGACTCCCTGGCTGAACAGAACAAACTTTGGTGGAGTAAACATCAATGTTGTTGCTTCCAGTCTGTTCTCACTTTTAAGTTTGTCTCCATCTGCCATGCTCAGGGCCTCCAGCCAACACAGATGTAATAGCTGTTCTCTGCCTGTCCAGCCCATGCCTGGAGGGCTCAGGAAACACCCCCCCAGGTTGTGGGGACTCCATCTATAGGGCCAGTGTTCTCAGGGCAAGTGACACTTGTATTTATTTGCTTCAGGTAAATGTTCTTCAAGTTTTAATTATTATCCAATAAGAGTAATTTCTAGTTACCTAAAATAGTTTTCAGTGTAGATTTCATTAGCATCACGTACATGTTACATTTTTTCCCTTCAAAATATAATTGACCATGTTTATTTTACAAAGGAAAGTGATCTGATAAGAGTGGAGTTTAGATCTTATAAATAGGCGTATTCGTTGTGTGTGTTGTATTCTCTTTTAACATATTTCATTAACTTGTTTATACCTTGGGGACGGTCTTTGCTAAAATAACCTAGTATATATAACAACTCAGTCTCTTCCAGATATGTGCAGGAAAATTAGCTTATTAGGAAAGGTCTGCTTCTCATAGGCTGAGGCTACACGGTTTTTTGGAGCAGCATGTGTGGATTAAATTGGGGGTGAAATGCTGTGTCCCAAATGCAAACATGCGGCATTACAGATTAGGCCACAGAAACCCTGACAAGGTACTCTAAACCCAGTGGAACGTGAGATTACTAGATTAGTTTGGATGACAGATGCAGATCTCAGCCTTCGGGGGCCTGGTGCTGTTATTCTGGGCATAGGGAACCGAGTAGATTCACCTGGGGAAGCACATTGTACAACTGGGTGAGGAGGATTCTTTGGCTCAACTGGGGAGGGAGGACTTCCCATTAGTCATTAGATATGGCTCTAAAAAAATCCTGTGACTCAGCTCATCTAAAAAGGTATCTTTAAGATTCCTTTCCTCCCTGAGACCAGTGAGGGCTTCTTTAACTGGAAATAACCCTGTGCAGGCTGGACCATCACAGGCAGTGCACTCGGGCCAGAGAGTGGAACAGAGAGCTCAGAAATTCACTCTCATTATTTATAAGAAATGCATCCCTGAAAACTGACTGACTTCCAGTTTGTGAGGTTAGGATCTTGGGCTTACAGAAAGCGGGAGAAACCAATGGTGAGTAGTTTGAATTTGCAGGGGAGACAAGAAGTTGATCTTAATCCATCAGAAAACCACAGAAACGTTGGTTGTCCCTCTCACATTGCTGGGAGCCCCAGCTGAGTGCAGCCAATCCACAAGTTGCTTACCAGGCCTAAAGCTGTCCTCGGACTGTCAGTCACGGAGCTCTAAACAGAAGTGGAGCTACTCTGAGAAATGCCACTAGAAAGTGAATTTTGATTCATTCATTCATTGAGATCCTTCTTTCTTTCTCTCTCTCTTTTCTGTAAAAATAATCTTAGTTCACAGCCAGAAAAAAAGGGAAGGGCACATCTTTAAAGGTGGGTGTAAGTACAAGTTGGAGGAGAAAAGTGTGTGTTGAGGTCCCATGAGAGTGAGAACCACAGATGGGGGAAGAGGCCCCCAGGACAGGAATTTCTCTTTCTCTTTTGTGTTCACCACTGTGGAATGGAGGATAGGCTGGTAGGCTTTCGAGGGTGCGGCTTTGTTGGGTGGGGTGTTTACGTTGGAGGGCAGATGCAATGCCGTGAGGGCAGAGTGAAGACACCGCCCTTCTCACCTGGCCCTTATCACCTGCGCTGCCTGCTGGCCCTCAGCCAGTGTGTGAAGGCTCGTCAATCCCATGTCAGGACAGAAGGTATCAAGGACCCAGAACGTTAACCTCACTCCCACCCTTTCCTCAAGAGGAAAAACAACACGGGATCCTGGGTAACAGGAAGGCCTCCTAAAATTCCTGTCTGGACATTTTGCTCACTCTCCTCTCCCCAAGTTTCCTACCTTGAAATAGCTGCTGCCTCTCCCTTTTCTCCTCCATACCTGCTTTGAGCCTGAAAGATGGCCAGACTCCTGACACATCACCTGCCCCACACTACACACCCATATACCCAACACACATATACAATACACACACTGCACACATACACAATACACACACTATACATACGCCATGAATGCTACACACCATACAAACCACACGTTTCATCCCAAACACTGCACACTGTTTCTTTCTAAAAATCCTCATGGTGCATTTCTGCTAAATAAACTTTTCCATCTCTAGATTTTTTGAGCTTTTAGGCTTGTCACAGTGAACATTCTTGTACGTAAAATGTTGACTATCACCTTGCCTGGCAGAGCAAAGCAGAGTCAGCGGCTGTCCATCTTGCACAGTGTCTACACCAGCACGATGCTATTTACTTTCCTCTTTCTCTGTGTCCCGCCTCTGTTCACCTCTGTGATTGTCCTTTTTCCCGAGACTGTTTTGCTGTTCTCTACCCCACACCGATTGTCTTCTCATGTGATCTAGGCCTACAGATGGAAGCCAGGTAAAGAAAGTTTCATGTTTCACTGGAAACTTCTCCCATTCCTTCCCTCCCCGCCTGGCTTCAAACTTGACCAAGTAATAAAGCTGTCACATAGGCATTGTGGCCACAGATCTTGGTCATGGTCTGCATGAGCTCAAATGGACAGAAGAAAAGTAGAACACTTTTTATGCACTTCCCCTACATACATGGTGAAAAATAAACCTAGTCCAAGTGCCATGAAATTAAGGCATTGAGATTTTCAAGGTGCTTCCACCACACCAAGTAAAAACCTCCAGATGAGTCTTCATGTGGATCAAAGGTATGATGCCAGCACTGCTATGAGATTAAATGCATGCCTGTGAGTGCCACTGCTCCATCAGAACTGAACCCCTTGGTAACTTACTGTTGCCAAGTGCCAGGCACAGAAGTGGTGAGTGTGGATCCCAATTGGCAGCAACAGGGAGAGTCTAATGGGAACCGAACTCAATTTTGATCTGAATAGCAATAAAAGGGCATTTTAAAGGAAGAATGAAGGACAAGAAAGTGGGTCAGTGGAAGCTCTCAACAGAGTTAGGGAAGTGAAAATTACAAAAAGTGGGAAAGAGGGTAGTCTTTGTGAAACCCTCTGGGTTTGCTGACTGGCACTCTTGAAATGAGACTCCTTTTCTCTCACAAGGGCTTGTAGATAGTGGCCCTACATCCAGTAGTTGGCTGAAGCAAACAGTAAATTTCTTTGGCAGCCTTGAGTTTTCCTAAGCAGGCACATTATGGGGGGTGTGGGGATTTGTCTCCTTGAACTCTTAGAAACTATGATAGTGGATATTCAAGTCTATATAGACCAAGGTTGGGGCCTAGTTAAGAAGAGACTCAGAGGAGTGTGGCTGAAGTTTGGTCAAGGAAGGAAACTTTGTCATTCACCAGAGGTCAAAAAGATTGATTAAAAATACAAAGGAAAAAAAGAGGAGAGCCTCTGTTAATCTGATATGTTAAAGCCAACATTACTCAGGGAAATAATGAAGAAGTCCATGTTTTGATAAGAGTTCATGAAAAAGTAATGGAAGCCACAGACGTTACACACCAAGCCTGGCAGATAAATACTCAAAGTAAGAACTCTAAAAATAGAGCCATAGTCAGAGCATTAAATGCATCTTTCAGAAATTGCAAGAGCAAGTTGAAAAAATATAGGCAAACACTTTAGTTTTAATAAAACAATCCCTCAGTTAAAGCTAATAAATGTAACTTTGATGTGAACACATAAAGTCTTTTCGTGTATATTTTATATAATCATGTACTTGACAACAAAGTAAACCTTATTAAAATCCCCAAAGTAGACATTTTACAAATCATCTTTTCTAATCATTATCCCATAAAATTCAATATGGCCAGAAAAATAGTTACTTGAAGATTAAGAAACACTCTTACAGGTAAACCCTGCACTGAAGAGAATATCAAAGCTAGGAGGTCTTTATCTAGTAAAGATAAAATAAATCTGTAAAGAATAGAAGAAAGATTTGCTCCTCCTCAAAGGCACAAACACTAATGTGGGGAATGCAAGGCTATACGAATTGTAAAGAATCAGGCAGATATGACACTCCTAAAGGAGTAAAGCTCCAGTACCAGACCTCAAAGAAATAAAGTTCTACTAGTTGTCTAACAAATAATTCAAAGTACAGTTCACGGTATCTAGAAAAATCAATGAAATGGGAATACAGTTATGGGATAGAGTTAAAGCTTCATTCTGAGGAAAAGCTATTGCTTAACTACTATTATTAAAAATTGATAAAAAGAACAAGAACAATTTAGATTCAAGAATTGACTGAACTCCACCCTGTAACCGTCTGTCTACCTTGAAGTGATATCAGCTTCCTAAGACCTCAGGGCTTCTCTTTTTTTTTTTGTGACAGAGTCTTACTACAATGCTGCCGTGGCATCACAGCTCACAGGAACCTCATACTCTTGGGCTTAAGTGATTCTTTTGCCTCAGCCTCCCAAGTAGCTGGGACTACAGGTGCCTGCCACAATGCCTGGCTATTTCTTTTTGTTGCAGTTGTCATTATTGTTTAGCTGGCCTGGGGCAGGTTCAAACCCACCAGCCTTGGTCTATGTGGCTGATGCTGTAACCATTGTGCTACGGGCTCTGAGAGAGACATCAGGGCTTCTTCACTTCTTAACTCCATTCTGCTCTGCAACCCACTCCATTCTTCTCTCCTCTCGGGACAGCCTCACTTCCTCAACCCTAATTTCTGACCCTTTCCTTCCTGAGCATTCCACCTCTTCTGGCTAACTTGTTAATCCAGTAGTAAACTGAGTTTCTTTTTTTGAGGGAGGGGGAGGTCATAATCGTCTGGTGTTATAAGTGATTAAACGCTGACTTCTAGTGACTTTGGCAAGATAGTAGAATAAAAGAATGTCTGTTTGTATCCCCTACAGCAATCATAATTTTTCAGCAACATCCACAATAAAAAAGTACCTTTGTGGGAGCTTTAGGATCTCTGGCAGAACCAAAGACTGAGGAAGGTCATTTTGAGAAGGCAGGCCTGTCCCCAGTGGCAGGCTCACTGGCTGTGATCTGAGCTACAGATGTGGAAACAGCCCTATTCTCCTATGGACTAAGCTACAGCTCCATTTGGCCCTGATTTTGCCACCAATACCACCTGCAAAGAAACACAGGAGAAGCCATGCTTGCCTATGCCTCATGTAACAAGTCCACTAACTTTAGTTTGACAACAAATCCTGAAATACCCTGTAAACAGCTCTAGCTCTTCTCAACCATGGTTTGAGAGTGGCCCTATTCACCCAGATACTTATAGACACACTCAGCTGTGACCCTGGAGGCAGGTCTACCGACTTCCTCCTAGTTGCAAAAAATGGAGCAGCCCTGTGACTTAGTGCCAGTACCACTCAGCCATGATCTGTGGAGCATTCTTGCATGCCCAGGAACCCAGCAGGAGGCATACCTGTAGGCAGGCCTGTAAACCTCAGTGTCAGCTGGGGATCTGAAGCAGCCCTATGACTTGGTTCCAGTCCCACTCAGGCATGGCCCAGGGCAAGTCCTGTACTTTCCCAGTGGCCCAGCAATAGACTTCTCAGGGACCTGGCAGAAGTCACACTCATCTATGCACCTGGAAGTAAGCCTGCCATTTGTGTACTCATCTGGGAACCCTAAAGTGGACCATTGTTCCTGTGCCAGACTGACTAATGTCCAGGAGGCAGTCCTGTCTGCTCAGGAACTAGGCAGGATCAGTCCCCACTGAAGCACTTGGTAACAGGCCTACCAATCACAAACGCTATTGCAGATTTAGCAGCAGCCACATAACCTGGCTCCAATGCCAATGAATTGTGGTCCTGAAAGCAATCCCATCAGCCTGGAAACCTAATAGGAGAAGGTCTTTACCTGACAAAATAAGTCTTAAAGAATGGAAAAATGGTTTGCTTCTGCAAAGGCACAAACACCAATCCAAGGCATTGTGATCCAATCCATAGATCACAAAGAATCAGGAAGATATAACACTATTAAAGGAAACTAATAAAGCTCCAGTAACAGACCCCAAAGAAATAAAGTTCAAGTAATTGCCTGACAAGAAGTTCAAAATATAGTCAGCTCTCTGTGTCTGTAAGTTCTGCATTTGTGGATTTAACCAACCATGGACAAAAACTATTTGAAAAAAATTGTATCTGTACTGAACATGACTTCTTTCTTGTCATTATTCTCCAAATAGTATAGTATAACAAACAACTATTTATGTACCATTTACATTGTATTAGATATTACAAGTAATCTAGAGATGATTTAAATTATACAAGGAGGTGTGCATAGAAACAAATACTAGGTCATGTATCAGGACATGTGTATCTGTGGCTTTTGGTACCCACAAGAGGTCTGGATATTTAGAGACAACTATAATCATCTTAAAGAGGCTCAATGAGATTCTAGAGAACACAGACAACTAAACAAAATTAGGAAAACACATGAACAAAATGAGAGGTTTAATGAAGAAATAGAACCCATAAAAAAATCCAACAGAAGTCCTAGAGCTGAAGAATACAGTGATCAAACTAAGAAATTCAGTAGAGAGCTCTAACAGCAGACTCAATCATGCAGAAAAACGAATTGGTGAACTCAAAGATAGGTCATTTGAAATTACCCAGTTGAAGGAGCACAAAGATAAAAGAACAAAGAAAGCATACAAGACCTGTGAGACACCATCAAACAAATGAATATATAAATTCTGGCATTTCTAGGAGGAGAAGAAGGAAAGGGGAAGAAAGCTTATTTAAAGAAATAATGGCTAAAGACTTCCCAACTCTTGGGAAGGATATGGATGGACATCTGGATTCATGAACTCAAAACTCCAGCAAGAAAAAGCCAAAGATTTATAGTAAAATTGTTAAAAGTTAAACAGAGAGAATTTTGAAAGTTGCATGAGGAATTGATTTGTTACATACAAGGGAATGTTCATAAGGCTATAAGCAGATATTTCAACAGAAACTCCAAAGGCCAGAGAGACTGGGATAGAGAGAATAGAATATTATATTAAAAGATCTGAAAGAAAAATATTGTTAACCAAGCATATTATCACCAGCAAATCTGCTCTTCAGAAATGAAGGAAAAATAAGGATATTCCATGGAAAACAAAAGTTGGAGAAGTTTATCACCAATAAACCTGCCTTATGAGAAACGCTAAAGGAGGTTCATCAAGTTAAAATGAAAGGACACTAATTAATAACATGAAAATATATGAAGGTAAAAAACTCAATGGTAAAGGCAAATATACAGTCAAGCCTAGAATCCTCTAATATTGTGAAGATTGTGCATAAATCACTTTAAACTCTCTCTCTATAAAAGTTAAAAGACAAAAGCATTAAAATTAACTATAGCTACAATATAAAAGATATAAAGAGTGACATCGATAACATAAAGTGGGAGGCAAAAATAAAAGTGAAAAGTTTTTTGTATGCAATTGAAATATATGGCAGCTTAAAATACAGTGTTATAAGATGTTTTATGTGAACCTCATGGTAACCACAAAGATAAAAACCTCTAGTGCAGTGGTTCTCAACCTTCCTAATGCCTCCTAATGCTGTGACCCTTTAATACAGATCCTCATGTTGTGGTGACCCCCAACCATAAAATTATTTTCATTGCTACTTCATAACTGTAATTTTGCTACTGTTATGAATTGTAATGCAAATATCTGAAATGCAGGATGCATTTTCATTGTTACAAAGGGGTTGCAGCCCACAGGTTGTGAACTGCTGCTCTGGTGCATACACAAAAGATAAAGACAGCAAAGTACACTGCACAAAAAGTCATTGAATCACAAAGAGGAAGAAAGAACAAAGGAATATTAAAAAGCTAGAAAACAATTCATAAAATGGCAATAGCAAGTCCTTACCTATCATTAATTATTCTAAATATAAATGAATTAAATGATGTAATCAAAAGATACAGAGTGGCTGAAAAAAATTTTTTAAAAGGACACCAAAATCCAACAACATTGCTGCTTACAGGAGACTCACTTCAGCTTTAGGAATAAGTGAATTAAGAGATGGACAAAGATTATACAAATGGTAACCAAAAAAGAGCAAGAGTGGCTATATTTGTATCAGACAATACAAAAGTTTGATATACACCTATACCAGACCTTCAGTCAAAAACTGTCACAAGAGTTAACAAAAAAATTACTATATAATTATACAGGGGTAAATTCATCAAAAGGATATGATAGTTGTCAATATACATGCACTGAACATCAGAGCACCTAAATAGATAAAGCATAGTAGCATAGCTAAAGTGAGGGATAAACAGAATACAACAGTAGTAGGGGACTTCAATATACTTTCAACCATGTCTAGATCATTCAGACAAAAAATCAATCAGGAACCATCGTATTTTAACATCATCATCCAAATGGACCTAACAGATGAATATAGGACATTCCACCCAAGAGCAGAATACTCCACATTCTCCTCAAGCACACACAAAACATTCTTTAGGCTGGGTCTTATATTAAGCTACAGAGCAAGTATTAACACATTGAAAAAGACTGAAATTATATTAAGTATCCTTTCCACACACAATGATATGCAATTAAAAATAAGTAACAGGAAAAGATTGGAAAATTCGCAAATATTAGAAACTAAACAATGCTCTCCTAAATGGCCAATAGGTCAAAGAATACATCAAAGGGGAAATTTAAAAAATATTTGAGACAACAAAAATGGAAACACAACATACCAAAAACTTATGGGATGTAGTAAAAATAGATCAAACTGAGAATTTTATAGAAACAAATGTCTACATCAAGTGAAAAAGTGTCTCAAACAACCAAACTGTACCCCAAGGAATTAAAGTGAAGAACAGACTAATAGTGATGTTAGCAGAAGGAAAGGAAATGTAATGATTACAGATGAGAGCAGAAATGCCCCATTTCTACTAAAAATAGAAAAATTGGTCAAATGTGGTGGCATGTTCCTATAGTCCCAGTTACTTGGGAGACTGAGGCAAAAGGATTGCTCGAGTCCAGGAATTTGAGATTGTTGTAAGCCATGCTTGAGGCCATAGCACTGTAGCCCAGGTGACAAAGCGATAGTCTATCTAAGGAAGGAAGAAAAGATCAAAACTCTTAAATAGATATTTAAAAAAAGTAAAAAGTAAAAAGACGGAGACTTTCCCTGTGTTGGAAAGAGCACAGTGCAGGACCCGCACCATCAACCACTGGGGACCATGGGCACTGCACTCTACCTGCTTCTGCTACCAGCAGAGCACCTCCCAAAGGCAACCAGCCTCCCCACCCAGGTCCTGCAACTGGGACCCGGTCTGGCGACTCTGCCCCTCAGGCTCCCCACCTGGCTCCTGCAATGCAAGCAGCTCACGGGCAGTGACTCCACCCTCTAGCTCCTTGCCTGGCTCCTGTGGCCTCAGGCCTGGGGTTAGCAGGTCTGCTCTCTGGCTCCCAAACCAGCTCCTGGTACCTATACACAGCAGTACCCCAGACCAGCGGTGGAGGCTCCAGGGTCCCTCCCACTGGGGTCAAATTTGGGAACACAGAGGGAACTTGACCTGACCTGCAGGGGTTCCAGAGGTGGAGTGTGGCCAAGGCAGAGGTGTGGTCTCTGAGGGAGAGAACCATACTCCTCCATGGCAACCCCTAGCTAGGCATAGATGCAGGTGGAACACTCCCCAGTTTCCAATGATCACTGGAGAGAATCAGGCCTGAACTAGTCCCGCTTACAGGTCACACAGTGAGACCATGGTCTAGGAGGCATTTGTACCTCTTTGACTTAGGTACAAATCCCTGGTGTATTTAAGTAGTAGAGAGATCTGGGCTGCAGCCATCAAGGGTAACCAGTGACTGGGGGTGATGGTGATGCAAAATGGGAAAAGAGGCCCAGGTCCCCTGGAATAATCCTTTTGCTCAGTGGGCCTTTCTGACTCCTTGGACCACCTGAGTGAGTCACATTTGAGCTGTCAGTGGCCACCTGCTGCCAGTTGCTGGAGACCTTTAGAACTCTCCCGCTTGATCTGTGTTTGTGCTGACCAGGACAATTGGTTTGGAACTCTTGATCTGGGCTGATCACCCAGGGACTCCCCCAAGGTTATACGCTGGTTGTGTTGTAGAGGGAGGGTCTGCTTCTCCTCTCCTAGTTATTGCCAGAGGGGGGCAGGGTGTCTAAATTGCATGTATTTCTCCACAGCTTTCAACCCAAAGTCATTAATCCACTAGGATTGGTCAGAGTCTGGCTAAATACAGGACAGAGCCACCTAGCCCCATCATACCAAGCAGATCCCCAGAGTCTCATTCTGTAGTACTAAACAGGACCTTGGTAAAGTCATAGGGGAAAAGCCACAATCACCAGTGCCAGCACTCTGGTAAATGGCTGATTAATTACACCTCCAGGAGCCCTGAATTTAATTCCACCTTACCAGCCTCTCTAAACAAATGGTGAAAAATAACCATGGGGCAGAATCAGTGGAAAAACTCAGGCAACATGAATAACCAGAGTAGATCAACTCCCCCACGGTACACAAAGGAGATGCAACAGAAGATCCTATTCATAAAAAAAAAAATGACTGAGATGTTAGAAATTGAGTTCAGAATTTGGATAGCAAATAAGATTAACAGAATTGAAGTAAAATTGGAATTAGAAGTTCAAGGAGTAATTCAAAAGTTGGCTCAAGAAGTCAATGAATTCAAAGATAAAACCACCAAAGATTTTGACGAATTGAGACAAGAAGTTGCATCTCTCAAAGACCTGACAAATACAGTAGAATCCCTCAGTAATAGGATGGAGCAGGCAGAAGAAAGTATCTTGGACACTGAAGACAAAGCTTTTGAATGCTCCCAAATGCTCAAAGATGAAGAGAAATGGAGAGCAAAAACAAATCATTCCCTGAGAGAGTTGTGAGACCACTCCAAAAAAGCAAACATTCACCTTATTGGAATTTCTGAAGGTTATGAGAATGATCTGAAATGTACAGATGCTCTACTCCAAGAGATTTTAGAGGAAAACTTTCCAAACATTGCAAGAGATACTGAAATTCAGATAGCAGACAGTTTCAGAATGCCAGCACAACGCAATCCAAATAAAGCATCCCCTAGACACACTGTAATTAATTTCGCCAAAGTTAATATGAAAGAGAAAATCCTGCAAGCAGCCAGATGTAAGAAAATCATAACTGACAAGGGGAAGAATATTAGAATGACTGAAGATCTTTCTGCTGAAACTTTTCAAGCCAGAAGAGGATGGTCATCAACCTTTAATCTCCTAAAACAAAACAACTTTCATCCCAGGATCCTATATCCAGCTGAGCCGAGTTTCATTTATGATGGAGAAGTCAAATACTTTAATGACATTCATGTGTTGAAGAAATTTGCCATAACTAAACCAGCTCTTCAAGATATTCTCAGACCCGTTCTTCTCCATAATGACCACCACAATGCTCTACCACCAAAGTAAACTCACTTAGAAATTATTTATCAAAATCCAACATCCATGGTGGCAAAAGAATTAAAAATATCCACTGATCTTTCAAAAAACTTGACACCCAAAATACTACCCGGCTTATCAGTACTCTCAATTAACATGAATGGCTTAAATTGTCCACTAAAGAGGCACGGGTTGGCCAACTTGATATAAAAACTCAGGCCAGATATCTGCTGCATACAAGAATTTCATCTTGGGCAGCACCTGTGGCTCAAAGGAGTAGGGTGTCTGCCTCATATACCAGAGGTGGCATGTTCAAACCTGGCCCTGGCCAAAAATTGCAAAAAAAAAAAAAAAATCATATCTTATCTTAAATGACAAATATAGACTCAGGGTGAAAGGATGGACAACTATAATCCAGGCAAGTGGAAAACAGAAAAAAAGCAGGGGTTGCAATTTTATTTGCATATACATTAGGCTTTAAACCAACAAAAGTAAGGAAAGACAAGGATAGTCACTTCATATTTGTTAAGGGAAACACTCAACATGAGGAGATATCAATTATTAACGTTTATGTGCCCAACCAAAATGCTCCTCAATTTATAAGCAAGACCCTAACAGACATGAACAATTTGATATCTTCTAGCACCATAATAAACAGAGATTTTAACACCCATTTGGCACTGTTGGATAGATGAAGAAACTAAGCAAAGAAATTCTGGACTTAAATGTCACCATACAACAATTGAATTTAATAGACATCTACAGAACATTTCAACCTGACAAAATTAAATACACATTCTTCTCATCAGCCCATGGAACATCCTCTAAAATTGATCACATCTTAGGTCACAAGGCTAACCTCAGCAAATTTAAAAGAATAGAAATTATTCCTTGTATTTTCTCAGATCATTACAGAATAAAAGTTGAACTCACCAATAACAGAAATCTGCATACTCTTACAAAGACATGGAAACTAAATAACCTTATGCTGAAAGATAGCTGGGTCAAAGAGGAGATTAAGAAGGAAATTGTCAAATTTTTGGAACAGAATGGTAATGAAAATACGAATTATCAGAACCTGTGGGATACTGTAAAGGCAGTCCTACAAGGGAAATTTACAGCACTGCAAGCCTTCCTTAAGAGAACAGAAAGATAGGAAGTCAACAACTTAATGGGACATCTCAAGCAACTGGAAAAGGAAGAACACTCCAACCCCAAACCCAGCAGAAGAAAAGAAATAACTAAAATTAGAGCTGAATAAAATGAAATTGAAAACAAAAGAACTATTCAAAAGATCAATGAAGCAAAAAGTTGGTTTTTTTAAAAGTTTGACAAAATAGATAAACCCTTGGCTAGCCTAACCAGAAATAGAAATTTAAAATCCCTAATTTTGTCAATCAGAAATGACAAAGGCAAAATAACAACAGACACCACAGAAATTCAAAAAATTCTTAAAGACTACTATAAAAAGCTCTATTCTCAGATATACAAAAATCTGAAAGAAATTGACAACACTTGGAAGCACACCACCTTCCTAGACTTACCCAGAAATAATTAGAAATGTTGAATAGACCTATATCAAGTACTGAAATAGCATCAACTATATGAAGTCTCCCAAAAAAGAAGAGTCCGGGACCAGACAGCTTCACATCAGAATTCTACCAAACCTTTAAAGAGGAACTAGTACCTATATATTACATAATCTTTTCCAAAGCATAGAAAAAGATGGAATACTTCCCAACACATTCTATGAAGCAAATATCACCCTGATCCTCAAACCAGGAAAAGACCCAACAAGAAAAGAAAATTATAGACCAATATCTTTAATGAATATAGATGCAAAAATATTCAATAAGATCCTAGCAAACAGAATCCAGCAATATATCAAACAAATTATAAACCATGACCAGGTGGGTTTTATCCCAGAGTCTCAAGGATGGTTCAATATACATAAATTTATAAATATAATACATCACATAAGCAAGATAAAAAACAAAGACCATATGATTCTCTCAATCAATGCAGAAAAAGCTTTTGATAATATCCAGCATCCTTTTATGATCAGAACACTTAAGGAAATAGGTATAGAAGGGACATTTCTTAAACTGAGAGAGGCTATCTATAGCAAATCCACAGCCAATGTCATATTGAATGGAGTTAAACTGAAATCATTTCCACTCAGATCAGGAACCAGACAAGGCTGCCCACTGTCTCCACTGTTTTTTAACATTGTAATGGAAGTCTTAGCCATCCCAATTAGGCAAAAAAAGGCGATCAAGGGTATCCATATAGGGTCAGAGGAGATCAAACTTTCACTTTTTGCAGATGATATGATTGTATATCTGGAAAACACCAGGGATTCTACTACAAAACTCTTAGACATGATTAAGGGATACAGCAGCATCTCAGGTTACAAAATCAATACTCACAAATCTGCAGCCTTTATATATACCAACAATAGTCAAGCTGAAAAAACAGTTAAGGACTCTATTCCTTTTACGGTAGTGCCAAAGAAAATGAAATACTTGGGAGTTTACCTAACAAAGGAGTGAAATATCTTCATAAAGAGAACTATGAAACTCTGAGAAAAGAAATAGCTGAAGATGTTAACAAATGGAAAAACATACCATGCTCATGGCTGGGAAGAATCAACATTGCTAAAATGTCCA
>NW_003852483.1:869402-871913 GCF_000181295.1 Otolemur garnettii
CATGGATGTGGAGAAAAGGGAACACTTCTGCACTGCTGGTGAGAATGCAAACTAATACGTTCCTTTTGGAAAGAAGTTTGGAGATCATTTAGGGATCTAAAAATAGACCTGCCATTTGATCCTGCAATTCCACTACTAGGTATATATCCAGAACACCAAAAATCACTTTATAACAAAGATTTTGCACCAGAATGTTTATTGCAGCCCCATTCATAATTGCTTAGTCGTGGAAGAAGCCCAAGTGCCCATTGACCCACAAATGGATTAATAAAGTGTGGTATATGTACACCATGGAATATTATGCAGCTTTTAAAAAGATGGAGACTTTACCTCTTTTATGTTTACATGGATGGAGCTAGAACATATTCTTCTTAGTAAAGTATCTTAAGAATGGAAGAAAAAGTATCCAATGTACTCAGCCCTACTATGAAACCAAGTTATAAACACCCACACTTCCATATGAAAACTATAACCCAACTACAGACCAAGATGAAGGGGAAAGAGGAGGAAGAAGGGAGGGGAGGAGGGAGGATAGGTGGAGGGAGGGTAATCGGTGGGACCATACCTATGGTGCATTTTATAAGGTTACACGTCAAATCTACTAAGTGTAGAATATAAATCTTAATAACTAAGATAATGAAGTGAAGGCTATGTTAACCAGTTTCATGAAAGTATTTCAAATCGTATATAAAAACAGCTCATTGTACCCCATAATTGCATTAATGTACACAGCTATGATTTAATAAAAAAATAGGAGGTTGCTGTGAACTGTGACACCACGGCACTCTACCCAAGGACAGCTTGAGGCTCTGTCTCAAAAAATAAATGAATGAATAAATAAATAAATAAAATCTCTTCACTGCAAAGATGGGGAAAAAACAAAAACAAAAAATCCCCCAAAACAAAATGGATAAACTTTTAGCTAGACTCAACAAGAAAAAAAGGGAGAGGACTCTAAATGAAATCATAAACGAAAGAGGAGACATTACATCTGATACCACAATAATACAAAAGATCATAAAGGACTGCAGGGCTGGACAATTAAGTTCATAAACTCATCCTAGAAAAAGTGCTACATACCTCATTGCTGAATATCATTGCAGTTATTTTTGAAATACTCCCTGTAGGAAGCTATGTATTAGGATGAGTTCATGAACTTAATCATCAGACCTCATGCAATGACAGCTCTGATGGCCATTCCAGAAAAAGGGTTCGAAAATTGCTGTTTAGAAGTGTTCCCTCCTCTTCAAACTTTGGAAGAGTTTGAGAAAGACCAGCATGAAGTCTTTAAATGTTTGGTAGAATTCACCTGTATAA
Source organism: Otolemur garnettii (assembly GCF_000181295.1). NCBI lineage: Eukaryota > Metazoa > Chordata > Mammalia > Primates > Galagidae > Otolemur > Otolemur garnettii. The sequence goes on from NW_003852483.1 coordinate 870,720, forward strand.
GCAACTGGTCCTAGGCTTTTCTTTAATAGGAGGCTTTTTATTACTACTTACTCATTACTTAGATCTATTTCTTCATGCTTTAGCCTTAGTACCTTGTATGTGTCTAGGAATTTATCCATTTCTTCTAGGTTATACAATTTGTTAGTATATAATTGTTTATAACTCGAGGTCAGACAATTAAGATTTTCAACTCATCCTAGAGAATACCAGCTTTGTCTTCATACCAAAGCCACATAAGAACACGACAAGAAAGGATCATCATAGACCAATATTTCCAATAAATATAGATTAAAAAATCCTCAAGAAAACACTAGCAAAACGAATTTAAAGTACACTAAAAGGATCATTCACCACAATCAAGTAGTATTTAGCACTGGGATGCAAAGATTTCATGTATGCAAATCAACAAATGCAATACATCCCATTAACAGAATGAAAGACAAAAACCAAAAAGACGAATGCTGTATGACCTCACACGTTTATCTCAATAGATGCAGAAAAGGCACTCTAAAATATTCAACATCCTTTTATGATGAAAAGTCTCCAAAAATTATGAATACAAGGAATGCCCCTCAACACAATAAAGTCCATATACAATAAGCCCATAGCTAACATTGTACTCAATGATAAAAAGTTGAAAGCTTTTAAAATATATATATTTTTATTTCAGATTAATATGAATGTACAAATAATTAGGTTACAATGTTTGCATACGTTAGGTGAAGTCCTTGTTGTGTTGTGTCCTGAGCCCAGGAGGTGTGCCATATACTCTTACATTTTGCCAAATTAGTTGGGAACACACTGATCCCCTCCTTCCTCTCCTTTCTCCTTGCCCTGAACTTCAATTGAATTGAGTATTTCTCTTGTGTGGGTGTGTATTAGTTTGTCTACTGGCTTCATATTAGTATTGAGTACATTGGATACTTGCTTTTCTGTTCTTGTGATACTTTATTAAAAGTTGAAAGCTTTTTCAACAACATAGTACTAGAAATCTTAGCCAGAGCATTTAGGCAAGAAAAGGAGATAAAAAGCATCCAAGTCAGAAAGAATGAAGTTAAATCATCTGTGTTTACAGATTACATTATTTCACATACAGAAAACCCTAAAGACTCTGCCAAGAATTTGGTAGAACTAATAAATGGATTCAGTAAAGTTACAGGATAAAAAATTGACATACAAAAATCAGTTGCATTT
>NW_003852483.1:897937-944901 GCF_000181295.1 Otolemur garnettii
AAATATTTGATTTCATTTTAATTTGCATTTCCCTGATTACTACAGAGATCAAACACCTTTTCACAGTTCCCGGCCTAACATTCTTGTGTTCTTGGATTCTTTGCCACGAATTGAGTCTTTATGTCTTTTGCCTGTTTTTGTTTAGTGGTTTGTCGTTTCTTTCTGTAAAGTGTTCTGGTTACGCATCCTTAGCTGGCCAGATGAAATAAAAATATCCTTTCTATTTTGTTGCTTGACTTTTAACTTCGTTTATATCTGTCTCACAAAATCTTTTGCTTTTGGCGTAACAGAGTTCATCAGCTCTCACGTTACCTTTTACGTCATTTGACAATGCTTTCCCTGTCCTGACATCCTGCAAGTACCAAACAAAATTTTCTTATAAAAATGTTAAGGTTTGCTTTGCACATTTAGGTCTTTAATCTAGACTACATTCTTTCATTCTTTATATGCATGGCGTGATATAGGAAAATAAATGTACCTATTTTTCTATAGGACAGCCAATTGTCCAGCACTGTTTATTAAAAGCTGATATTTCTCTATTAATATAATTCTACCTTTGTATCACAAGTCTGTATAACATAGGAAGAATTCAGTTTCCAGACTATTTTCTTCACTGGCTGATTTATCTAAACATATTTTAAAAACAAATGCTTCTTTAAAACCAGTATCTTATATTATAAATAATGTTATTTTTGTGCTTTATGCTGTTGTGTGTGTGTCAGGTTGGGAAGCTGCATTCTTGTGTCACCATGAATCCGTCCTCTCTCATAAGGGTGGTGGAGCTGAAGACAGCGCAGTGGCCCTTCGTTCTGTCTCAGAATTGCCTATAAAGCCTCATCATCATCGTTGTTTCTTTTCAGTCCTGATCATGATCTCAGGAGGAACTGGCATAATTGGGAGTCACCTTACTTGGAAACGATCAGTAAATATTTGAATGATAGGTAGTTTACATTTATCTATAGACTGAGAGTATTCTTAATACGTAAGACATGGTAATGCAAATCTTAAGAAGTATTGTCACCAGTAATGTTATTTTCTTTTAGAACTCCCTGTGTTTCTTTCTTTCTTTTCTTTTTATTGAATGGTAACTATGTACATTAATGCACTTCTTGGGTACAGTGTGGTGTTTTCACATACAATTTGAAACATTTCATCAAACTGGTTAACATAGCCTTCATGTCATTTATCTAGTTATTATGCCAAAACGTTCATATTCTACTCTTAGAAAGGTTCACTTGTACCCTTGTAAGATAAACCTCAGAAGTGATCCCTCCAATCCCCCTCCCTCCACCCATCCCCCCCCCCATTCTTAGGCTGTTATTAGGTTATAGCTTTCATATAAAAGGTATAAATTAATTTCATAATAGAACTCTCTGTGTTTCTTAACTGGGCACATGGCATGAAATTTAGCATTGCACACTTCCAAATTGTTGAGCAATGTACCCAGCCTTTAAAACGTACATGGAGGAATCATTGCAGTGGGATGTATGGGGCATCTCGGATTCATGTTATTTTCTGAAATAAGATGTGCTTGAGAAATAATCACTGTGTTTCTTTTTTCTACTTTACATGTCTTGGGAATCAGACATGATGGCAGCTGTGGTGGACAGACCCTAAGGTGACCTCTCCCAGGACTCCCACCTCCTGGTGTTCACACCTCTGTGTGATCCCTTCCCCCACGGGGGCAGGAGATGTGGTTGCTTAAACAGATACAGTGTGGCAAGGCAGTGAGCTGTCCTTCCCTTGACCAGGACCTTATATTAGTCTCTGTGTCCTGCAGACTGGCTCTGGCCCCTATCTCTGTGTCTAACTTTGCAGAGCAAGCTGTCATGAGTCAGCCTCACAAGTGCAATGGCACAAAGTCTGTTGATGTCACAAGGGAGCTTTCCCAGCCAAGGTAACATGGTGACTTCAGCTTGAGAGACCCTGAGCTGAGGACCGGTTGGGCAGTGCCTGGACTCTGACCTCCAGATATTGGAGATAACACACACGTGTTGTTTCAAGCAATAATGTTTGCACTCATCGTTGTGTTGCAATGGAAAACCAATACGTTGACTTACAGATTATTTCTGAAAGTCACTTTCCTGGCTAATGCCCATGTTTGCTGGAATGTTCCAACCAGTTCCACTGAGTTTGTGTTTATCCAGATAAGAAATATGAGAATGTTTACATTAACTCTTTCCCAGGGCCTATTATATTGACTTGCAGCCGAATGCTCACGGGAGGCTCGGAAACATGGACTACCGTCTGCTTCTCCCTGCCTGCTTTTTGTTCTCTCTCCAAGTCAGATCCTTGAGCTTGCAGGCTCTGGCAGGGAAGGGCCCTCATCTTTCCAGTTCCTGCCGTGTCCTCAGCATCAGGCAGGGGCCTGGTACTGAGGGGCTCAAGTAACATTTGTTGGAAGAACAGGCAAAGGAGCAAATAGCTGCCATCATATTCTTGATATCATTTCCATAATTCTCTGTCTCAGACCCTGCAGCGAGTGCTTTCTGTGTGTGTTCTCTCCTTCAGTCATTAGCACGGCCTTGTAGGTAAGAGGAATTGGTCTCCTCTGATCTGGGGGAAACTGAGATTCCCAGAGATCAATAAGGGCCCAAGATGGAGCAGAGATTCGGCAGCTGTAGCAGTGCTGGGGGTGGGAGGGCTTCTCTGTCTCACACACTTCTCTATTTAAACATATCTAAACACAAGCAAAAAACATATGTGTGCATAGACATATACATTATATATGTAAAATACATTCATGTGTTTACATGATTTATTTACTAATATGTATATATTTGATAAAAAGATTGACATTCCTTTCCATCTGCCCTGATCTCTTCCTCTCAAGGGAGGGCGTTTTGAATCTCATTGGGACCCCCAAGGTTTTCACACCTGCTTGTCCTGTCACCTGTGGACACTCCCCAGGGCTGTAGATGATGCTTGAGTCCCTGTTTTCCTCTGCCCCTTGGAAATGTCTGCATTGGCGCCCAGTGTCCTTGCTCTTTGGAGAGTTTCTTTAAGAGCCCATGTGTCTGTGAGCACTGTGGCAGCCGCTCAGTGCTTACTCTGTGACTTTAAATGACTGACTTTACCGTGTTAATCTCCTGACATTCTTAGGAGGGAGGTGCTATGAGGCTGCTGCTCTCAAAGTAGGGAAAACAGGCCCAGGGTAAAACTGTCCTAAAGAAATTCAATGAGGATTCAAGGCAGCTCCTGGTTTAGATCCAACACCAGAGGCTGCCCCTGTGAGCATATCAGGAACTAAAAGGAGAGAAGAGAGAAAGATCTTTGTGGGGTTATTTTATTGTTGTTGCTTGTTTTCTTTTTATCGTCTACAGGCAAGAACCCATAGAGACAAGTGCTCACACCTTGTTTTGGATAGAGGGACCCGAGGAGCTGCATGGTGTAGCCCAGTGGTACAGACAGCCTCCCCGACAGTCAGGTCCCTTCCCTGGGGTACAGGGGCAGGCAGTAGGGTGACAGGCATTTGTAGCCCAGGGGTGAATGCTGTGCCTTTGAGGGGCTGGGTGATGTTTTTGGGGGGACAGAGGTGACAGGAAGGTACCCTGCTGTCACAGATGGTGTCTATGACGTGCAAAGAACCAACCCCAGAAAAGTATTAGATAAGATGGGATCCAGTTAAACTTGATAAGCCCAGATTTGAAATGTGAGCTGTTCTGTTTTACATCAAGGCCCACGTAAATGCACTTTAACTCTGGTTTTCACAGGGCTCCAGGCGAGGGGGCAGATAAGGGGGAAATGCCCAAGGCAGATCCTTCCTACAAAGGCAGGGAGTGCTGACCACCTCACCTCCTTCCTCCAGTTCAGCTGGAGTTGCTGGAAAGGCTGATGCCTGACACTCCCTCTTCAGCATCGAGTGACCTACATGAGACAGTTCTAGTAAAGTTAGAGATTTACCAGGAAGTAGAGTTTCCTTTTCATTAAATCCACGTGCTTGTCGGAAGCTAACAGAGGTCATAAGAAAATAGTGAATGAAATGCCCACTACTGATTGAGTTATGCTAATTTTAGTTGTGACAAAACCGCTAGTTTTCATTTGCAAAAACTGCAATGTGTGTTGAGGCAGGACTCCATTGCTGCTTGGTGCAACCCTACAGGCCGCTGCCCACGAAGCAGTCGTCAGGTGTCTGGGGCCCACATGAGGCCTCTAGGTTTCTCCTCACTCTATGCGAGACCGCTTAGTTACCGAATAGTCTAACTGATATTATCAGGGTGACTTTAGGCCTTTTCAGCCAAATGACTTAACCAGGACACTTTACACTCTCTCAGGTTGTGCCAAAGACAGACTCCCGACCGCTTCTATTCCGGGATTGGCACCTAAGCTCTCCAGTGCCCCCATCCTCCTCTCAGTAATGTGGGGGACAGGGAGGAGACGCTAACACCTCCTTACGGACCAACCGTGTGAAGGCAAGGACCATATTCTCATGTTCAGTCCATGTCTAGAAAGAGCTCGATCCCTGTCGACGGACTAAACTTTGAGACACTTTTGAGAACATAGCCTGAAAGATAAACAGGCCTCATTTCCTTTTCTTCCTTTGCCCCCAGAGATCTTTCCTAGACTCTTATTAGGATATAGGAAGCAATTATTGAGTAAAACTCGAGAGTGGGACATTACAAATATGGTAGGATGTTTAAAGCCTTTTATTCCTTTGCTGTCCTGTAAACATACAGAGACTTACAGGCGATTGTTTTATTACTCATTGAATATTCTGCAGGTGTGAGTTTAATAACAAGCCAGGCAGCTGTGCTAGATGCTGGCACTGCAGCAACCAAACCCTGGGAGCGTATTTTCCAGGTCTGACAGCCTCACAGGGACAAAGAGCACATAGTGGAGGCAAGTTAGTGACTGAGAGGGCCTTGGGGTCCCGGGAAGGAGCAGACGTCCTCTAGACTGAGCAGATGGTGCCAGCTGTGGGCCACAACTCCAGGGTGAAAACAGGGAAGGCAGCGGAGGACCTGAAAGAAGAGAAGTACGGCTGAAATGCAGCACCCCAAAATGGGAGTCTGGAGAAAGAGGCGAGGAGACCCAGAAGGCCTTGAGAACTGAGCCAGTAGTTGACATCAGCGCATCCTGGGCAGAATTACCAAAGCATTGTAAGCATAGGAGTGGCCTGGCCACGCCTCCACCAGGACGAGTTAGTCAGACGGAACAGAGTGAAGACAGGAACATGCCGCCGTCACTCCTCAGGCATCTTCGGTTGCCCCAGTGACGTGCTTCATATTTCATTCTTTGTTTTTGTCTTTCTTTATGACTTAAATTCAGTTTTTAAAGTCTTCGCAGCTGCATCACTAAGGTGGGTTAACTACACGCATTAGTTCGCTAGGGGTGCTGTAGCTAAGTGCCACAGACAGGGCAGCTTCAACAATGGAAACTTATCCTCACATACCTCTGCAGCTCGGAAGGCTGTGACCGGGGTGTCTGCAGGCTGGTTTCTTCTGAGCCTCTCTCCTTGGCTTGCAGATGGCGTCATCTCCCTGTGTCTTCACGTTGCCTTCCTTTTATGGCCATTTGTGTCCTAATTTCTTCTTCTTATAAGGACACCAGTCATATAGCCCCACCCTATTAGCCTCATTTTAGCTTAATTACTTCTGTGCCTACTAACACAGTCACATTTTGAGGGCTCAAACATGTAAATTTTGGAGTGTGGCGGTGGAGATGCAGTTCAGCCCACCACGCTCCATAACACTCTGCTTAAATAAAATGCTTTCCCCAAGGTATTGCTGCAAAATATTTTGAAGCAGAGCCAAGAGATACTTTCTTGAAACTTTGGAAACTCAACCAGTCAAATTTAATTTCTTAATCCATTTACTAGGTTAGCGCCTCTGCACACAATGTCCTCCTCTAGAGAAAAGCTTGTTGCCAATGAATCTATGATCTATGTGATTGAATGACAAAAGATGCCCCCCCACATCAATTCCTTTTATCTGTTTCCAGTAAGGAAAAAAGAGAAGGCTTGTGGGCATGTTTACATTTCATGTTTAAACAAAAATAAAAGGAATTTGACACTGTTAAGCCAGGCCATGCTACATGTCAATGTGAAATGAGGAATTCTCAGGCCAGGTGGTGCACCGCACCTGTGCACAGTGCTCAGCGTTCTCCACGTACCTGAACTAGAACGCGAACATGAGAGAGGACGAGGAGGGACCTGGTCGACACCACAGCAGTATTTGTGCCTATTTAATGATGCTGTTGCTTTAAAAGCCTTTAATGCTTTTTAATGAACTTAAAAGCCATACGTTGTCTTAAATATTTCTCCTTTTTTCCCCATTTCACTGTGACTTACATCATATTCTCTTACATAAAAATTCCTCTCCAGACTGAAATGCTTCATGCTGACATCTGTCCAAAAATGTTTCTTCTGCAACTTGCAGTCATAGCTACTTGTTTTAATACCACCACCTCCTTCTTCCTGCTGTCATGTTCTTACAGAAAAGGCAAGTGAAAAGAAAACATTCCTCCTGGGAGGCCAGGAGGTGCAGACGTATTCTCTGTCAAGTGATTCGCCATATTTATATAACCAGTAGAAAACAAACACGCTCGTACTACAATCAGGAAACTCCAGTTTGCTCTATTTTTAAAAACCTCAGTCTGCTTTCTTAAGAAGAGTCAGCTGAAGTCAGAGTTTACAGATTCGTTATCAGCAAAGACATCCTACATAATCATTGGTCTAAAGACTTCCTGTTTAAAAACAGCTGGATGACAAAAGGTAGACCAGATGCTGCAGGTAACACGGTACCAATTTTCAGAGTCCAAAGCCTTACCACTGTCGGAAACAGGACAACTGAGCTTACTACAATAGGGAGCTCTGCGAGGTGATAGAAAAAAAAATCAGTGATGAAGAATGACATACTAAGGCAGAAATTCATAATTAACTGGTTAACAAGTAACGTACAAAGTGAAAGGCCTCTGACCTTGAAATCTTCTCTAAGTATCCAGGGCTGATATGTTTCTGTAAGATTTTTAATCTCTTTGATATGAGACCAGGGATTATTTAAAACTTAGTTATTAAATATTCTAAATGACTGTGTCATACAGTCACCTTACATTTAATGTGAGCTCAAGGAAATTCTTTTTTTTTGTGCAGTTTTTGGCTGGGGCTGGGTTAGAATCCACCACCTCCAGCATATGGGGCTGGCGCCCTATTCCTTGAGCCACAGGTGCCACCCAACTCAAGGAAAATTTTGAGTGAGATAAACATTTTATTACAAAGGCTTTCTGAAAGTCTTAAAGAGAGAGCGAGAGAGAGTGTGTGTGTGTGTGTGTGTATTTAGACAGAGAGAGACTTCTAGGAAAATGGAGTAGATGCACATCTCCTTATTTTTCCCTATAAATACAACTAAAAGCCCTAGAAATTATATCTAAAATGAGCATAAAAATACTTTGATTAGCAGAGAGGAGAAAGGAGACTATTTAGGGACCTTGGGACTCAGGAATGACTCTATGATGAGTTTCCTGGACTTTTATTTGCCTCCCATGTCTTAGACTGGACAATCTGTGAACACCAGTGTGAACCAGACAAAAATTGTTCCAAAAAGAGCCTGCTCCTGTAGACAAAGGATCAGGAAAAGAGCAACCTAGCAAGACAGAAAACTTTCAGACACTAACTCCTGCATTCAGACCAAATACTACAGAAAAAACCCTGGCCACACCCCAGCACTCACAGGTGGTTGAGTGAAGAGCCCAGACCTCCACCTGTGACAGGCTACCACCCCAACTCCCCACTGGATGGTGTCAAAGAAGGCAGAGTGAAGAACTAGAACTTTTATTCCTCCAAGTGGTAATAGGAATAAGCCACCCTGTGTCTGGTGGCATCACTAGCGAATATAGCCAAGGAGAAATGACACATCATCTTTAGTGAAAATACAGTTTGAATGTCATGAGATCTTTTATCATGATTTTTTTTTTAACAGTTTCTGGTTGGGGCTGGGTTTGAACCTGCCACCTCTGGCATGGCATATGGGGCCGGCTCCCTACTCCTTTGAGCCACAGGTGCCACCCTTATCATGATCTTTTATCATAAGTTTTACTCTCTTACCTGAGTTCAGTAAGGCTGTAAGATACAAGTATAAGAGCAACATACAAAAGTGAATTTTATTTCTAGATACTAACAATGTACATGTGGAAACCAAAATTTAAGATACTATAAGAAAATGCCATGAAGGCTACGTTAACCAGTTTGATGAAAATATTTCAAATTGTACATAAAACCAGCACATGACCCCATGACTGCATTAATTTACACAGTGATGATTTAATTAAAAAAATACTATACTACTTACAATCACTCAAAGAATAATGAAATACTTGAGTATAAAACAAAGAAAACATGCATAAGACTTGTGTGCTGAAAACTACAAAACCCTGATTGAAGATCTAAATTAATGAAAAGAGAATCTGGCCTATTAGAAGACTCAGGGTAGCAAGGATGTCAATGTTCTCCTTGATGACAGATTTAACACAGTTCCTGTTAAATCCTAGAACAATTTTTTGCAGATATAGATAAGATTATTCTAAAATCTACAGGAAAAGGCAAAGGAACTAAAATAACTGAAACAAATCTGAAAAAGAAGAATAAACTGGAAATAATCATTCTACCTACTTCCAAAACTTCCTGTGTGAGTACAGTAATCTATAACTTGTAGATAAACAGATCACTAGAATGAAATAGTGGACCTGTAAATAGTTCCATGAGTACAGCCAATTGATTTTTTTCTTTTTTTTGAGACAGAGTCTCACTCACTCAGTCACTCTGGGGTTGAGTGCCATGGAGTCACAGCTCATAGCAACCTCAAATTCTTGGGCTCAAGTGATCCTCTTGTCGCAGCCTCCTGAGTAGCTGGGACTATACTCACCCGCCATAACTGGCTAATTTTTCTATTTTTAGTAGAGATAGGGTCCCACTCTTGCTCAGGCGGTCTTGAACTCCCAAGCTCAATCAATCCACCTGACTTGGCCTTCCAGAGTGCTGAGATTACAGGAGTGAGCCACTGGGTCCACCCTTGAGCTAATTGATTTTTGACAGAGTTGTAAGAGTTATTTGATGGAGAAAGGAAAATCTTTTCCACAGGTAGTGCTAGAGCAATTGACTATTCATGGGCCTGGGTGGGTTGGGGGGAGAAAGAATTTCTACTTAAATTTCATACCTCACGTAAAACTTTACTCAAAATGGATCATAGATTTAAAAATAAAACATAAAACTTTTAGAAAAAAATAGGAGAAAGTCTTTAGGACGTAAGGCTTGGTAAAGAGTTTTTAGTCATGACATCAAGGATATTCCATTAAAGAAAAACAAAAAATTAGAATTTATCAAATGTTAAAACTTTTGTTCTGCAAAATTTCCTGTTAAAAACATGGAAAGACAAGCTACAGAGTAGGATAAAATATTTGCAGTCCACATTTCTAAGGACTCATGTCTAGAATAATAACAAACCCCCAGAAATCAATATTAAGTTCAAACAATCCAATTAGAAAATGGTCAAAAGGGAAGAAAGAGGTGCGCCTATGGAAAATGAGTGCTTGAAAATGTATTCAATGTCATTACTTTAATTTGTATTAAGGAAATGCCAATTAAGACCGTGTTAGGATATCACTATATCTAGTAGGCCAGCTAAAATAAAAAAAAAATAATAATAGTGATAATCCTAAATGCTGGAGAAGAGGCAGAGAAACTGGAGCTCTCATACATTTATTACTGGTGAGAATGTAAAATGATACAGCCACTCTGGAAAGTTGTTTGACAGTTTCTTAAAAACTGGATGTACATTTACCATACCTCCCAACCATTGATCTCCTGAGCTTTTACCTCACTCAGATCAATGAAAACTTATATCCACGTGGCAACCTGTAAATTATTGTTCACGGAAGCTTTATTTGTATTAGCCAAAAAGTGGAAACTAGCACCCTATCCCTCAGGGGGTGAATAGTTAAGCAAGCGGTATGTCATTCGTGGAATACTATTCAGCAATAGAAAGTGAACAAATCACTAGTGTGTACAATACTTGGACAGCTCTCAAGAGCATTATTCTGAGTTAAAAGAAGTTATTGTCGAAAAGGCACGTACTGTATGGTTTCATATATGTATATATCTCATCCTTGAATTAACAAAATTATAGAGATGGAAAACAGATTGGTGGTAGCAGGGCTGAGGGATGATGAGGTGGGAGTGGCCGTGGGTGTGTCTATAAAGCCCCAGCGAGATCTCTGAGGGGAGGGAATATTTTCATAACTTGACTGCATGGTGCTTATAACACGCACACTCACACATATGACAGAATGACACTGATGTATACACACACTGTACAATGTCGATTTGATAGTGTACTACAATTATGTAAAATATCAGTAACCATTGGGAGAAGCTGAGGGCTGGGACCTGGGACTTCTCTGTACTGTTTCTGCAACTTCTTATCATCTATACTTTTTTAAAAGCCCCCAAAGTAATTTAAGGCAAATAATGTGACGTAAGTTACAATAACTAAAGCAATGTGCTAATGATAGAAACCAGTGAATCAGTGGAACAGAACAGAGCCCCCAATCCAAACAGTTAAATACAGAAACCCAGCATACAGCAAAAGTGGCACCTCAAGTCAGTGTGGGAAAATATTGATTATTGGATTGAGGAAATTGGCAATTCAAAACAAAGCAGGTTGGTCATGCACACATAAATCAATAAATACATCAAGCCATACACATGTAAATTCTAGAAGGTTTTAATAGCTAAAATATTAATTGCTAGTGGCGGGAAACAGATCATTTTTGTAATATCCAGGAGGAAGGAGTCTTTCTAAGCATAATGTGGAATTTGGAAGCTTAAAGGAAAAGGATAAGAGACTTGATAACTTAGAAATAAGACATTGTTACTCTGGAAGCTATACAGAGTATAGGAATACTCTGTAAATAAAGCAAGACCTATGACAAAGCTGGAGGATATATATTTGGAACACAGTAATGAATAATCCATAAAATACCTAATGAGAAAGAAGGTGTAACAGAAAAAAAAAACCAACAACAAAGAAGCAAACATAAGGAAAAAATAAAATTGCCAAGCACCATGTGAAAAGAAACTCAAAATTATCAATAATCAGTGAAACACAAATGAATATACTGAGGTGTCATAAAAAATGTATCACAGTGGCAATGATCAAAATCATTCACTATACCTTGTGGTCCGAGGATGTGAAGAAAGTACTCATAGGAAGTTCATGGGTAGCATCAGTACTTGCATGACGATTTAATAACAGTTAGACAAATTAAATATGGTGACCTTTGGATCCAGTAGCCTAAATCGAAGAAATGTATCTCATAGAATTACTTGGGCAAGGGTGCCAACATGTATGGCAGAGGAAGCTTTTTGCACTGTTGTTCCTAATTGTCCAAAATCAGAGCCATCTTAAAGTCTTTCACTCAATGGTTAATTGATAGATAAAATGTGGTCTATCTATATGCAAATTAAAAAATAGTGAAGCAGAACTACATATACCATACATATATGCAAATACAGAAGGATAGCAATTCAAGTGAAACTTGAATTTTAGAGAATGAGGATGCAATTTAAGCTTTTACTACATATATTGGCCATTATACACGTGTGTGCATATAGATTTGCATGTATTTGTACAGTCATAGTATATTTATAAAAGGATACATAAGAAATGATAACACTTTCCAGAAAGAACTGTGGAAGGGGTGATTTTGAAGGATTCTTTCTTTCTTTAATATATATTTAATTTTTATTAAGATGATGTATATATTGCTTAAAATGTCAAATAGTGCTAAAGGTTTATAATGAAAACCAGCCTCCGGTGGGAGTTAAAAGTCTCCAGTTAAAGAAAATTTGAAAAGGGAAAAAATACTATTGAGGAAAGAAAAATAGATAGCACTGGAAGTAAAAGAAAATATGAATTTGGCTGAGGCAAAAATCTACACATAAGCATAGACAGATACTTATTTTTCCTTAGGACAGAGCACTGTAGAAACACTCCTGGTATTTTCAAAGTCATTGAAGATCTTCATGTGATTTAAAGAGAGACGCCAGGCCGGGACGTGTGAATGCCGTACTTGACAGCAGGGCATGGTCATCTCCTTGGTACATGGATGATGTTAACCAGACACACACAGTCTGAAGGAGAGTGTGCACGCTCAGGTGTTCTAGTGAATGGGACTGACCCATGTGCTTTCTGTGGTGGGGACAGGAAAGAAAGGAATGGCCAGGGTATGATCTTGGAGTCACCAAAGATTTCAAGATAGCGGTAGCTAGAACCTTAACCTTGCTCCCCTGTTTCCAAAATGCCATACCAAATGGTGGCGCTTTGCACACGTAGTCTCTAACACAGCGTGGTGGACCCAGTAAAGATCTCCCTGGTTCTGTGCTGTGTCACCCTAAGACTCCCCAAGGAAAACTACAAAAAAGGATCTGAAATGTGCTCACTTGGGACAGAGTAAATTCCCTACATTTCAGAATTCACGCATCGTTCAAATTCTGAATCTTCTTTTTAAATGGTTCCCAGGGACTGCCAGGCACGCAATTTCTCTTAGTATTTTATGTCTTTCTTTTACATTAACAAGCAAGAGTGTTTTCTTTGTGGAATTAAACTCCCCGAAAATATCTTTGCAAGCAGATTTGTGTCTTGATAACAATCTGTTGATTAATTTGGTGGCAGAATGCTGATGGAGTGCATGAATCTCTGGGAAGGCCTCCAGCAGATACACATCCAGCATGTTACAACTGTCAGGATGATGTGGTACCACTCTGACACCCAGCCGGCTTCAGTGTGACAGGGAGTACATGTGGCCCTCTGCAGCCATCACGTGCTGTTTTCACCCTGTGCCCTGCCGGTATCTTCGGTGGGTTCCCTGAAGACACGGGAACTTTGTGCCTGAGTATTGCAGCCCAGTCTGTTCCCCAAAGATCCTTTTGTACTTTGTCCAAAGGTGATAATAACCAGGAAAGCGTACTGGAAGTAGGAAGAGGACAGGTTTTGAAATTTAACAGAGCCACATCTAAAATGTGGTGCTGTTATTTACAAGTTTTGTGACAGAAACTGCTTTCTCTCTGTCAAATAGAGTAAGGACATTTCAATAGGAGACTCTTGGGAATTAGAAGGTAAAGTTTGGGATGTGCTTCCGTACTGCGACATGAATACTTGGGACTTAGAAGTCTCTAATCAATGGTTGCTAATGTCAAAAAGTGTTTTACACTTTGAAACACATTTACTTATATAGAATTGTTCAATAGGCTGGGTGCAGTGGCTCACGCCTGTAATCCTAGCACTGGAAGGCCGAGGTGGGTGGATTGCCTGAGCTCAGGAGATTGAGACCAGCTTGAGCAAGAGTTAGATCCCATCTGTACTAAAAATAGAAAAACTAGCCAGGTGCCTTGGTGGGTGCCTGTAGTCCCAGCTACTCAGGAGGCTGAGGCAAGAGGATTACTTGAGCCCCGGAGTTTGAGGTTACTGTGAGCTATGATGATGCCACAGTAGTCTGGCCTGGGGCAACAGAGTGAGATTCTATCTAAAAGAATTGTATAATCACCGTAATAATGCAAGGAGGTGGGTAGGCAGAGGTATCTCCCTCCTTCTAGAGAAGAGGAAATCAAGCCATCAGTGGGTTGTACAACTTGGTCAGAGCTTTCCAGAACATTCCAATTTTTGTGCCTTTGAAGTGAGGTGTGGAGGGATCACACAAGATGTTAACACAAGGATTAAGAGTGAGAGGGTGAGGCAAGGGTGTGGAGCGAGACTCTGAGACCTGCCGAAACTTTGATGGGTAGTGGAGTGCAGGGGCTGGGTAGCCAGAGGGTGTCTTAGTGTTCCTACCCTGCCATTTCCTGCGTGGGTCTGAGAGTCGATTACCCGATGTAGTAAACCCTCTTCCTAACAAGAGTTGTCCCACAGATGGGATTCACCACTGGGAAGTGGAAAAGAAACAGGGGTTATTTAGATTCTAGGCTCCCAAACTCCTGATAATTCTGCCTGTGTGGGACCGACTTTAACTTTACTCTGTCCCATGAATCATAGAATCCTGGGTTTGAAAGGATCTGGAAGTGAATCCAGTTCAACCCCCCGCCCCCATCCTCCTGTAACCACAAAATAATTCCTGACATGCAGTGTTGTGAGGAGCATGAAGAACTTGGGGTTGAGACAGGCTCTTGCCCCAGAGGCGGCCTGTCCCAGGGGAAGAAAGTGCCCACTGGTTTCTAACATGAAACAGGTTTAACAAGCATTTCAACACTTGTTTGTAAGTATGTTTGAGTTCTTGTTGATGCTGGAACATTTCACTGACACTGTTTATCCCTGTTAGTAGTATTTCCCCATATCAGATACCTCCTCAAGTTCCCGCTGCCTATGGAGTGAATCTAAGCTCTGTTAGTGAAGTGCCCAGTCCACATGAAAACACTCCTCCTAATATTTAGTATATAGTTGGATTTTATAATATATAGCACATAAAATATATCAGAGACTGGAGAACTCTGACCTACAGACCCACAATCTATTTCGTAAATAAACTGTTACTGCAACACAGCCACACCCATTCATTTCCATGCCGTTCATAGCTGCTTCCGCCACCACAGCAGAGTTGAGCAGTTGCAACATAGGCCTTATGTCCTGAGAGCCTAAAACATCTACGATCTCTCCCTTTAAGATAAAGTTTGCTCCATCCTGTGACGTGCAATATATAAAACATCACAGTGGATGGGAAAGATATTTACATTTTACAGATCTGACAGAGGGTTGGTAACTTACATCTATAGAGAACTCAAAGTCATCAACAAAAAAGAGCAAAACAATCCCATCTATCCCTGGGCAAGAGACATGAACAAAACCTTCTCTGAAGAAGATAGACAAATGGCTAATAAACACTTGAGAAAATGCTCATTGTCCCTAATCATCAGAGGACTGCAAATCAAAACCACTTTGACATATCACCTAACCCCAAAAAGAATAGCCCAAATCATAAAGTCCCAAAGCTGGAGATGCAGGTGAGGGCATGAAGAAAAGGGAACACTTCCATGTTGGTGGGACTGCAAACTAAGACAGACTCTTTGGAAAGAAGTATAGAGACTCCTCAAAGAACTCAAAATGGACCTTGCACTTGGTACCACAATGCCATTACTAGGCAACTACCCAGAAGAAAAAAAAATCATTTTATCATAAAGACATTTGCACTGGATTGTATATCAAAGCTCAGTTTACAATTACCAAGATGTGGAAACACCTGGTTCTTCATACTCTTAGTGATTCCCCAATAATAATAATAAAAAAAAGATGTAGAAACAACCCAAGTTGGAGGAGGGGGAAGAAGGGAGGAGGAAACAAAGGGAGAGAGGGGAAGAGGGAGGGAGATCAATGTGCTCCCAGCTGATGGGCACAACGTAAGGGCATTTGGCATATCTCCTGGGTGTTGGACCCAACTGCAACAGAGGGACCTTATGTAACAAATGCAAACTTTGTGACCTAATCATTTGTACCCTCATATTAATCTGAAAAAAAACCCCATTATACTGTTATATATTCATAAATCATAACAGCACAATATACTCATAATAATGCACTAAATTATATATAATACACAATATATGATAACATATATGATCATAATTCATATACAGTCTTGATACTAAAGCTTAGGGATAGGCATTTGGTGTTTTCTGCAATTGAACCATTAGAGCATTTCTCTAATTTAGAGAGTTTGTTGTGTCAGTACATCTGAAAATTGTCCTGTTTGGTTAGAATATACAGAAACTGTTCTACAACAGTAACAATTGAGACAGCAATTAAGGAACACAATTCTGTTTCCCAAATAAATGGTTAACAGATGGAGTAACTTTCAAGGCTGGTCCACATCAAGCACCAGGGTTCAGATTGGGGTTGAAAGCACATCCATGGCATGAAATCAGGAGATTTGAATTTTGCGACCCAGATGGAGAAACAGCTTTGGGGTCTAGAGCTTCAAAAGCTAATTTAGGAGAATATGGTATAAAAACCCAGATGTGCTGAACAGACGTATGGAGATTTTTCACTATGTGTGATTCTCTAACCTGTTTGTTCCTTGGCCGTGTTTACTGCAAAGTACCAGGGTACAGCCGTTTATCCCATGAGAAGACATGAGAAATCAGGCCGTTTATTTCACAGAGAGCGGTCTGGAGTGCCTGAGACTTTGTTTTTCATCCTTTGATTGCAACAGACCAGTGGGCCGGGCGGCTCTGTAAGTAACAACAAAGCTGTTTTGCTATAACCTACGCACGGCGGAAGGAGGGCTCCGGTTAGCAGGCGTTAATGATGAGTACATAAACTTCTGGCAGAATCACACTTCTGTTTGTTGACAAAGAGGCATTGCATAGTCTTACTAGAGCCAAACAATTCTCATCTGATACATATGAATATTCCCTGAGTGCACAGGAACTAAATTACAAAGGCATCTGTTACACCATGAGGGACTTATTGCTAAGCTGGGCACTTGTTTATTTGGAATGTCAACAAAGAGCGTTTCATCTGAATGAGACGGTACACTTTATAGAGTACCTCTGCTAAACTCAGACGTCTAACTCTTAAGTATTACGAGCGTGGAAGCAGTGCGGCCAGCGGTCTCCACGCTTCCTCAGGAGTCACATCAGCAACACGGCCCCATTGCAGAAGGTGGTGGTGTTTCTTGCGGTTCCTGGTCACACACATACACTGCAGTGGCGTCCCTTTCTTGTTTTTTTCTCCTTCCCTTTTATAACCTGTCCTTTTAGGGTATCAATTCACAGATGGTTAATGACCAGCAACAGTGGATCGGCGACCAGGAGGCTTTGCCTATCTGCTGGGGACAAAGTTATTAGGAAGCTTGACCCAGGAAGATTTCTGTAAACATATCTTTTCTAGACAGAACACCACCTGCAGGGAAGAGCAAGCCCACACCAGGAGGCCTGAGCTGGTGCTGGGCAAACGCCTCGCTTGGGGCTTTGCAGCTGAGCCGGAACACGTGTCTGCCCACAGGGGACCTGGCGCTCCTGCACACTTCAGCCCCACTGAGGCAAGACTCTGTGAAGTTGGAGGCAGGCGGGGCTGGCTGCATCCTCCCAGCGCACCTTCATTTTCTACAGGGCAGCAGCATTGTGGTTTGGGAATTGCTGCCATCAGCTAGCCTCTGGACAGTGGGCCCTGAGTCCCCCTGAGTC
Source organism: Otolemur garnettii (assembly GCF_000181295.1). Lineage (NCBI taxonomy): Eukaryota > Metazoa > Chordata > Mammalia > Primates > Galagidae > Otolemur > Otolemur garnettii. Next base: position 915,102 of record NW_003852483.1, read on the forward strand.
CATCTGAGGGTGAGGGAGGGGTGGCTAGATGAAGAGGGGCATGAGGTCTCACTGTGGTGGGACACTGCTGCCTTATTAGTGGGTGGCTGACAAACACACAGAGGAGGGGAAGGCTTCTCTAATTACCTTCGGCTTCTCTTTCTATTACTAATTAATTCCTCGGAGGAGCACCTGCCCCGACTTAGCCCTGCGCGGAGGCGGTGGCTGAGTGCTGATTCTGGCACAACCTGTGTATCTTGGGAGGCTTGGAAAGCCAAGACATTTCCAACCCCTCCTGAGCTTTGTTCCCTGCTGTTACCATCAACCCTCCGGGCCAGAGTGTCATCTGCTAATTACTCCCTGGTGCTTGGCTGGGCCTGTGGTGATAGGGGCTCCAGCTAGCAGGTGTGGGGAGTCCACTGGGATCCAACCCACTGGCCCCAGTCTTCTCACCTGGTTTTTATAGCCAGCATGTGCTGTTTGTTTATTGACTGGGAGGATTTGGAAACTACTTCCATAGGTCCCGAGTCCTAGCTGCATGGACATAAACTTAGATGAGACGGGAATTTAGTACTCGGCTTCTGAATCTGGAACTTAGCTTCCGTCTGAGCTTTTAGACAACACGGAAGGAGTGACGGGATTCACAGTCCATGTCTGGGCTCATCTGGATGGTCCAGGATTGTGCCTGTCGTTCTGCATGGAGTGCCAGTGAACAGAACTTTCTTCCCTCTCAGGATGGTCCCCATTTGAATGCCACAGCCTGTGGCTATCCTAACAGGCATCATCGGAGTGGGTCTGAGTAGGTGAGAGTGAAGGAAAAGACAAGCTCCTGCACCCCCTGGTGTGCTGGTCCCTGAGAGCCCAGCACCAGTTCACTCCGGCCCTGGGGGGAGCTTCAGATTCAGATTCGGCTCTGCAAAGAGGTAGATGAGGCAGCTAAACTCGTGAGCTGCTGATGTCCAGCTGTCTACGCCGTACATGAACTCATTTAGTCCTCAAAAGAATCCTGGGGATGGTCTTTCCCCCAATTTGCCACTGAGAAGAGATATGAAAATGTTCACTGAAGGCACAAAGCAGGTGGTAAAACGGGGATTTGAACAGTCCTGTCCACTGGGCCACATTCTCCGCGGGGACGGGGCACATACCAGTACAATCAGGCAAACCCAAGCAGGTCATCACAGGGAAGGAAAATCCTCTCCTTTCACTGTCCAAGTAATTCAGGAAAGGCGAAGGAGGAGGAGGGAGGGGACATAGGGACCAATGTCTCGGAGAGGAGAGTCAGGGGAGAGGGCGGAAGCACCTCAGAAGGCCCACCCTCTACTCTCTACACCAACCTGGGCAAGAAAGAGTGGGGAAAAGGGGTGGCAGGGGCACCTGAGCTGTAACCCCTTCGTCTCCCAGGGTCAAATCTCCACTCTCTGTCTCTGCAGCTCCTGGCGGTAGCCACACCCTTGTCCAAGCTCTGCTCCCAGCCTCTCCTCTGGGTCTCCCTCTCTTCCCCAATCTTTACCATGAGCATGTCACCTGCTGTGTCTCATCTCAAACATAGAAGCTTTGGCCATAGAGGCTCTGGGGCCTGCTCCCTCTTTCCCCGCCTGAGCTCTCTGAATCCTTAGTGCCATGGGCTGTGCGTGGAGTTTCCCAGCAGAGGGGATATGCCTGTGGCTTTAGTGTCTGACAGGGACCTCTTGGGGGGCACTGTGACAGGGTGGAGTGACCCTGGGTATAAACAGTGGAGTGGATTCCCCAGCTCCAGGACCAAGGGGCTTGGGTTGAGAATGAGACTGTGCTGGGCATACATGTGGGGGAAGAAAAGTACTCCTGCACAACCGCGTCTGTTAGGAAGGAAGGAGGCAAAAGTGAGATTGGAAAGGGGGATACTGTTGTGGGCAAGGGGAAATTGATGTTGGGATGGGGACACGGAAGGTGGAAAGCCCCATCCTACCACGCAGCAGCCAGGTCTCCCTAAGAGTTCTGGCCGCAGGCTTTGGGTCGTGGCCACCCCCTAAGGGTTTGCCCCTCTCCCCGTAGGAGTCACACCACATGTGGCCAGATGCCTAACGGTCAAGCCCAGGGTCAGGTGGGAGGCAGGGCCGCCACTTCCCTCAGCACCGTGTTGTATAGGTAATAAGGCACCAGCAAACCTCCTTGACTCACCTGTGCTCCCTGGTGCCATAAACTTCCTATTCCCTGCAGTTACGAGAAAGTAAGGCTGCATCCAGAAGGAACGGCTGGCTCCACGACTCTGGTGGCCGTAGCCTTCCTCTGTCACCATTGACAGCGCTTCCTTTAGGAGATTTGCTTTCTCTCCTCAGATCCTGTGAGCAATAGATTTTACAGTTTGTGTATTTTCTTTTTTTTTTTTTTTGCAGTTTTTGGCCAGGGCTGGGTTTGAACCCACCACCTCCGGCATATGGGGCCAGCGCCTCACTCCTTTGAGCCACAGGCGCCACCCCCCAGTTTGTGTATTTTCTTCTAGCCCCAAACCCTCCTCCTGCTCTGCTTCCCTGAGTCTGCCAACTCCATCATTCGTGGAGAAGTGGGTGCACCTGAGCTGTAACCCTTTCGTCTCCCAGGGTCAAATCCCCACTCTCTGTCTCTGCAGCTCCTGGCGGTAGCCACACCCTTGTCCAAACTCTGCTCCCAGCCTCTCCTCTGGGTCTCCCTCTCTTCCCCAATCTTTACCATGAGCATGTCACCTGCTGTGTCTCATCTCAAACATAGAAGCTTTGGCCATAGAGGCTCTGGGGCCTGCTCCCTCTTTCCCCGCCTGAGCTCTCTGAATCCTTAGTGCCATGGGCTGTGCGTGGAGTTTGCCTCCTGTGAGTGAGGAGAAAAGAACAAATTAAGAACAATAGATTGGAAAAGGAATGGACAGGGATCAGGCCCACCCCTGAGGGACAGGCCACACCAGTGGCTTTACCAGCCTGCCCCAGCCATGCACCCCTTACCTGCCCCTCAGGGGTGGGCCTGCTCTCTGTCCATTCCTTCTCCAATCTATTGTTCTTAATTGGAATCACTTTTCAAAGTAGATATAAGATTGTGTCACTCTCTGGGAGCACACACTTCCATTTTTTGCCATTGCTCTAGCAGAAAATCCAAATCCCTTTACGAGGCTTGAAAAGCTCTGGAAACTCTGTCTGGCTGACCTCTAGCTTCATCTCAGGGGCCTGCTGCCCTCCTGCTCCTATCCCAGCGGCTTTTATCTGCCCTACACGCAACAAGTCCTTCCCCATCTCTGCACCTCTGTCCCTCGCTGCTCCCTGGGCTCTTCCAGTGGGCGCTCCCCTCCTTCAGGGCCCTTCAGACTTCCCCGGACCTGCCCTGAGTGCGACTCCAGACTCCCACCTTCTCAGCACATGCATCACACTGCCTGCTCACTTGCTTTGTGCTGGTGCTCACAGTGGAAACATGCTGTTTTTTGATCTATCTGTCGTGGCCACTAGAATGTGCTGCTCTCTCTCCAGCACCTGTAATAGCCTCTGCAGGTGGCGTTCAGTGCCCTGTAAGCCTTCACTCTTGCCCTTTGCCTCATCTGGTTTGCCTCTCGTTTACTTTTAAAAAACTCTTTACTTTGAAATAATTTTATATTCACAAGAAGTTGCAAAAACACTGACACAATATTTTTGTATTCTCTTTGTATTTTGGCTTTCTCCAAAAATATCTCACATAACCATGGAACAATTGTCAGTTATCAAAAACCCAAAAATTACCTTAGCATGATACTATTAACTAAACTACAGAATTTTAGGTTTTTACATGCACTTATTTATTCTTTTTATTATCCTTTTATTGTTATTTATGGTTTTGTTATGATTATTAATGTTTTATTATGTCATGCAGCAAAGGGTTAACTCAACAGGTTTGGCAGTTTTAAATCCTCCAGGTTCTAGAAAAAGGATTGGCCTTTGGCTAGCTCCTGGGAGAAAAACCTCTAAGCCCTGGAATATCCTCCCTGTTCAGGGGGTGCTGGCATACCTGGGGCCTGGGGAAACTCCAGATAATTTATGCTAACAATGTGACTTACGGTGGGGGCCTTGGACCATGAGAGGCCACCTTGACCTCTGGAGGGACTTAAGACTGACTAAGGCCAGTCTTGTGTGCATCCATGTTGCTATGGGGTACTGGACACCAGGGCTTCTGTGAGTATCCCTGATGGCAATGCTTGGTGCACGTGGTGACACTCTGTTGCTTGGAGCATCAGCACTGTCCATCTGACTCTGGTGGAGGGGAGAATGGGGGGGTTTGCTGGTCTCTCCTGGACTCCGCACTGTGAGGCTTTTACCTTGGCTGATTTTAATCTGTATTCTTTCACTATCATAAATCATAACCGTGAGTATAATGGCTTTTTTTTGAGAACATCTTGCAAATCATTCAAGCTGAGAGTGGTCTTGGGGACCTCTGACACACATGCATAGATCTGTGAAACCACCACCACAGTGAGGATAAAAAACCATTCTAACATTCTCTTGTGTGTGATAGAATCACTCACCAGCCCTAACCCCTGGGCACCATCGATGTATTTCCATAACCATAATACTGTAATTTTAAGGGTGTTTTATTGATGAAACCATACAATATGTAACTTTTTGAAATGGAAAGTTTTCAGCTAGCATAATGTACTTGAGGTCCATCCAAGTAGCTGGACATATCAGTAATTCACTTCTCTTGATTGCTGAGAAGTATTCCATTGTGTGGCTATACCACAGTTGGGTTATCCACTTGTCCACTGAAGAACATATTTGGCCATTACAAATAAAGACACTATGAGCATTCATGAACAGATTTTGTGAGAACCTAAGTTTTCATTTCTCTAGGTTATATAGTTAAGAATGGAATTGCTCCTGGGTCATATGGTAAATGTGGATTTAACTGAACAAGAAACCCCATCAAACTCTTTTCCAAAGTGCCAGAACCACTTTGCTTTACTACCAGCAATATGTGAGCGATCCAGTTGCTCTGTATTCTCACCAGCACTTGACATTGTTAGTACATCTTATTTAATTCAGGTATTCTAATAGATGTGCAGTGGGTCCCCTGGTGGTTTCACTTTGTGTTTGCCTCCTTACTGGTAATCTTGAGTTTCTTTTCCTGTGATTATTTTCCATTGGTATCGCCTCTTTGATGAAGTGTCTATTCAAGTATTTCTCCATTTCCTGATTAGATTGTTTTCTTATTGATGACTTTACAGTGCTCTTTACATATATTAAATACAAACCTTTCCTCAGGCATGTGATTTCCAAATATTTTCTCCCAGTTTGTAGCTTGTCTTTTCATTCTCTTGACAGTGTCTTTCGTGGAGCAAAAGTTTTAAGTTTTGATGAGGTCTTTTTTTTCTCTTATGGATGTCCTTTGCCATCTTGTCTAAGAACTCTAGGTGTAATTGTATGTCATAAAGATTTTGTTCTATATTTTTTACAACTATTTCTACAGTTTTACATTTTACATTTGGATTGCCCATCCATTTTGAGTTCGTTTTTGTATAAAAGTGAGGCTGTGTGGAGGTTTATTTTTCTCAGTTTATTAATGCCCAATTGTGCAAACATCATCATTCAAAAAACCATCCTTTCTCCATTGAATTTTTTTGCACCTTTGTATAAAATGTAGTTGGCCATATTGTATGGGTCTATTTCAAGACTCTTATTGATCTGTGTATTTATTTTTCTGCCAATAGCACATCGTTTTAATTACTGGAGCTGTATAAGTCTTAAAATAGGATAGACTAATTCCTCCATATTTAGTCTTCTTCAAGATTATTTTGGCTATCCCTTATTAGCTTTTTAATATCTGTGAAATCTGTAGTGATATCCTTCTTTCCCTTCTAGTGTTAGTAATTTATGTGTCTGTGCTCTCCTTGCCTTGTCAGTCTTGCCAGAGGTGTATCAATTTTACTCCTCTTTTCAAAGAACCAGCTTCTGGGTTGATATTCTCTATTATTTTTCTGTTTTTAATTTTATTTATTTATGCTCAATCTTTATTATTTCTTTCCTTCTACTTGCTTAGTATTTATTTTGCTCTTCTTTTTCTTATTCTTGCAGTGAAAGCTTAGATTATTAATTTGAGGATTTTCCTAATATTAGCGTTCAATATTACAAATTTTTCTTTCCTAATATAAGCATATTTATTTATTATTATAAATTAGTAATTATAATAATACTAATGCTAATTTATAATACTAATAAGGGAATACTGTAAACAGCTCTACACACATAAATTAGATAACTTAGATAAAATTAACCAATTCCTCAAAATCCACAAATACCAAAAATTCACCTAAGATTAAATAATCTGAATAGTCTCTTAACTATTGAAGAAGTTGGATTTGTAGTTTAAAACCTAGGAAGGAAAAAGGGAAGGAGGGAGGAACAGAGGGAGGGAGGAAGTCAACTCAATCAGGCCCAGAAAGTTTCATTGGTGAATTCTTCCAAGTACTTAAAAAATTAATAATGTCTATTCTACATAATCTATTCCAAAAAGCAGAAGATAAAAGAATACTTCCTAATTCATTTTACAAACCAGCATTACCCTGACACAAAAACAAAACAAAACAAACAAACTCAGACAAATACAAAACAAAAAAGAGAATTTCAGACCAATATCCCTCATGAGTAGAAACAGAAAAATCCTCAATAAAATATTGGCAAATATATGTATAAGCAATATATAAAAATAATAACACTTCACAACCAAATGAGGTTTACTCCAGAAATTCGAAGTTGTTTCAACATTCAAAAATCAATAAATATAATCTGTCATATTAACATATATTTATTTAGTATTATAAATTTCCTTCTAGGCACTGCTTTAGCTATATCCCAGAGAGTTTTTTCATGTTGCAATTTTATTTTCATTCAGTTCAATGCATTTTCCAATATCCCTTGAGAGTTTCTCTCTGAACCACAAATTATTTAAAAGTATATCATTTCATTTGCAAGTGGTTGAGGATTTTCCTGTTATCTTTCTGTCACTAATTTCTATTTCTATTCTTTTATAGTCAGCTTGCTTTGTATAATTCAGATTCTTTTAAATGTGTTGAATTCTGTTTTATGGACCAGGATATGGCCTATTAAATGAACGTTTCATGTATCCATTGAAAGAATGTGTATTCTGCTGGTATTAGGTGAAATGTTTCTAAATGCTAGTTAGGTCCCACCGGTTGATGGTTATTCATTTCTTCTATAGCCTTGATGATTTTCTGACTAGGAAAATCTACTACTGAGCGGTATTGAAATCTCCAATTACAGTTGTTAATTTCTCTTTTTCTCTTTTCAGGTCCATCAGTTTTGACTACATGCATTATGAAGCTCTGTTGCTTGGTGCATACACATTTAAGGTCATCATGTTTTATTGGCAAAGTAATCCTTTTATCATTATACAGTGCCGTGCCCCTCAATCCTTGGTAATTTTCATTGCTCTGTAGGCTACTTGGTCTACCATTAATAGAGATTCTTGCTTTCTTTCTATTAATATTTACAAGTTGTATATTTTCTAGCCTTTTACTTTCCCCCCATTGAAGTAGTTCAATAGCACCCTTTACTTTTTTTTTTATTAGATCGTATTTGTGCACATTAATTCTATCATGGCATACAGTGTGTTGTTTCCATATACAATTTGAAATACTTTCATCCAATTGGCCAACATAGCCATCATGTCATTCTCGTAATTGTTGTGTTAAGACATTTATATTTGACATTTAGAAAGATTCACATGTAGCCTTATAGGATAAATCATAGGCATGATCCCTGCAATCACACTCCCTTCACCCATCATCCCCCCTCTCCTCCCCTCCCTCTCCCCTTTCCCCTTATTCTTGGACTCCATTTGGATTATAGCTTTCCTACGATAGTTAACAATTAGTTTCATAATAGGGTTGAGAACATTGGATACTTTTTCTTCCATTCTTGAGATACTTTGCTAAGAAGAACATTTTCCAGCTCCATCCACATAAACACGAAGGAGGTAAAGTCTCCATCTTTCTTTAGGGCTGCATAGTATTCCATGGTGTACATATACCACAGTTTATTGATCCATTCATGGGTCGATGGGCACTTGAGCTTCTTCTATGACCTAGTGATTGTGAATTGGGCTGCAGTGAACATTCTGGTACAGATATCTGTATTGTAGCGTGATTTTTGGTCTTCTCGATATCTACATTGCTGGTGGGAATGCAAACTAATATGTCCCTTTTGAAAGTCATATGGAGAACACTTAGAGATCTAAATATAGATCTGCCATTTGATCCTATAATTCCTCTGCTAGGTATATATTGAGCACCCTTTACTTTTAATGTAATTACATTTGAAATGAGTTTCTTATTAATGGCATATAGCTAGCTCAGATTTTTGTTCTAAATTCATTATATAATCTTTGCCTTCTAACTAGGATGTTTAGACCATTTACACTTCATGTAATTATTGCTATGTTAGGGTTTATCTTGATCATCTCTTGTTTTCTGTGTGTTCGCTCTGTTTTTCATTAATGTTTCTCCTTTTCTGACTTCCAATGGAGTTCTTTGAACATTTTTAAGTGTTCTATTATGACCCATCTATAGATTTTGAGTATTTATCTTTGATCTTTGTATAGTGTGTGTAGGTCTATGCTAAGTATTCATACTTAATATATCACAGCTGCCTACCATCAATATTTACCACTTTTAGTGAAATGTAGACCCTTACCATCATTGAGATCCCTTTGTCCACCTCCTTTCTTATGTTGTAATATTCTTAAATATTGCCTCTATATATTGAGAACCACATCAAACAATTGTATGATTTTTTTCTTTCTACCATCAAACACGATTTTGAATTTTTAAGAGAAAAAAGTCCATTATTTTTAATAAAATATTTGTATTTCCATTGTTTTTTCTCCCACATTTTCCTAGTTTCCTTTTCTTGTTTCCTTCCTTTCTGAAGAACTTCCTTTAGCACTTCTTTTAGAAATGAGTCTGTTGGCTGCAAATTCTCTTAGTTTTTTTTCATTTAAGATTATCCTTATTTCATCTTATCCTCATTTCACCTTTATTCTTGAAGGATATTTTTGCTGGATATAAAATTCTACGTTAACTATTCTTTTCTTTCAATGCTTGAAATACAGAAAGTGCCAAAAATATGCATACACACTTTAAGAGATCTTGTTGGAAGTAAAATAGATGATTCCCCCAAAGTGTATGAATTGCAGGTAAAATGGATGTGTGTACCATGTCTAGGTATACTTGGCCAGTAACAGTACCTTTGATAGCTACAAAAATACATAGATAACCTTGCTTAAAATGTATATTTGTTTTTTTTGGCACCATCTATATATTGTGTCACTTTTTCTTTCAAGCTTCATGGATTCTCTTCATCAATCAAGACTCAATTGTTTTTTTTTTTTAAGTAGTGTTTAATTTCCTTTAAGAGAATAACACCATTTTTAAGTGTTGTATTCTTTCTAATATTTTTAATTGATATATATTTGACAATTAAAGTTATATATATTTAAGGCATACAATTTAATGATTTGATCTATGTGTCCACTGTGAAATAAGCACCTAAAATGAATTAACATAGCAATCACCTCAGATATTATTATTATTATTATTTTTGGTAGCAAAAAACACTTGAGACTGCAGTCCCCAACCCCAGACCATGGACCGTCTGGTACTGGTCTATGGCCTGTTAGGAACCAGCCACAAAGCAGGTGGTGTGTGGCAGGCAAGTGAGCAAAACCAGGGGCAGCATCACATTCTGATAGAAAGAAGCACAAACTCCACTGTAAACTGCCTGTGAGGGATCTAAGTTATGTGCTCCTTATCAGAATCTCATGCCTGATGATCTGAGGTGGAGCTGAGGCAGTGATGCTAGCTCTGGGACCATCTAGTTGTAGAAAACAAGCTCAGGGCTCCCTCAGATTCTGCATTATGGCAAGTTGTATATTATTTCATTACATATTACAATGTAATAATAATAGCAATAAAGTGCTTAATAAATTTAATGTGCATGAAATAATCTTGAAACCATCCCCCCTGCCCCAGGCCATGAAAAAAAAAATCATTTCCCATGAAACCAGTCCCTGGTGCCAAAAATGTTGAGGATAGCTGACTTAAGATCTACTCTCTTGGGCTCGGTGCCCATAGCTCAGTGAGTAGGGCGCCAGCCACATACACCAAAGCTGGCAGGTTCGAGCCTGGCTCAGGCCTGCCAAACAACAATGACAACTGCAACCACAAAAACAAAAAAACAAAAAAGCCACCAAAACAAAATAGCCAAGTGTTCTGGTGGGTGCCTGTAGTCTCAGCTACTTGGGAGGCTGAGGCAAGAGAATTGCTTAAGCCCAGGAGTTTGAGGTTGCTGTGAGGTTGCTGTGAGTTTGTGACGCCATGGCACTCTACCCAGGGCAACATAGTAAGACTCTGTCTCAAAAAAAGAAAAAGTCTACTTTCTTGGAAAATTTCAAGTATACAATAGTCTTTTTAATTATAAGTTACGTTGTTGTACAATAGCGCTCAAGAACTTATTCATCCTGCATAACTGAAATTTTGTATCCTTTGACAAACATCTCCTCATTTCCTCCTTTCCTCAACCTCAGTAACCACTATTCTACATTTTGTCTCTGAGTTCTACTATTTTAGATTCAAATATAAGTGTGATAATTCAGTATTTGTGTTTCACCATTTGGGGTTTGCAAGAATGCCACTTGGATTTTGTAGGTCACTTGGGGTGTATGAACCTTTAACCATAATAATTCTTTCAATCTAAGAACATGAGATTTCTTTTCATTTATCATCAATGTTTTAATTTCTTTCATCAATGTTTTATACTTTATAATGTCTTTCAATTCTTTGGTTTAAATTATTCCTAAGTATTTTATTCTCTTGGTTGCTCTTGTGAATGGAATTGTTTTACTAATTTTTTTTCTGGATAGTTTGTTGTCTGTGAATAGAAACATTATTGATTTTTGTATGCTGATTTTGTATCCTGAAACTTCACTGAATTCATTTATTAGTTTTACCACTGTTTTGTTGTTGAGTCTTTAGGAGTTATACATATATGATTGTGTCATCTGCAAACAGACAACTTAAATGCTTTTTTTCTGATTAGGATCCCTTTTATTTCCTTTTCTTGACTAATTGTTATGGCTACAGCTTCCATTTCTATGTTTAAAAAAAGCGCGTCCTTGCCTTTTACCAGATATTAGAGGAAAAGCTTTTAGTTTTTCCCTACTGTTTCTGATTTTAAATGTAGGCTTTACATATATGACCCTTTTATGCTTATTATGTTGAGAGTTTTGGTCATAAATTAGTGTTATACCTTGATCAAATGGTTTTTCTGTATGTACTGAGATGATTATGCAGTTTTGTCTTTTATGTAGTTACTATGTTATATCACGGTGATTGATTTGTGTCTTTTGAATCACCCTTGCATTGCTGAGATAAATGCTACTTGGTCGTGGTGTGTGATCCTTACAATGTGCTGTTGAATTTGGTTTGTTGATATTTTATCAAGGATCTTTACATTTCTTGGTTCTTGTGTTTTTCTTTTCTTGTCCCTTTTCTTTCTCCCTGGTTTTGATATCAGGCTGATGTTGGCATCATAACATTAGTTTGAAAGTGTTCTACCTTCTATTTTGTTTTAATCCAGACTCATTTGAATCATTGTTCTCTTGAAAGTTTTATTTCTTTCAGGTTGCTTTCAAAAATTTTTGTCTTATGTTTTTGAAAATTTATTATAATGTATCTGGATGTGGATTTATCCTACTTGGCATTCTGTAAAGGTTTTTAACTTGTAGATTAAGGTTTTTTTTTTAAACCAAATTTTGAAAGTTTTCAGGCATTATTCTTGGAAATACTTTTTCACCCTTGAGGGCTTTCTTCTCTTCTTCTGAAACTCCTATAACATGATGTTCATTTACTGTTGGATGAGAATAGTCTTCCACCATCTCTACCAGACCTAGTGGTGAAGAGGAGGGATGCTGCCCTGTGTTTGTGTGGGGTGTGGGGTGGGATAGTTAACAACTTGCAGAGTCTCTACAGGCCCAGTGTGGGTGGGGAAGGGCACAATTTCTTTCATCGTGTTTCCTTGAGTTGCACAGATACAGTCTATGTGGTTGTATCCTATGGAGCTATATGCTTCCCAACCCTTGACATGAGGTAGTAGGTTTTCCTTGGTTTTTGTTTGTTTGTTAATCTGGGTCTATTGGTGATTCTGGGGTGCAGGCTAGCATAGGCCCCAGATATGTGGTAGTGCTAGCATATGTCAAGGTATGTGGTATGCCCCTCCTCAAAATAAATAAATAAATAAATAAATAAAACCAAGGAACCCACTATAAGGTTCTACTTGGAATCTTGAGGCCCCTAGTCAGGCTCTTTTCTCTATCTTTCAGAGCCTTCTCATAGTTGCTCCATGCATTTCATCTAGGGTTTTTAGTTATAATCAGCAGGAAGAATAGTGTGGAATGTGTTTACTCCATCTTGCCTGGAACCAGAAACTCCCTCCTTTTACTTTTGTTGATAAAATCTTAGCTTACTTTTGATTACCACCTTGAGCCCAAGGATATACCGGTTCTCAGTGATGTTCCTCTCTCTTTAGCTCTGAAAGTCCTTTGAATATGTCATGTAACTCAGAACATAATTATATACCAACTCACAATCCTTGCTGAGGATTGTGAGTTGGTATATGTTTGTTGGTCTTATCTCCTCAACTAAATCAGAAGCTTCATGTGGGATGAGATGTCTTCTCTAGCCCCATGGTGCTTGTCTGGCCTCAAGGTTGTGACTTACTCTTTCATGGCTGTAATTAAAACTCTAGAACCAAATCACTTCTAAAGCCAGAATGACCTGCATTCAAGCCCTATCTCTGCATAGTACTAGTTGTACCATCTTAAATAAATTACTTAATGTCTTTGAGCTCTGGTTTCCTCATTTGTAAAATGGTTTTAGTAATAACATCACAGAAGGTAATGTGAGCATTGTAAATCAAAATATAACATTGTAGTACATATTAAGTATATACTAGAATAAAATGGATGCCCACATTTTTTTCCTTTTTCTTCTTTCCTCTTTTGTTTTGTGATAATCCATCACTCACTTCACAAAAAGAAAATAATAGGAGTTGAAAAGTAAAAAGGGAAGTTGGGGGAGACACCAAAGATACATTTTTCTACTTATGTTGGGCTGACCTGGGTCAGAAAAATTGCACTCTGTTTAGCTTGTGCCACAGCATAAGCTCCTTTCCCTTTGCTCCACCTTAGACTTCTCTTGGTATTGAAGTGGCAACATTTGGGCCTTCAGAGGACTGCTCTCTGTGGCAGCTGGCTCTAGTAGACCAGCTCAGTGTGCATACTTCCTTGGTTAGAACACTCCGGCCACCTTTCCCACAAGGACTCCATAGCACTGAGAGCTAATTTTGTAAGCTCCAAAGAGTCTAAAAAGTCTAGCTGTACTCTGAAGATGAGGCAGCGAGTGAAAAAAGGCTAGGACTGTGTGTAAGGTGCTGACAGTTGCTGCTTGGGCCATTGGGAGGCCCTATGTATTTCTCCTGGAAACTGGCATTGGGTAAATGTGGTTCCATCACAATCCAAGGAGCCTGTGTCCTGAGGTCATGGTATTTCCATACTGGTGAAGCTATACGGAGAGAGGAAAAGGAATGACAAGTTTTAAGTGGGACATTGTGACTTCAGGTCACCAATGAACTGTTTGAGGCAGAAGGATACGATTCAAGAAAAGAAAACTCTCCAAGGGAGGAAAATTAATGCAATCAGTTGATGAAGTTTGTTGAGAATACTCAGAGAGCGATCCTAGGGAGGTGAGATTTTTGAAGAGACTGAAGATTTGGGGTGGGGAGGATGAGGCCTCACTTCTAAGGAGGATGCCAGGGGAACAGTGCCCTCTGTTGATGCAAACAAGGCTGGCAGGTGCGCCATCTTCCTCCAATGGGAAAGGAGCTGTGTGTGTTTTCACTTAGTACCAGCTTGAAACTGGCAGATGAGGCAGGAATGGATATTATACCCCTCTGCTATAGGGGTATTTGGATGTCTGTCCCCTCCAAATCTTTTGCTGAAATTTGACCCTGGGGGGAAGGTGTTTGTGTTGCTGGGGCACAGCCCTCATAAATGGCTCAGCTATACTGTGCTCCCAGAGCTGTTCTTGCTCAGTTCCTACAGGAACTGATTGTTGTAAAGAGCCTGGCACCTCTTCCACTCTCTCTTCCTCTCTCACCATGCGATCTCTGCACATGCCAGCTCCTCCTTGCCTTCTGTCATGAGTGGAAGCTCCCTAAAGCCCTCCCAGAAGCAGGTGCGAGTGCAATGTGTTCTGTGCAGCCTGCAGAACTCTGAGCCAAACACATTTTTTTTTTTTTTGTAAATTATCCAGCCTCAGGTATTGCTTTATAGCAATACTAAACAGACTAAGACACTTTCCAACTGGGAGTCCTAAAATAGCTGTGCTGTGAGGATGCGTGAGAGGCAGCGCACTGCCCAGGGTGAGAGAGGGGAGGTCCCCAGAGCCACTTCTGCCACATGCATCTCTGTTCACCTGAGTTATTGTTGTTACTCTAGCTCTGTTCTTTGGGTTCTCCTTCACTGCCCAGGGTGGCTTCCCCATGTTTTCCTCCCAGCCACATCTCTGAGGAGCATCCTAGTCAATGCCGTTCTTTTCTTCTCACAATTCTTCCAGAGATGTCTCAGCCCCCAGCACCATGTTTGTGTCTTCTGGTTTCTGATCAATGGGCAGAAAGCAAGCACTGAAGGTCTTCAGCTCCAAATATTTTGTTCTAGTTATCAGGTGTGTTTGTGTGTTGATTAGATCAGGGTCCTGTCCGTGTGCCTGGCCAGTCCATTCCCCAATCTGCCTCTGTGGGCATGGTGATTTGAAGTCCATCAGATGGCAGAAGAGTGGAGAAAGCACTGGACAGGGCGAAGCCCCCAGTAGCATGTCTCTGGGATGACCACAGCATGATGGCCACCTTTCCTCCCAGTTCTTTTGACCTCTGCATCCCTGCACTCTGGGATGTGCCATGGATGTAAGTCCCACTTGTGGGACCCAGTGTGCTTTACATGGCTGACACACATGTGCACAAACTCTTCAGAAGCTTGTGGAGATATGGCTGGAGAAATGCTTGGCAAACCTTTGTGCCATTAGTGGTCACTCTAAAGAAGGTGTAGGGGAGCAGATCTGGCTCCTGAGTATGGAGGGTGGAGAGCCAGGTCTGCCCTGAGGTAGATGACACAGCACAAGAACCAGAGCAAGCCTGGCATTGCCCCCACCTCCAATCTTCCACCACCTCCTTGCAACTTGTAGGCAGCACCGACCTCCCCAAGTTTGCCTATTTTCTTTCTCATAAAATTAGGATATTGACATTAAAATTAGAAATAACATTAAGATATAAGTGGTTTAAAATATACAAATTTTGGCATGGGGATGTAATAACTAGAGAAGTTCTTTCTAGGTATATGAAATGTCCTTAAAATGAAAGAGGTCCCCACCTCAGTTTACCGCTAGAGCTCAAGGCTGACGGCTGGATGTGTGCAGCAGAGAAGTACTAAAGGACCAGATCAGCTGGATGGGACAAGTAGACACACACATAGATGGGGACTGTGGGCTGGGGTGTTTCTGTCCAGCTCTATGAACCAGTCCCTAAAGTTGGCGTGAAGATTTCCAAAATAGTTCATTGCCATTTTTTTCATTCAGCAATAGCTTCCTTTATTTTATTATTTTTCTATAAAGAAAGACAGTGCTTTCCCTGGGGAAAGCCTGATATGTGCACACACATGTGTGCACTACAGAGATTGTAAAGCAGTCATTCCTGTAGCTGTCCCAACTGTCACAGTTTAATAATCAGTGCACACATATGTCATAGTTCATAAAGAGCAAATGCTCTGCGTATGCATGTCCCTTTGCAAGTGTGCAATGTGTGAGGTTTATCTATAATCATTGGGGGAAATCCTCATTTGTTATTTGTAGGCATGTATGATTCTAGTGGAGACATTGAAGTGATGCAATTTTCTCTTCTTAATTTCCCTGGTGTGCTTGTAATTATTGATTTACCAAGTGGAAGCATTCTCATTTCAGCATCACGCCAGCTAATCCTGTCTTGGCCCTGTGCACAGGTGGAGGAAGCAAGCTCCCTGTGGGCCTAGGTGCCCTCAAAGGCCTGTGGAGCTTCTCAGGGCCTCTCTTCCCTCCTGGCACTGCCCAGGGGAGCACAGTGTTTGCTATGGCCTTGGGGCCTAGGATGGAAAACACAGCACATAATCTATTTGTGTGTTTTCTGCAGTGTTTGGATTAATCTCCAGAACTCAATCAGAAAGCTGTGGTCTCACTGGCTTGAGGCATTAGAGGACTGAGTTAGGATTTGGACAAGCCCCCAAATCTGCATATAAACTCCCCTCAAACCCTTGACTTGCCCCTGAATTATGCACTCATGGGAGGACCTCCCATGGGACAAATAGAGGGCAACATTTGGAAGGCTGAAGAGCAGGGCAGGCTGTGCTGAAGCCAAGACAGACAGTAAGGTTTAAATCTTACCTGGTTTGAAGGCTTCGGCAAACTCCTTAGGTTTCCATGGAAACCCCAGAAGAGTTAACATCTAGGTAATAAATACCACCTGAACTTTTTTATTAACAACTCATGGCTCTTGCATCATGACACTATGCTAGCTCATGCAGCACTATCTGGGAGGGAGTTTTTAATCAGTAAACAAATAACTTGTGTTGGAACACTTTCCCTACCTACCTGATCTGGTCCCCAGTGACTTTTTTCTTTACCCAAAGATGAACAAAATATTGAAAGGAAGACATTTTGATGACAGTCAGGACATCAGGGTAATATGACAAGATCTCTGATGGCCATTCTGGATAAAGAATTCCAAAATTACTTTGAAGAGTGAACTAGGTGCTGGTGTTGGTCCATAGCTTCCCAAGGGGAGTAATTTGAAGGTGACTGCAGTGACATTCAACAATGTGTGTAGCATCTTTCTAGGATGAATTCACAAACTTAATTGTCAGACCTTTGTATACACATATACATACACTTACATACGGATGGTCACTTTTTATAACTTTGCTTTCTTCCTTAGAAGGTGAAATCCTTAATGGGAGGGACCCAGTCTATCTTATTCTCTTGTTTTTTGTGTGCCTCTAGCACCTGATATGTAGATGGTGGTCAATATTTACTGAATAAATCAAATAATGTAGTCCCTCCCATCAAGAAACTGATGGCATACTGGATACCCTTAAAGACATCAACTATGGTAACTTTTGTGTTTTCACCTTCAGATTTGACTTTCTGCATATATAACATTTTACATACATTAAATCATTAAGGATATATAATCTTGGGCACCCGAGAGTATATTATGACAAATACCTTTCAATAGCTCTATAAAATTTCACTCTTCTTAATTGTACTTACTTAAATGATTGTGTAATAATTTACTTACTGGAGGTGCCACCATTTATACTTGATATTTATAGTGTTTCTAACACAAGAGCATAAGAGTTACCTCTCTCATACACTATTTCCTCATCCATGAGATAGAGATAATATTAATTCCTACCTTAAAACATTGCTTTGAGGATTAAGCAAGACCTTGCATGTAAAGTCATCAGTAGACTGTCTGGCATATAATAAAGTGCTCAGTATAGATTTTTAAAATTATTTTGACTACCATCCATGTTGTTGTCATTATACTATGTGATATTAAAGTTTATGCCTACGTCTTTTATTTTTATTCACTCTGAAAACCACTGTCTTTTAGTTGGTATGTTTATTCCATTAAAGTTTACTGTAATTATTGTTGTAGTTAAATTTAAGTCTATTATCTTACTATTTCTTTCTGTTTGTCCTCTATGATTTTTGTTTTTAATGTTCTTTCTTTGTAATTTGTTTTGAAGTAATTAGAAGCTATATAAAATTCCATTTTAATTTTTTAATAATAAATAATATTTGTATTATTGAAATAAATAATATTTGTATTATTGAAATAAATAATTTTTGTATTTTTTAATAATATACATTCTTAATTTTTATAGTCTATTTACAGTTAATATTGTACCACTTCATGTCAGGTGTTTGCCCCACTCCCGTGCTTTACGCTGTAGTGCTATAGTTGCCATATGTATCATATCTAAATACGTTAACTCCAAAATAAAATGTTATAAGTTATGCATTAAATTAAATAGATATTTCAAACTGGAAAGTAGTATTTTATATTTACCCATGAAGTTACTATTTCTGATACCCTTTCTTCTTCCCTGAAGATTGAGTTTCCATCTGATTTTCTTTTCATTCAACTTGAAGAATTTCTTTATAAATTGTTTTTGTAGTAAAGGTTTGCTGGTGATGAATTATCCCATTTTTATTTTTTTTTTGAGACAGAGCCTCAAGCTGTCCCCCTGGGTAGAGTGCCATGGCATTACAGCTCACAGCAACCTCCAACTCCTGGGCTCAAGCAAGTCTCCTGCCTCCGCCTCCCAAGTAGCTGGGACCACAGGCGCCTGCCACAACGCCCGGCTATTTTTTGGTTGCAGCCATCATTGTTGTTTGGCAGGTCTGGGATGGGGATTCGAACCCGCCACCTTAGGTGTACGTGGCTGGCACCTTAGCTGGTTGAGCTATAGGCGCCGAGCCGAATTATCCCATTTTTAAAAAAATATGAAAATAATATCTGAAAGATTATCTTTGTTGTTGCTGGAGATAGAATTCTGAGTTGGCAGTTTCTTTTTATCACTTAAAAACATTGTTCTATTTTCTTCCAGTCCCCATCACTTCTGACGAAAAGTGAGAAATTTTAAAGATTGTTTAACATTTTATGTAATATGTGGTTTGTGGCAGTTAGCCTTTGATGTCACTGGATGTGGTTTCTCTGTGTTTTTTCTGCTTGTGCTTTTCTGAGTTTTATGAATCTGAAAATTTATGTTTCAAAACATTTGGGAAATTTCTAGCTGTATCTTTTCACATATGTTTATCCCCCCTCTTTCTCCTCCTACTGAGACTCCAATTACACATGTGTAAGACTTCTTAGTATCTTTGTTACAGTCAATTGATGATCTGTTTATTTCCTTAATCTGTTCATCTTTTCGTCTTCATCTTGGATAACTTCAATTAATCTTCAAGGTCACTTTCTTCAGTGATAGCCAATTTATTATTAAACTATTATTTGCATGATCACAGCTATTATACTGTATTTTTCAGCTCCGGAGTTCCATTTGATTCTTTTTGATATTTCTACTTCACTGCTGTGAAGTCTTTTCATTCATTACATATCGTCATGTTCTTGAACACAGTTACAATTGCTTCATTTTTCTTGCTTGTTATTTCTGACATGTGGGCTAACATGGGGTATATCTTCATTGATCGTCTTTTCTTTTAAATCAGTATCATCATACTATTTCTTCTACAAACAGTAATTTTGGAGTTTATGTATATTTATGGACTTCATGAATGATATACTATTTGGGTGCTAGATTCTCGATTCCTCCAAAGATTATTGATTTTTGTTTCATTTTTTTAGTAGGCATTTGACTTGGCTTAATTCTATTTTCACACTCTGAAATCTCAATTCAGTTCTCTAAGCTAAGGGAGTCTGCCTTATGCGCCTCATACATAAGTTATTCAGACGCAAACCAGAGATTTTGGCAGAGCTGGCAAACAGAATTTGAGTACTGTCTATGTAACTTCCTCCTTTCTTTGATTTCTCCCTTACATTGTAGACCCGCGGTTGCTGGGTCTGTCTTCTCATTTCCCAAACTTCTAAAACTGCAGAGATTCTTGTCAGAGTTTTATCTACCTGTGAGAACTGTACTCAGGCTCAGTGCCACAACATAACAGAACACCCAACACTGTCTCCTTCTTCAAAGTGTCTACCTTATTCTAGCATCTGCCCGCTCTGGGTCATTTTCTAATACCTTCAGGGAGTTGTTTTTATATTTTGTACCATGTTTATGTTATGTTCAGGTTGGCATTTGCAGGAGGTTGGTCTGATAAAAACAACTTGAATTGTTTTATGCTTTTGAATTGCTGTCCACTTGAACGGGAGTTATTTGTTCTGTCATGCCCAAATAATAAAGTGTAAGCAGAGTATATGAATTCTTCTAGCTCCTACTGCTTCTTCTTGACCATTGATTTTTTACCCTTGAGCAAAAGCCCTTCTTCATATGACGCTGATTTTTCAGCATTTTAAAATTCTTTGAAGCTCAAAGAATTTTAGACTACAAGGCATTTAATATAGGGAATTAAAATCTTACAAAATTTTTAGGAGGGTTGGCATAGCAAACCCTAGTGAGGGCCTTTAGAAATTATTCTGAGGGCAGCGCATGTGGCTCAGTGGGAGGGGCATCAGCACCATATACCAAGGGTGTGGGTTCAAACCCTGCCCTTGCCAAACTGCAACAAAAAATGGCCGGGCATTGTGGCAGGTGCCTGTGGTCCCAGCTGCTTAGGAGGCTGAGGCAGGAGAATCACCTGGGCCTAGGAGTTGGAGGTTGCTGTGAGCTGTGTGATGCCGTTGCACTCTACCGAGGGCGATAAAGTCAGACTCTGTCTCTACAAAAAAAAAAAAAGAAAGAAATTATTCCCAAATATCACAAAGCTGACTCACTTGTGGGAGGTACAAGGACAATTGGTAGTCACTACCATAAGTGCTAACCCTAACCTCAGTTCTTGACAGCTGCAACTCAAATATCAGGCAGCTGGAATCAGAAAGCTCTTGCCATTGTTACCACAAACATCTCTTGACATCCACATATCTAGTTATTAACTACTGGAATGATAATTCTGGTCATAGCTGCAGCAGCCTGTCAATGTTCATAAAGCTTGAGATTGGCCATCAGAACTCAGCGACAGAGATTTCCTGTCTCTACAACTTGTTTGCCAGTGGAAAATTTCCAAAGTGCAAGATGATAACTTCTGCTTGTTTTTACTTCCACATTTTTTGTGTACATAATTAGAATAGTCTAACTTGCATTAATAATCCTAGCAGTAAGATAGTTTGGGATATTTAGGTTTTAGATTTTTAGCCTCTGCAGCACAGGAAAATATAGTAGGAGTGAAAATAGATTTAAATCTTTGTTCATTAATGAATTACAGAGGCTGCCATCCGGTTGCACCACTCTCTGTCCCGTCTTATAGCTGTCACCGACCTTTGGGCTGCTCGACATGTATTAGGTAGGAACTTCATTGATCGGCTCACCTCTGAGTCCAGCTCTTGTCATTTTTTTTTTTTTTTATCTAAATGAACTAACTCTTAGCAATATTTCTGTGGTGGATTAAAGATGAGTACAAATTCTTTGACTCATTATAGGAAAAAGAACAAATTCTATAGTTGCCATATGTATCATACCTAAATACATTAACTCCAAAATAAAGTGTTAGAAGTTACACATTAAATTAAACATGTATTTTAAAGTGGAAAGTTGTCTTTCCTACTTCTAAGCAAAAGGTGGGATCTGTTTCTTCTCTCCTTGAATGTGGACTGTCCTATGACTGTTCTGACTAATCAAGTATGAATTAAACAATGTCATGCCAGTTCCAGGACTAGTCTCTAAAAGGACTGGCAGTTTCTTCTGCCTTGGGATCTGAGAATCCTGAGCTACCACGTCTGACTAACTTGCTGGAGAAAATGAGCAGAGAGCGTCAGACTATGTGGGGTGGAAGGGAAGCCCAACCAGCTGAAACTGCCATCCCCTGCAGGGCAGCAGGTACATGGGAGAGAAGCTGTCCGAGCTTCCAGGCCACACCAGCCACCAGCAGACTACGACCAACTGGCTGAACAGAGAACAGAGAAATTGCCCAGTTTAATCCTACTTATATTTTCATACAATAAAATGTTTGTGGTTTTAGGCCTCTACATTTTTAAGTAGAACAGCCTACTTGTCTTTATTGGTCTTCACCTCCATCCAGAATCTGATTCCACGCCCTTGGCCCTGCCATTTCTCAATTGCTTCAGCACTGAACTTCAGCAATTCACAGGCTGCAAGGACCTCTCTATCCCGCTTTTCCTCAGATTTACTCCCCCCCATGCCAGAATTTAATATACCGGGAACTTCATGACTGCAAACTCCTGAAATTTCTTTCAGTCCATCAGCTGACTCCTGGCTCTGATTCACTTCTTTTCTGTTCAGGCCACATAATCTATCATATCAAGATTTTCATGTTAAACATCTGTGATCAGTCCCTGCCCCCAGTCTGCAAGATTTATTCACCTCTGCTATTTTCCCACATAGGAAGCTAGATGTCACTTGAGTCTTGGTTCTTTTGTTTCCTGCATCAGGTCCCTACAGTGGCATTTAAAAGATAACACAAACCTGTCTTGTTAAGTAGAAATAAAGTTGTTGTCAGGTAATTGAAAAGATGAAAGAGAATAGTGAGTATCCTGGAAGTAGCAACTGCTTGACGCAGCTGTGACCCAGAGAACTGGGAGACGAAGGAACGAAGCTGAACTTACTAAAACTCAGAATCTCATTTGGGCTCACGCCTGTAATCCTAGCACTCCGGGAGGCCAAGGCAGGGGGATCGCTTGAACTTAGTTTAAGACCAGCCTGAACAAGAGAAGACCATGGCTCTACTAAAAACAAAAACTAGCCAGGCATTGTGGCAGGCACCTGCAGCTACTCAGGAGGCTGAGGAAAGAGGATTTCTTGACTCCAGGAGTTTGAGGTTGCTGTGAGCTATGATGACCCAATGGCACTCTACCCAGGGGTGACAGAGAGAGACTCTGCTTCAAAAACAACAAACAAACACCCCCTCAGAATCTCAGCGGAGGGAACCACATAGGCTTGGTACCTAGATCTCCAGGAAGAAGAGGTCACTGGCCAACTGGTATTGATATTTCTGAATTGTGTGTGAGGAGGGCGGGGAGTAAGGCTGCTTTGAACAATGTTGGAAAGACTTCAATCAGAAATAAACTGTTTACTAAAGAATGAATACGCTGCCAGGATGAAAAAGCAGAACACTTTTTCTTCTCCTCCAATCTTTCGGTATCTCTTTGTGCTTCCTATTAATAGAACACAAATGTGGTTTGCAGAGTCCCTGCCTCAAATCATATACCTGAATGTAGAGGAAAGAGTTTGAAGCTGGGAGACAACAGTCTAATCATTAATATGACAGAAGTAAGTAAAGACCTCGAGGCCAAACTTTGGTTTTGAACCCAAGGTGGAGAATCTTAAGATCACTTTATTACATTCAAGGAATTCAACTCATTTATAACTATTAATTATAACTCATGTATGTGATCTATTTCTTTAATCTTATTTTGTGATTTCTGTTTATTTTGCTTTATTTAAAAGTGTTTTTCCTTTTCTTTCAGAGGCCAAAGTGATTAACATACTCTTTTAAAAATTATTTTCTTCAGTGACTTATAAATTAGTTTACCTCTATTGCACTATGTTACCCATAAATTAAAATAGCAAGGACAACTACTTATTTGAAATTATATTTCTTTTTCAACGGCAAAACCAAAATTGGATAGTCTGTCAATTCCCAGAAAAGAACAAAGGGTTCTGTTTTAAAGAAATTATGTCAAGGGACCTTGGGAAAAAAAAAATCAAAACCTATTCTAGTCTGAGAGTCTATGACCCCTGTCTTTCTCATTTTCACACTTAAGGATCCTATAGCCTAGATACCAATTTTTTTCCTGCTGTCAATTCCCAGAAAAGAAGAGGGAGAATAAAGAAAAACAAACAAAAAACCCCCAAGGGACAAAAAAGAGATGAAACCAAGATAAGCAACAGAAAAAATGACAGTGAAATAAAACAAAACAAGAGGAAACATTTAAAAAATGCTTATCCAGGCTGGGCGTCTGTAGCTCAGGGGCTAGGGTGCCAGCCACATACACTAGAGCTGGTGGGTTGGAACTCAGCCGGGTGAGTAGCCTCACGGGAGAAGTGCAGTGAAGGAAAGTCGAGGATGACACCATCCCTGGGTGACTGTGGGCAGCGCCATAGCCCAGCTGTGTGTCATGTCCCTTACCAATGAGATGGTGAGAAGGACATCTCATGGCGAATATTCCGTAAGTCTATGTTTGTATTTTCTATGCTCCGTAAAAAATTGCTGCAAACTTACCAGCGTAAAACAGCACACACTTCTTACCTGCAGTGTCTGTGGGCCGGGGATCTGGGTGCTGCTTGGCTGGGTCCTCTTCTGAGGTCTCACACATCTGCTACCAAGGTGCTGGGCGGGGGCAGGTTCTCATCAAAGGCTTGGCTGGGGAAACACCCTTCTGACCAGACCACCTTGAATTCTGTCCACACCATTCGCCTATTCTAATTCTCCTAACACAAGGCACCGTTTCTGTAAACAGGAAAAGTAGGCCGCATGCCAAAGCTGAGCCTTGTTCCCGGGAAGTCGGAGCTGCGGGGAAAGCCCACGGGGTTTCACAGGGCGTGTGAGGTGCTGCGGGGCAGTCAAAGGAAGGATCCCTAAACTAGAAAGGAGAGCAAGCCCTTAGTGACAAGGTGGGAGGAAGCCGCTTTTCCCTTAACACTGAGCTAAGACACCTGTTTTTTAAAATCTCTGCGCTGCTTTCTAGTAAGAATGCCTTTCCCCTGCATCCCACTGGGCAGGCTGCTGAGGGTGGAGCCCTCAGTTCCCATGCGATGCCACGTGTCTGCAAGTTCCCTGAGCTACTGTGACTGAATGTCAAGGGATAAAGAGTTCATAGCTGGAGTTTTCTTGGAAATTATAAACAAAGGTTGAAAGAAAGCCTTAGAGGAATCAACTTTTCTCATCTAGTTTTTCAGTTTCCTTTAGAAAGTAAATTATTCAGAAAATCTCATGAAAGTGTCACCTCATTCCTTCTGCAGCTTGTCTTACAGGCGGCGTCTTGTTTTCGCAACAGATTCTGAATTTAAGGATACGGTAAGTATTAGGTGTCGTCACAGCCATTTCTTCTTACGTCTTCAATAAAATAGTTGCTAAAGCAGTAGCATGTTGTTTACCTCTATGGTTTCTTCTCCGCAGGTTCTATACAGTTTTCTTCTCTTCTTTTTCCTTTGCTTCTTTCCTTCCTTCCTTCCTTTCTCCCCACCTCCCTCTCTTTTTAATCATTTCTTTACCCTTTGCCCTGCGATGACTTCATAAGACACCTTTGTCACTCAAACCCAGGTCAACAGACTACCTGCTGGGCATGGAACATTTGCCCACTGCCCTCCAGAATTATTTGCGAAAGGATGGTGTAACATGAGAGAGTGTCAGTTTTATTCTGTTGCCCAGTTTCTAGTTATGTGATATTTTTTTCAATGTGCCAACCTGGCGTTAGAGATTCTCATTCATCTTTTTCGAGCCTATGGTTTATTTTCCCTTGAATGCATTTATGGGATGAAGTAGACATGAACAGTCAAGAATTATGAAATAGAAAAAGAACGGTGGTGTATCGCATCTATGCCTGGCAGACTCCACCCATGACCTCTTTGTGGGGAGCGTAACCAGCAGCTCCTGGCTGCTGCCACAGCTCACACTACTCTGTGCCTCACTGACATTTAAAATGGCATTTTGAGAGATAAAACTTTAACATAGCCCAGGATTATATTTTTCAAGAGGTAGTGCAATAAATCCACGTGGTAAAGCCACTCTGGCAGATCGTGTAGACATGTGAGAGAGACTGGGGAAGTCCTTGGGGTGGGGGGTTAGGTCTTCGGCAAGCACAGACATTAGGCGTCATTCACACAGAATGTCAACACCACTGGGACCGTTGGCTTGGAAGAACTGAATGGGTCCACAACTCAGGAGAGTGGAGAGACGGGGCAAGGCAGAGCACAGGCACACTGGAATTGGGAAGGATGCTGAGAAAGAGCGGGACAGATATCCCGCTCCTGTGCCCCTATTTTTATTCCAGACTCTATGGGTGTGAGTGGGCTTGCAGGGCTTATTTAATTGTCAGCTCTTGACAGCTGGTGAGTATTCTCTGATTTGGGCTAATCCTTCTGGCCAGTTTAAATGACTGGGTCCACCATTCTGGAAATGTCCACGGCAGTCTCCACTTATTACAGGTAACCTGTTCTGCATAATCGGACCCGAGAGAGCAGCCCTGTCCTGCAGTGAGAGGGGGGTGCCCGGTGATGGTGAGTGGAGGTGAGACCCTCAGTCCAAGTCTACATTAAGTCCCTTGTTCCACTCCTCTGTCCATCAGAAAGGAGCCGCTTTCCAGCTATGTCTCATTGGGAAACGCAGAGACTCCTAGACAAGAAGCCTTTTGACCCTCAAGTGGGCATCTTGGCTTTTCACCAAGCCAAGCGGCCCTCTTCTCCCCACTTTCTTTGAAGGTCAAACTGGCTGCAGTTTCTTGTTTTCCATCAACACTGGACATAGAAGCACCGAGAGCAGCCCCCTGACTCCCAGTTGTCCATATCTCCTCCTGTCCTCACTCTGGAGCAGCCCCATCTTCTTGTGACGGTCAGGGTCAACTACCTCATCATGCAGTCTCTCCCTTCACCTGCTGGTCCACAGGCAAGTCCAGGTGGTATGTGCTGCTCCAAGTGCAGCAGACTTGGTACTTGGCTCCCTGATAAAAGCACTGCCAATGGGACCTGAGATTTCTGATGCAGCAGAGCCCAAGTTCACACCAGTGGGAGGATTTCCTTTCTTCTCTTTTCTTTGTTTTTCTTTATCTTACCTTTCCCTTCTTTTATTTTTTTTGACAAAGTCTCAAGCTGTCACCTTGGGTAGAGTGCTGTGGTGTCACAGCTCACAGCAACCTCAAAACTCTTGGACTTAGGCGATTCTCTTGCCTCAGCATCCTAACTAGCTGGGACTATAGGCGCCCACCACAATGCCCAGCTAATTTTTGTTGCAGTTGTCATTGTTGTTTAGCTGGCCCGGGCCGGATTCGAACCTACCAGCCTCAGTGCATGTGTGGCTGGCGCCGTAACCACTGTGCTACGAGCGCTGAGCCACCTTTCCCTTCTTTTATCTCTCTCTGCTTTCCTTCCTCTCCTTCCTCGGCCCTCCCTCTTTTCCGCCTTTACTTCCATAAACTATATTGAGGTAGAATTAACCTGCAGTGAAATGCACAGATCTTGAGTATACAATATGATGACCCAACAGACATATATACCTTTGTAACCTCCACCCCAACTGCCATCATCTCTAGAAAGCACTCCTGACCCCCTTTGCAGATCTGAGAAATGAAAGGATTTTCAAGGCAGTTCCTTTTCCTTGAGTGCTTTACCACCTAAAATGGAGCTGCTCCAAAGGTCCTATTGGATTGTGGTTTTTGAAATTTAATTAGTAAAATGTTCATTTCCTTCCTCTCCTCTTCCGAATAGGATGCTGATAACTAAAGATCATGTCTTGGAAGTGTGATGAATTGATAGTGAGTTGTTTCTAATTTAATTAACAAAGTGGACACAGAAATCAGGAACTTCACAGCTATACATGAGGCATAAACTAAGGAAATTGGCCAAAGCCCTCCACTCCTGCCCTGCAAAGCCCAGGCTCTGGCTCTGGTGGGCGCTAATGCTGTTTCTGAGTGAGAGAGCATCTTCTAAATACCTTTCATTCCTCACCTTGACAAACTTTCCTGACCTCCTCCAAAAAATGAGATCAGGCTGAGTAATTTTGAAAGGCAGGGGGGAGAAAACCCCAGGTTCCTTTTCTGAAGGTCACTTTGCCACCCCACCCCTGCCTCCTGATTTCTCTAACGGCTTTGCTTTTGATTCCCACTTCTCTCTCTCCCTATGTTTATATCTCCTCCTTCCTTTCCTCCCCAGACAATGATCTGACTGTTGCAGAAGGCTTTGTGCTGAAGGCTGGAATGGATTTTGAGAATCTGGAAGGAAGATGAGAAAAGAAGATCCAGATGGGGAAACTGCAGGAGCACGAATCTGAACAGCCCCAAGAGACAGCCTGAGAGCACAGGTCCAGGGAGTCAGGCAGATACTCACTGAGAGACTTTGGGCAAGTTGTTCAATCTCTCAGGTGAAACAGGTACAATGGGAAGACTCCAGGAGGAGCCACATGATGGAAAATTGTTAACTGATGCAATGTCTTTCAAAACTGGTCTCTACTTCTTAAATCTTAAAAATAGAAACACATGGAAGATGTATGGAACTGGTCTTTAGCACTTTGAGATGGTCAGATGAAAAAGAAGATAAGGCAGTAAGTGTGATTGCTATCACTGCTTCTGTGCAATGGGTCAGCACTCTTCATTATTATGACTAAGGCAATGTAAGGAAAATGTGCTGAATGACTCTTGATGCTAATGCAATATGACTTCCTGTTGTGACAAAAGGGTGTTTATTATGGCTGTGCTAATGCTATTGAGAAACTGACCCTAAGGCAGTGAGGGATATGAAAGTGATTTCCCAGGGGCAATGTGCTCAACCAACATTTACTCAGTAAACATTAATGAAGTACCTAGTGAAGGCCAAGCTTTCTGCCAGGCCTTGTGACTTTATTCTACATACCCCACAGCCAGAATTTCTATGTAGAGATACAGATGGAAAATGACCGAGTTCATCACTAAAGTCACTTCTGTTATTGTGTCTAGTTTCTTCTTTCAATTGTCACAATCTTTTTCTATACTAAATTTTTATTATATTGGAAATATCTTTCCCAACTTATTTTTTCCCCAGTTTGGCAGTTTTATGGATATATAATTGAACTAGAAAAGACCACACATTTTTGTCAAGTTTTGACATATGTATACATCCATTAAACCATCACTGCAATCAACATAGTCATTCAGAGATTCCTGCTTGTCTCCTGTAACCTCCTCCTCCCATCTCTAGCTGACTCTTGAACAAGTGCCATTAGGAGAGGGTCGCCATTGCTTTACCCAGCCTCCATGTGTGGAGTGGAGATTCTAAGTTGGGGGTGGGATGCTAAGAATAGCAGAGCCCTAATAAGCATTGCCACAGCTCATAGGCACTTGCTCCATATCAGGAGAGGCAAGCCAAGAAGAGCTGGGCTTCTGCCCCCCCCTGGAGTGGATGCCCAGGTCCTATAGGAGGAGTTTCATGAAAGGGGAAGCTTGCCACCCCAATCTCTAGCTTCAGAGATGTGGCTCAGAAATTTTGCCTGGAGAAGAGAAGCAGGCAACAAAACAGCTCCTAATCTCTTGCTAAAGGAACTGACTTCATTTGCAGCAGAAGGTGGGGAAGCCTAAGGCTGCTGTCAGCAACAGTGGAGATAGTAGTGAAAGACAATTTGGGGGAGTGTTAAGACCCAGGTTAGATGCTGGCCCACTAGTTTGAAGAAGAGAACTGGAGAACAAGGCAGCTGGGAGGAGCCCTCCTGGTGTCAGAACAAATATTGCACAGTGACCTCCAAAACTATTCCTCCAAAGGAGCCAGATGTTTTTTGTTTTTTTGAGACAGACTCTCATTTTGTTGCCCTCAGTAGAGTGCTATGACATCACAGCTCACAGCAACCTCAGACTCTTGGGCTTAAGCAATTCTCTTGCCTCAGCCTCCCAAGTAGCTGGGACTACAAGTGCCCACCACAACATCCAGCTATTTTTTGGTTGTAGTTATCATTGTTGTTTGGCCGGCCTGGGCTGGATTTGAACCCACCAGCTCTGGTGTATGTGACTGGTAACCTGGCTGCTGAGATACAGGCACCAAGCCAAGGACCCAGAATTTGACTGGATTAGTTTGTAGAGCAATTCATGACTCAAGGAATTGTTAATTAGTAGAGCTTAACAGCTGGGTGTGGTTGTGAAGGAGAGGCCTACCAAAACCACTGTCATCCTGGGTTGACTATTGATCTATACAAAACTGAGCTTCTCTAAGGAGCAACATCAGAGCTTTAATACTGTGTGTGTGCTTGAGGGTAGTGGGTGGTGTAATGGACTTCACTAAAATGACACCATCAGTCACTAAACAAATCAACAAGCAAATAACAATAATA
>NW_003852483.1:944921-955560 GCF_000181295.1 Otolemur garnettii
TGTGTGTGCTTGAGGGTAGTGGGTGGTGTAATGGACTTCACTAAAATGACACCATCAGTCACTAAACAAATCAACAAGCAAATAACAATAATAAGCACAGGGGATGCCACTACCTGGAACTGTTACAATACCATGTATATTATCTAAAATGCCCTGTTTCTAATACAAAATTACAAGGCATACAAATATAGGACTGTGTGACCCATACACTGAAAGAAAGGCAGGTGAGAGAAATTACCCATGAGAGTGACCAGATACTAGATTTATCAGCAAAAGATTTCAGGGTAGATGTTATGAACATGTTTACAAAACTAACTGAAACCATGTTTACAGAAGTAAAGGAAGGCGTATGGCAATTTAACCTCAGACAGGGACCAGCAATTAAGAGATAGATATATAAAGAAGAACAAAAGGAAAACTCTGGAGTTGAAAAGTACAATAACAAAAATTAAAAACTCACTGGACAGGTTTAATAGTAGATTTGAGGCAGCATAACAGAGAATGGGCAACCTTGAAGATAGACTGATAAAAATTATGTAAGCTAAGAAAACAGAGAATGAAGAAGAAGGAAGAGAGCCTAAGGAAAACATGGGCTACCAGTATGGGCACCAACACAGGGAAAAGACAACTACCAGAAGGTGAAAAGAGAGAAAGAACAGAAAATATACTCAAGGAAACAATCTCCGAAAAATTCCCAAATTTACCAAAAACAACGTACACCTCAAGGAAACTCAGTCTACAAGGACATCCACATCATAGCAAAGGTGCTGAAAGTCAAAGACAAGGAGAAAATCTTCCAAGTAGCAAGAGAGCAGTGACTCGTCACTTATAAGGAAACCCACAAAATTAACAACTTACTTTTCAACAAGGGCAATGGAAGTCAGAAGAGAGTGGGATAACATATTCAAAGTTCTCAAAGGAAAAAAATCTGTCAAACAAGAATCCTATATTCAGTAAAGTTTTCTTTCAAAAATGAAGGAAAAAACAGATCATGCCAAATCTTATAGACAATAGAAAAAGAAGAAATACGTCAAAATCATTCTCCTTAATCTGGATACACTTGATATTAAAATTGGAGAAAATATATTATTATAAAGGGGGAATGGGCCTGTTTTTTAAAAATTATCTTTTACTTTTATTTAAAAATATTAGTTGCCTATTTTTTGAGACTTTGGAAAAAAATAAGAAGTAGAAGTTAACTGATGACTCTATATTGAACCTCAGAGTCAAAGCATTCTATAATAGACATACTCCTGTTTGACAATATGAATGTTATTTTCTTTGCATTATTATTATTATTGTTTAATATTTCAATGCGGCAATCATCTGATTTCTTTTCTGAATGTATTTTATCTTTGTTCATTTTTTATGAGGTTTTTGTTTCTAGTCCGTATCTTAAACATTGTTATTGTTATTAAATTTTAAGCCCTTTTAATTTTGAAGGAAAAAGTGGAAACGTAATAAACACATGTATATGTAAAAATAAATATCAATAAAAAATGCAGGATAAGTAAAGGCTTTCCAAGATCAGCAAAAAGATTTTGTTGCTAACATATTCCACCATACAAGAAATGTTAAAGGAAATTCTTCAGGTTGAAAGGAAGTAGTTCAAACCCACATGAACAAAGAACACAGGTAATTATGTAATTGTAAAAGACACCATAAATATATGTTTTTGTTCCTTCATCTCCTAACTGATTTAAGAAATAATTGTATAAAATAACATTCATATGTTGTATTGTTGGGCCTATAACATAGAAATGTGATGTATGTGTCGTATCTTTGCCAATAATAGCACGAAGGAGGTATATGAGAGCAAAGCTGATGGAGTTTAAAAAACTACAGATGTTAAAGCACTAATTATAACAATTTATTGTTGGATTTATAATATTGAGAAATATATGAATCAAATAGTTCCACAAAAAGGGGGAAAAGGAATAAAGTTGTATAGGATTAACATGTTTATCACTAGAAATAAGCTGGTATATATATACCGTATTTCCCCCCAAATCAGACATTGTCTTATATTTATTTTTTCTCAAGAAGACACACTAGGGCTTATTTTCAGGGGATGTCTTATTTTTATTAAGTATCATACAACAATCTATATTTATTCAAATACAGTTAAGTCATCTTTTGGAACCTGATGGGGGACCTGACCTTGTTAGTGGGGCTGGTGCTAGTGAAGTGTGAACTCCTTTCCCCTAGTCGTTTGCACCTGCACAATAGGATGCCTGCACCCACTCAAGTGCAAATGGCTTGGAGAAAGGAGCTGTGACAGATAAAAGGTATCAGTCTTCCTTGCTGCTCCATGCCAAAATGCATGGCATGGCTATGCAGCTTATCTGCATAGCCACCCCATGCCTTTCAATGTGGAGCAGTATCTGCATAACCAATCTGCATAGCCATGCCCATCACTAGGTCTTATTATTGAGGTAGGGCTTATATTTAAGAAATGCATAGAAATCCTGCTAGGGCTTATTTTTTGGGTAGGTCTTATTTTCAGGGAAACACAGTAAGCTGATTCTGATATGCTAAGATGTATATGGTAATCTCTACAGCAACCACTTGAGAAAATATGGGGGGAAATTATTAAAAATTAAAATGCAACATTAGAAAATTTTACTTAATCCAAAGAAAGCAATAAAGAAGGAACTGATGAACAAATAACATGATACAAACAAAAAAGAAAAAAATAACATGGTAGATATAAATCCAGCTGTGTCAGTGATCAGTTTAGATGTGACTAAGCACACAAATAAACAATCTGCATCAAAGGTAGAGATGGTCAGGCTAGGTTAAAAAACAACAACAACCCCCCCCCATGATTTAAGTATATGCTATCTACAGGAGACAGATTTTAGATTCAAAGATTCAAACAGACTGAAAGTAAAGGATTTAAAAATATGTTATGCAAACAGAAACCATAAGAAAGCTTTAGTGGCTATATGGATACCAGAAGAAATAAGACTTTAACACAAAAAGTTACTAGACATAAAGAGGGATATTTTATAAAGATGGGGTAAGTTCTAACAATTATACACACATATTTACCTAGTTAATAGGACACTAGAATATATGAAGCAAAAATGGACAGAAATGAAACAAGAAAGAGAAAAATCAAGAAAAACAACTGGAGACTTCAATACCCTACTTTCAATAATGGAAGAACAACTTTACAGAAGATCAATAAGGAAATCCACATAGAAGACGTGAACAACAGTAGAAACCAACCAGAACAAACAGACACCTATAAAACTCCTTCCAACAGCATGGTAGATATTCTTCACAGAATATAAACACAGAATATTCTCCATGATGGATCCTAAGCTAACCTATAAAACAAATCTCAATAGATTTGAAAAGACAGAAATAATATGGACTATGTTTTCTAGCTGCAATAAAATGCAATGAGAAATAAATAGCAAGAAAACATTTGGAAAACTCACAAGTGTGTGTAAATTAAACAACACACTTTTAAACAGCCAATGGATCAAATAAGAAATCAAAAGAGAAATTGGAAAACACTCTGAGATGAATGAATATAAAGGCAAAACACAACAAACCTTTTGAGATGCACCTAACCCAGTGGTTAGAGAAAAATTTGTAGCTATAAATGCCTATATTGAGAAACAAGAAAGATCTCAATCAATAATGTAATCTTCTTAAAAGACTTGAAAATGAAGAGGAAAGTATATCTAAAGCAAAAAAAGGAAGGAAATAATGATTAGAGGGAAATTAGTGAAATCAAGGCAATAGAGCTGATTCTTTGAAAAGGTCAACATGAATGATAAATCTTTAGATAGATACACCAAGAAAAAAAGAGTAAAGAAGTAAATTACTGAAATAAAAGAGGGGACATTACTACCAACCTAAGTAAAAAAGATTATAAAGGAATAGTATGAAAAATTAGATGCCAACAAATTAGATAACTTAATGTGGACAAATTACTAGAAAGACACAAACTACTAAAATGCACTAAAAAAAAAATAGCAATTTGAATGGAACTCTAACATTATTATTTAAAAACAATAATGATAAATCTATTCTCAAAGGAAAATTCAGAGCCAGGTGGCTTTACTGCTAATTCTATCAAATATTTAGAGAAGAATTAACACTATTTTCTCACAAGCTCTATTAAAAAAATAGAAGAGATGGGAACACTTCCCAACTCATTTTGTGAGGTCAGTATTACCAAACAAAAACATCACAAACAGAGAAAACTATAAACCAATACCTTTTATGTCTACAAATGCAAATCATACTTGCATCTGGTGGTAATCTAAATCCAAGAATATATAAAAAGAATTATACACATAATGGAGTGGCATTTATCCCAGGAATGGTAGGTTGACTTGACATCTGAAAATCAATTAATATCATATCAATAGAATAAAAAACAACATTTAAAGCACAGAATTTATACTCTGAATGCTATAAAATATTATTGAAAGATATTAAAGATCTAAATAATTAGAAAAATATTTCATGTTCATGGATTGGAAGACTTAACATCGTCAGAGTGATATGCTGTCCATACTGATCTATAAATGTAACATAATCCCTATCAGAATTCTAAACTGATTTATTTGTAGAAATTGATAAGTTGGTTTTGATATTTGTATAGATATGCTGGGGACACAAGAAAAACAAAACAAAACAATTCTGAAAAAGACAAACAAAATAGGAGAATTTGCATCCCTCAATTTCAAAACTTACTACAAAGCAATAATGATCAATACAATGTGGTACTGACATAAGTCACAAAACACTGACTCAAAATGGATCAAAGGTGGGAATGTAAAAGCTGACACTGTGAAACTCACAGAGGAAAACACAAGGGCAAATCTCCATGACCTTTGATGTACAAATGGTTCCTAGGGACAATACCAAACATAAGCAACAAAAGAAGAAAAGTTGGACTTCCTCAGAATTTCAGAGCACCCCATCAAGAAAATAAAATGATTCCCTACATAATGGTAGAAAAGTTTTGCAAGTCATATATATTATTTATATCTGGAACACACAATGAGCTCTTACAACTGAACTGTAAAGAGACAAATAACCCAATTTTAAATTGGCAAAAGATCTGAGTAAGAATCTCTCCAAGGAAGACATAGCCAGTAAGAACATAAGTCATTAGAGAAAGGCAAACTGAAACCACCACGAGATAGGACTTCGTATCCACTAGAATGGCTAGAGTCAGAAGGTCAGATAACAGTAAGTGTTGGCAAGGATGTGGGGAAATTGAACCCTCAGAGACTGCTGTTGGGAATGTAAAATGACATAATCATTTTGGAAACAATCTGGCATTTCTTTATATGGTCACTCTATTAAGCATTGAGTTTTCCATATGGTAAATTGTTGCCATAAGGCTACTATGTGACCTGAAAATTCTATTCCTAGGTATAAATCTAGGGGAAATAAAGACATATTGTACACTTATAGCCTCATTGCTTGTGCTCGCCAAAAGATGGAAACAACCTGAATAAATAAATGTACTGTATTCATACAATGGAATGTTATTCAGCCAATATTACTCAACCAGAAAAAGATCCATGTTACAACATGGATGAACTTCGAAAACACGATACAAAGTGAAAGAAGCCAATCACAAAAGAGTATATATTACACAAGTCCATTCATATAACATGTTCAGAACGAGGAAATGTGCAGAGACAGCAGGTGGATTAGTAGTTGCCCAGGGATTGGGTGTGGGGTGGGGACCAGAGAGTGGGGTGGTTACTAAAGGGAAGAGAGTTTCTTTTTTGAGATGATAAAATATTCTGCGCTGATGGTTGCATGTATCGGTGAATATACTAAGCATGTTTTTAATTGTACACTTTAGGTGAATTGTAAGGTTTGTGAATTATAGCTCAATGAAGTTATTAGAAAATTGAAATATCCAGTGGTTCATTGGGGATGAACGGAGATACAACAGTCCTGTGTGTACTTAGTTTCCATCCTGCAGCCCTCCTAAACTCGCTTCTCAGTGGCAGGTGACTTTGTTTTGATTCCACTGAGTTTTCAACGTAGACGATCACCTTGTGTATGAATAAAAGTACTTTTACTTTAATTTGAATGCTTTTATTTCTTTTGTTGCTCTTATACCAGTGGCTCACATCCCCAGGGACATGTTGAGTAGCACTGTTGGAGCAAACATCTTTCACTTGTTTCATATGTTTGGGAAAAGATTTCCACTAAGTACGTGTAAGCTATAGGTTTTTCATAGCTTTCCAGTAACAGGATGAGGAAATTTCCTTCTATTCTTAGTTTTATGTGGGTTTTTATTAGGAATGATTGTCAGATATTCTCAAATGCTTTTTTGTATTTATTGAGATCATTGTAAGTTCTTATTTATTTATTTTTTTAGTATGTTAATATGGTAAATTACCTTGAACTGTGAACGCTACATGTTTCCTGTTATGCAGGTCTGCTGGTGATAAATTCTTTCAGGTTTTGTGTGTCTGGAAGCATCTTCATGTTCAAGAGATATTTCCCTGGGTCCAGATTCTAGAGAAATTGAAGGCTCTATTCTTACAGCGCTTCCGAGTGTCATCATTCCTGCCCTGCTTCTCGTTCTTGTTCATTGGTGCTGTGTCTTTCCTTTCTGGCTTCTGTGACTTTCTCTCTGTCACTCTGGAGCATTTTGATCAGGATGTGCCTTTGTATGGTTTTCTTTGTTTCTTTTGGGTGTGGTTCTTGACATCTTTTGATCTGAAGGTTTACAGTTTATTTCAAATTTGGAAAAAATGTGTTAAATTTTTTTCTTCAAAAATAGATTTCTGATCTCTTCTTCTCAGGGAAATCCACTTATACCCATAGAAGTCCATAATTAGAATAGTAACTTCGAAGATCACTGATTACGGATCACTGTACGATAACAAAAACGTTTGAAATGCTGCAAGAAGTACCAAAATGTGACACAGAAACACTTAGGGTGCACATTCTGTTGGAAAAATGCCACTGATCAACTTGCTCTACACGGGGTTGTTATAGACCTTCAGTTTGTAAGATCTGTAGTCTCTGTGAAGCGTGCAAAGGGAAGCCCAGAAACACCACCGATGCCTGCTGCCTGCCTGGGGTCTGGTTTTTCGAGTGGTTTCAGGCACTCGAAACAAAAGTCCTAACAGAGATGCTAATAGAGAGAGTCTATAGTACTGGGTGGCTCAAGTTACAGAAAGTGCCCATAGTATAGTGGTTATGGCACCAGCCACATACACTGAGGCTGGCAGGTTCAAACCCAGCCCGGGCCTGCTAAACAACAATGACAATTGCAGCCAAAAATAGCTGGGCACTGTGGGCATTGTGGTGGGAGCCTGTTGTCCCAGGCAAGATAATTGCTTAAGCCCAAGAGTTGGAGGTTGCTGTAAGGTGTGATGTCACAGCACTCTACCCAGGGCAACACACTCTGTCTTAAAAAAAAAAAAAAAAAGATGCTCTCAGGGATTAGCCCCCACCCTGAACTGGAAGGAGCAAGGGGGAAGCAGATGTCACTGCAGCCTGGTAGAGCCAAACCTGGTAGAAGAGGACACCTGATGAGAGCTGAGACTGCTGGAGTGGGGGGAGGGGGAGGGGAAGGCAGCCTCCGCTGGAACTCAGAATGTGGGAGAGAGCATGGCCCGCCAGCTGTGGGCCTGGAAAAGGTGAGTTTGCCAGGTTGGCCCTTGCCTGGAATCTGAACTTAGATGTTGGTGGCTTCCTGCCACCCTAACTGATAAGAGTGCCGTGTAACTGTACAAATAAAGCGGGTTACCCTGGGCACCTACTTTCCTTCTAGGAGTTTGGAATTTTGATATAAAAACCATGTCACATGACTGGCCTCCAATCGAAACCCTGGGCATCGAGCTTCTCCTGAGTTTCCCAGCATTTTACAGGAATTGCCTGTAAAGGAATTGCCAGTTTCTCGCTGAGGAAATTAAATACACCCCGTGTGACTGAGAGAGGACATGGAAGCCTGAGCCTGGTTTCCTCCAAGCACTGCCCGTGGTCCTTTTCCCTTCGCTGGTTTTGCTTTTTATCCTTTCACCGGAATAAATCATAATCGTGGCTGCGAGTCCTCCTAGTGAATCAAACCTGAGGGTCTCAGGGGACCCCTGACGCAGTTGGAGAGGTGAGGAATGAGCAGGGGAATTAGCACTCCAACTTCTCGCTCCTTGTGGTGCACAGGATACCCCTGGGACCCACGGGCAATGGAATCTGGATAGCACAAAACACGGAGGTGACCTTCCCGGGACAGGGCAGGCAGAGGGGTGGAATGTTGACGTGGGGGTGGGGTTGAGCAAACAGTCGGCACAGGTGCAGGGCACATCTTGCTGTGTCCTCTGCTCGTCAGCAAAGCCCTGGAGCCTACTGCATGTAACTAAAGTGAACAGGACCCCGAAATTAAATGTTCAAAAGACAAAATTTAGTATTTCAAAGATCAAAATATATCATTGAGAGGTACAATTTGATCTAAAGTTCTCCATGCATTCTCTTCTTTGGTTATCAAGGACATTTTTATACTTTCAAATGCAAATGCCTCTGTTAGTGAAAAATGCTTTCAATGTCAGTAAATTATGTAAACATCACTATTGAAGAAGATTAGTAAAATGACATTCACGGAATTAATTTAGGAACTTTTTAAAGGGAAAAACCAAGCCAGCGCGGGAAGCATTTGAGTGGTGATGGCAGTTTTCGTGACTCTTATTGGCACTGATTTGTCCATACCAAAGGAAAAAAAAAAGCATAGAACTAAGTATTTAAAAAATATCTAACTTCTATTTTAAAAACAGTGATTAGTTTTTCCTTGAAGAGCACAAGCATGAGACCTTGTAAGCCTCAAACACGCTTTTTTCCCCCCCCCTCAAACATACTTTTAAACTGTGGACTGAAACGCTCTTGTATGCATTTGCAAAGATAAAGTCTCATCATTCACCTTTCAACACTTCTACTTGGTAAGTAACAAAGTAGACTAAAGGAAGTTCTTGCGGTCAGTATTAAATATTACTAAACCCTCAGCTAATCCAGAGCTTTCCTAAATG
Source organism: Otolemur garnettii (assembly GCF_000181295.1). Taxonomy (NCBI): domain Eukaryota; kingdom Metazoa; phylum Chordata; class Mammalia; order Primates; family Galagidae; genus Otolemur; species Otolemur garnettii. The sequence continues at coordinate 953,945 of NW_003852483.1, forward strand.
ACCAACAGGAATTAAAAGTCATGAAAGGTTTTTCTAATTGAGATGACATTCCCAGAGGGGCTCAGAGGACATTCTGAGAACAGTTAAATTGGTGTTGATGATACATTGCCCGGTGTTTCCCAGCTGACTGTGCCAAAATTGGGCCTTGGAAGAGTCCAGGACAGCGGTGAAGGATGGAGAGCAGGACACAGGGGCTGTGCCTGTCATCTGAGGGGTTCCCTGTGGTTCTCAGGAGTCGCTGGTGGGCATAAGGGACAGGCAAGGGACGGCAGTGCTCAACTTGAGCATGCTCCTTTGGCTTCTGTCACCTATGACCGTCCCTAACATAGACCTTTTGGCCCTTAATTAACCAGAAGGAAGATAAAGCCTGCTAAAAAGCTGGCTTGAAGTCTTTATTTTAGTTCCAGCCAGAATGTTTACTGTGCATTCTTGGTCACCTTTCTGAGCTTCTGTTTTTGCATCTGAAATATGGCAATAGGAACAGGCTTCATTTCAAGTTTGTATAAACTGCTTAACTTGGTTAACTCTCACTTGCTACTACTAAGGTTGACATTATCAGTGCACATCCCGCTATAGCAGTGGTTCTCAACCGGTCGCGGCCCACAGGAATTGTATCAAAGGGCTGTGGCATTAGGAAGGTTGAGAACCACTGCCCGGATAATCAGAGGCCTGTAGACTTAGATGGTCTTGACAGTCTGGGATCAGGGCTCAATGATATTAGGGCACCAATCACTGCAATGGGTTAGTAGAGACTTTCCTGTTCTTGGTTCTTTATAGTGCTGTCACAATAGATCACTTTTACCCATACGGTAAAGGTAATTTTATTATGAAATCCAGGCATTCACAATTCTGGGAAGATGGCCGACTGGCAGCAACCCTGGTCAGAGGCTCCTGAACAAAGGAAGAAAAACTGGTTGGAATCAGAATCTATGAAGTCAAAGACGGGGAGCTGAGCCCAGAAAGAAGTTCGGCAAGCTATAAATCCAAGGAAGATCATTTAAGAACATAAAATACAGGTACAAAGCGGGCCCCAGAACTGCTCACTAGACCCGCCCCCCTCCCGCAGGTGGCGGGTGGCCGCAGAGAAGCCCCCAGTGCAGGGCAGCCACAGAAGTACTCTCTAGACCTTAGCGCAGCCCCGCTGGGGGCTGCAGACGACTCCCCCACTCCGGGAGGGCCTAGAACTGTTTGCTAAAACTGCGCACCCCACGGGCGGCAGAGAAGAACCCCGTCCCAGGGCTCTGGGCAGGTCCAGAACTGATTGCTAGAGCGGCAAGCTTCCCGCGGGCGGCGGGTCGCCAGAGTGGAGTTCCCCTGCTCTGGGCAGCCACAGAAGTACTTGCTAGAGCTTAGTGCACCCCCGCTGGGAATCCTCCACTCCCCCCAGCTACTCTGGTGGGGCCAAAATAAGACTGATCTGATCGCTTGCATACCCTACACTACCGCTGCCATCCCCTCACCCCCAGACTGCTCCAGGGTGCTGAACTAGGACTGATCCGGCTACTGCCAGTCTCCTGTCCATTGGTTTCCCCAGTAGGCTGAACGAGGTCTAATCTGGCCACGCACATTCCCGTGCAGCTGCTGCCGTTCCACTGCACCCCAGTTGACCCAGCACC
>NW_003852483.1:960431-1000891 GCF_000181295.1 Otolemur garnettii
AAAAAAAAAAAAAAAAAGAAATCCAGGCATTCAGAAAGCTGCAGGCACAGAGAGCATTTTCTTAACTGAACCATTTGATGGTAAGTTGTGTCTAGGATGCCCCATCCCCAAACACTTCAGTATTGTACCTGTAAACAAAGATGTTCTGTGTGATAGCATTACACTCATCAAAAGTTGACACATTAACACTGATGCATTCCTGCCATCCGAACCTCACACCGCCTTGGGTATCACCAGAATGTCCTTCACAGTCCAAGGATCTAATCCAAGATCCTGCATTGCGTTTAGTTGTCATATCTCTTTGGCCTCCCTTCTTTCTGGAACAGTTAAGACTTGGACTTTGGCCAGAAATGATGGCTCATGCCTGAAGTATGGCACTCTAGGGGATCGAAGAGGGAGGATCTCTTGAGCTCAAGAGTTTAAGAGCCTAAGTAAGAACAAGACTCTGTCTCTACTAAAAATAGAAAATCAGACAGTGTCATGGTGGGCACCTGTAATCCCAGCTACTCAGGAGGCTGAGGCAGGAGGATTGCTTGAACCCAGAAGTTTGAAGCTGCTGTGAGCTGGGCTGTTGTCAAGCCCTCTACTTTGCAACAGAATGAGACTCTAGTCAAAGAAAGAAAACAGGCTTTGACTGTGGAAGCCAGGCATTTTGTAGTATACCCTTCGGTTGGTTTTCTTTGCTAATTCCTCACAATTGGCACAAGTTATGCATTCTTGGCCGTCTCTTACAGAAGTGGGGTTGAGGTCTCATTGCCTTCAGGAGGTGGCATCTGATGCCAGCTTGTCCCATCACAAGGGGTGTTAAGTTGGTCACTGGGCTAAGGTCTTCCACGTATTCTACCACAGTGCTATTCTTTTTCTCTAAGTGATATTTTGTAAAAAAAAAAAAAAAAAAAGTATTTGGGGATTATGATTATCTAGTTCCTCATCAAACTTGTATTCACTAACCCACTAGTTTTGACACCTACTTGTTTCTTGGCTGAATTATTACCATGATGTTGATATTTTCATTTATTAGTAGTACTATATTGTAAGGAAAGTCTTTTCTCCCCATTTACGCTTGTTTGTTTTTGTTTTTACATCTGTATGAACTCATGCTTTCCGATTTTATTCAAATTTTATTCAATCCTTTACTGTTGTTACTTATTTTGATATCCAGATTACCCAGATTTAGCCAGTGGGAGCCTCTCTGAGTCAGCATCTGTGTCCTTTCATCAAGTCCCTATCATTCCTTAAGCATTTTCTTATACTCTGCAATAAAAGTTCCAGCTTCATCTTATTTTTCTTTCTCCAAAAATAAATAAACAAAAAACAAACAAAAGTGTAGTTTTTTCTAGTGGAGAATGGTGTTTAGAAACCAAGATGGGTTAATAAACGTGCTCATTGCTATTTGAATATCTTTTTAAAAAACAACTTCTAAGACCGGGCAAACTGGCTCACTCCTTTAATCCCAGCACTTTGGGAGGCTGAGACAGGAGGATCATTTGAGGCCAGGAGTTTGAGACCACCCTGGGCAACGTAGCAAGACACATCTTTACAAGATTTTTTTTTTTTTTTAAATAGCTGGGCTCAGTGATACATGCCTGTAGTCCTAGCTGCTTGGAAGGCTGAGGCAGGAGCTCAGGAGTTCAAGATTGCAGTGAGCTATGATTATACCATTGCTCTCCAACCTGGGAGACAGATAGAGACCCTGTCTCCAAAACATAAAAAAACAAACAAACAAACAAACAAAAAAAAACCTCTGAGTGGTAAAATTATAAGCAACTTTTGATTTTCGTTATTTTTGTCATTAATATATTTTATTTGTTTTAAGTGACTTAAAATCATCTTTTCATTTTGTTTGATTTTGTTCCTACAGCTAAACTGAAACTTTGTAGATTTTCTCCTAAGAAAATGCAATCATGTTTTTTCTTATAAATTACATTCTCTGGTTTTCTGGTCAGCCTTCTTCAAGGATGTCCACTTGTCCAATATGCTTGCTCCCAGTTTGTCCCTACCAAGTGGTGGTTGAATTTGAAAATCTGAGCAGCGAACAGAACAGATGCTTCCGGAGAAAGTGTGGTCAGACAGTGGCAGAGTAGAAGGCACTGCGGAGCCCGCTGGGGCAGGGGAGGCCGGCTGAGAACCGACCGGATGTGCAGGGTTCCCAGACATCGCTGGTCCCTGACCATCACCTCTGCCTGCGGCTGCCGAAATAGGAAGAAATGCCATTCCTTCACACTCACTTCACTCCTCAGAGTTGCATCTGGTCCTTTATGGGCAGATGTTACCCGAATTTACACGGAATTCACATTTCCATAGGCCTTCTTGGTTTTTTTCACGGTAACCAAGATCAGAAGCCCTATCAATATTACTGACCTGTGCTGACTTTCTGGTTTCAAAAGCAGCTCTTACTCGCTCTGCGACCCACTCAAAGTTTTTCTTTACCATCTGGAGCCCGTCGAAGTTACTTCTTTGAGATCACAACGAGACTGTTTGTCTTTCTGTCGGCTTCCATCTCCTGACCACTGGAGTTTCCGGGAATCATTGTCAAGGGCATCAGAAAGAAGGATTTCTTTGATGGTTGCATCAACTCCAGCCTCCACCATCACAGCCAGAGGGCAGTTCTGGGGCAACAGGTTTCCGCAGCACGGCTCATGGTATCCTCCTCAGCTAGGCCTAAAACAGCCTAAAACTTTGCAGCAATTAGCTGTTCCTCAGAGCACTGTGGGTCACCGCTGGCCTCATCCCCGAAAACATGTCTCCATGTTGCGTGGGTGTGATATCCTTCCCTGACACCTGGGTTTCTTCTGAGAAAAGAATCAGTTGGTGTCCTGAACCCTATTCATGTCCGTCCCTCCCCTGGGCGCAGAGCCAGCTGGCTCCCCACATTTTCTGTGAAAGCTTTTTGATGCCTGCTTCCCAGCACAGCTGAAAAACACAACTGGTAATTTTATTTGCGGTTGCAGCTTTTCCATCCCGGTGCTTCTTTCTAGCTGTAATCTGGCCCTGGGGCTACCGGAGGACTTCTCCAGGACTCTAACGGCTCGCAGGCTTCTTCTGTTTTATCCTCCCATAGTTTTTTGCTGACATTCCTAACGCTGGCTCAGATCTCTGGGTGTTGATGACTATATATTGTGAGCTCGTATTTGACCAAACCTAATCAGAAAATCTTTAGGTGAAAGTAGGTTATTTTGCAATAGGGAACATTTTCATTTGCTTCTGCTGGGAGCTCAGGGGTGCTGCAGAGCTGGATCCACCTTGCCCCTTCCGGAGCTGAGTTCAGATCCCTGAGCCAGAGTTTGGCCCTTTATCCACAGAGCCTCTCTCGGAATTTGTCTCTAGATTCTCACATTTTCACACCTGCTTCACTGGGGCTTCGGTTTCCCCTGTCTCCCCCTCCCTGACATTTCCCTCACTGTCCTGGATGCCTCTGCCCTGGCTGTGCCTCCGAAGTGCCTACAGGTGGTTGCAGAGACACACCAGCCAAAGAGACTTTTTAAAAAATGTAAATCAGATTTGCATTACTCTTTCCTGACCGAGTACTGGCAGATGTGCCTCCAGCACACTGAGAACAAACCCAAGCACCTTATCGCTGCACGGCAGGCCTGCGTGGTCTTGTTCTCTCCTGTTTCTTGGATTTCGTTTCTTACCACTGCAGACCTGGTCTGTAAGGGCATTCTCCCCATTCCTTCCTTAGGGATGGAATATTCCTTCCCTGAAGATTCCATCAGTTTGGAATTCTAACTGTTCCAAGTGCCTATTCCCCCTGGCCAGTCTTTGCCTGTCTGGACCCTTTTTTGTCAGTAAAATCTCAGCAGCATCCCAGCACTCTGAGCGGCTGAAGCAGGTAGATCGCCTGAGCTCATGGGTTTGAGACCAGCCTGAGCCAGAGTAAGACCCCTGTCTCTAAAAATAGCTGGGTGTTGTGGCGAGTGCCTGTGTAGTCCCAGCTACTCAGGAGGCTGAGGCAAGAGAATCACTTCAGCCCAAGAGTTTGAGGTTGCTGTGAGCTCTGACGCCACAGGACTCTACTGAGGCCAACAAAGTGAGACTGTCTCAAAAAAGAAAAAAAAATTAAAAAAAAAAAAGAGAGAAAAAGAAAGAAAAAAAGATCTCAGCAGCAGGGATGCTGTCTCTGCCTGTCTTCCCAGCGCCATTCCACCTAACTTGGCCACCCTCACCTCCAGCCCCTGCAGTTTACGTTTTTCCTAAAAGTATTTATTACCATTTGAAAATACTGTAATTATTTTAAGCTTCCTCTGTTTATTTCTGCCTCTTTACTAGAACAAACTCTGCTGAATCCCAGTGCTAAGAAGTTCTAGCACACGGTAGTCGCTTGATAGATATTTATTAAGTAAATAAAAGTTACAACTCAGAAATGCTGTATCAGAACCCTGGAAAAAGGCACGGTCTTCTGTTAGGAAAATATCAGAGACACAAGCAGAAGAGAGATGGGGTCAGGAAAGCGGGGTGGGGGAGGTGTGGTTCTTTACAGCCAGTGTTTTCAAATCACAATGGAGCCCCGTCATCTTGTTCATTGACTCAGGAACATCCAGGGAAGATCGGTTTTGACTTTGTCTCTTAACCCAGAGTTTATCCCTTTATCCACTGAACAAAGTTGAATTGTGCTCCCATTCTACCATTTAAAAAAATATTCCTGGAACTTGCAAGGCTTCGGACCAACACACATACACAAAAAGTTAAAAGACACTTCAAAAATAATGTCTCTTCTTGACTTTACATGGGCATTTTTACTGGCAATCTGTAGTCAAAATCACTCTCTTGGCATCTAAATCAGAAATTACTTATGCATACTATATGTGCAGGAAATAAAAAATAAATTGTATTTTTTGGTGAAAAGTAGGAATAAGTTCAACTGCTGTTTTTTGTTCAACATCAGCCCTTTGAAAGGCAAATGCTAAACTCTGAACCTTGCTGCACAGAGGATGCAGAGAGAGCAGGCTATACTCCTTCTGGTTAATGAAAAACTCCTTTCTCAGGGGCTCTTTCTCTCTCAGTAATGCACAGACTGAAAGCTGAAAGCACACCTGTATGTTATACAAATTCAGAGTTTGGGAATGTCATCGTTCTGACAGATGTGGTTAGTCTTCCAAGCATGGCCAAAATTGTCCCTCTGTGGCTTTGTTTTAACTTTACCCATGTTTAATTCTTACGGGAGGCTAAGGGCTGCTTCAGCTGCTTCAGCTGCTTAGGGCTGGAACTTGCCTTGGGCTTTCTTGGATTTCTGTGATGAGAACTCCAGGCAATATTTGCTTCCCTCTCCCCAAACTCTTCTCAATTTCTTTCTTTCTTTCTTTCTTTCTTGCTTGCTTGCTTGCTTTTATTAAATAATAGCTGTGTACATTAATACAATCATGGGGTACACTGTGGTACCCCATATACAATTTTTTCATATTCAATTTGAAATATTTTCATCAAACTGGTTAACATAGCCTTTACGTCATTTTCTTAGTTATTGTGTTCTGCTTTTAGAAAGATTCACTTGTACCCTTGTGAGATAAACCATAGAGGTGATCCCTCCAGTCACCCTTCCTCTACTCATTCATCCCCTCCCCCCTCCCTTCTCCCCTCCTCATATTCTTAGGCTATAATTAGGTTATAGCTTTCATATGAAAGCTATAAATTAGTTTCATAATAGGGCTGTGTACATTGGATACGTTTTCTTCCATTCTTAATTTCTTTTTTTTTTTTTAATTGTAAGTCTTACTGCATACTTCAGGCTAAGTAACTGCATGTTATATTGTCAATTTGTTTTGACTCTGAGGTTTGCATTTTCCCTGGAGCCCGACACCAAGTGTTTGCAAACTTGGCTTTGCAACCTTCTCATATTATCTGTGCACCTGATTCATGCTGATGTACATACATAGCCTGGGTACACCATGGGCTTTGGGTGGAAAGCAATTCCAACAGGCCAACTTTCAAAACAATTTTCTGAAGTCTATTCTCTTACATTTATTGGCTTTACTCAATTCACCCTAAAAGCAGGATCAGCAATTGTTGTTAGTCACCATGAATAAAGAAAAAAAAGGCAGCACTAGCAATATTTTTGTTTTTAAGTAAAAAACATGGTCTGTTGACACTTTGGAAGTTAGATTTTCTCTTTAACAGATTTTGGGAAAGTCATACACACAAAAGAGAAAAAGCTGTTCAGCTTATTCCTGAGTAGTAAAATGATATTCTCACAGCCTTTTGTGAGCGAATAAGAGCCTCATCAGCCTTATCTGGCTGTCATTTTGGCTTCTAAAACCCTTCGAATTTCTGAGTGATAGAACTTTGTTATTCATGAGGCTCTTGGCTCTCTCTCGAGTTTATGCTAATAGGTGGCTTATGGGGCTCCCCCAGTTGGCTTCAGGAATGGGGACTGGCCACCGGAAAGACCAACCAGGTGATGAGAGGGCTGGGATTTTGATATAGCCTATAGAATCCTAGAATTAGATATATTTATTAGAAAAGAAAAAGGATTGAGGACTAAGGAGTTGCATGTTCAACTCAGGAAGTTATTTTTGAAGGAGTTCACCAAAATTAGCTGAGAAAATAAGAAGGAAATAAAGACACTGACAAATGAGAAAGTCGAACATAGACACTGACAAATGAGAAAGTCGAACATAAGTGAGAATTAAAAGCAAAAGCTTGGGCAGTGCCTGTGGCTCAAAGGAGTAAGGCGCTGGCCCCATATGCCAGAGGTGACGGGTTCAAACCCAGCCCCAGCCAAAAACTGCAAAAAAAAAAAAAAAAAAGAAAGAAAAAGCTTATTTTTGAAAAGAAATAAAATCTACAAACTCTGGGAAATTTGATGAAGGGGGAAAAAAGAAAAAAACAAAGAAGAAAAGGCAACGAAGAAGGAAGGAAAAAAAGACAAATACGGCTCTACTGAAGATTAAAATCATAACTGAACAAAAGGAGCGACTTTGTGCCAAGAAATCTGAAAACGGGTGAAGTATTTTTCTAAGAAAAAATTTGGTGTTTGGTATTAAATGAAATAATATTTGGTTTAATTTCACTCAAGCATAAATTTAAAGCCTGAAGATATCTTCAAACATACAAGCATAATGATAAAAGTTATGGTTTAAAAAATAACCACAAGAAATTAAATCTGTAGGCAAAGATTAGATGGCTTTATAAGTGACATTTACCAAATTTCCCAGGGAGAGATAACTTCTTATCTTATGAGAAGAGCACGAAGGAGCGAACCAGACAAAGATAAGGCAAGGGAAGAAAACAGGCCCATCTCACTTGTGCACAGAAACACAAACACCCTAAAAAAACGCCAAATGTTTCCATATGTAAGACATCATGCATCAGCGCTCTTCACCTGAGGGTTGCAATGCTATTAACACTGGGAAATATGCTAATATAATCAAGCAGGTCACAGAGTAAAAAGGAAAAAACATGCGATCCTAAAAAGATGCAGGGGAAAAAGGCGCCTGATGGAATTCTACACTTACTCACTTTGAAATACATTGTCAGCTTAGAATGGGACTCCATTCTATGATTGGATATTATCTCCAGAAAAGCCTCAGCAAACACCAAGGTTTAGCAGGCATAGAATGGAAACACTCCCTTTAAAGTCAGCCTGCAGGGCGGCTGACTGACCTCAGTCCTAGTCAGTCACCATCAGTCCCCTGCCAGGGCAATAATGTGAGAAGGAAAGGACACATGTAACATTTGGGAAGAAGAATGAGAAGCAAAATCATCCTTTGCAAATGATCGCATTGTCAGTGTAGAAAGTGCTAGAGGACGTGGAGACAGATGCAGGACCCACAGAAGATTGGTATTCTAGTGCGTGAACATTGATGCAAGTCAGTAGGAAAAACACAATGCAGTAGAAAGAATGGGCAAAAGAAGGGGAGAATTCACCAAAAAGGAAGCAGAAAGGGGCAATAAAGGAGTGAGTGAGGCTGAGTCTCACTAAAAATCGAAATGCAAATAATAAATGAAAGATCTATTTCCTATCACATCCATCTGATTGGAAAAGCCATTGAGTCTGATAATGTCAGTGGGCTGCTCATGTGGGATAGTGAGGACGTCACTCAGCAGAGTGAGTTGGGAACAGACTCGGCCGTTCAGTACTAGGTATATTTTAGAGAAATCAGGAAATGCTCACTGGCAGACCTGTGATGAAGTATGTTGGAACATTATGGCTGTATGTTGTTTAATGATGCAGAGATAGTCTGAGGAATGCATTGCTTGGCGATGTCGTCGGGAGAACACTGCGGACCGCACTCACATGCACCTGGATGGTACCTCCTGTGCACAAACCTAGGTTTTGAGGGGCAAGCCTAACACCCCTGTACAACACGTTACTGTGCTGAATACGGTAAGCAGCTGTCACACAGTGGTAAGTGTTTGTGTATCTAAACATAGAAAAGAGACAGTAAAAATACTCTATTATAGGAATTAGAATCTTATGGGACCGCTGTGGTATATGCAGTGTGTTGTTGATTGAAAACATCATTACTCTGTACATAACTGTATTTGTTAATAGCAGAAATCTGAAAACCTATCTGTTGTCCATCTATATGAGGACTTGGATAAATAACTTGCTATATATTTATACAATGAAACACTGTTAATGAGAATGAATAAACTAAGCCAGATGTGCCAACATAACCCAATCTTGAAAACACTTGTTAAATGAGCAAAGGAAATTGTTGCAAAGGGATGCATACCTGTGTAAAAGTTTAAAACACACGATTCAATGCTGTCAATTAGTTTGGGATACATAATCATGGTACAAAGCCACAAGGGTCTGATACATCTGCACAAACTTCAGGAGAAGGGCTCCTTCTGGGGAGAAGGGTGTGTGGGGAGGGGTCTTCAGCTCTCTGTGGGAGGGTCCACTTGGACTGAAGCAACCGGGGCAGGCTGTTCTATGCTGACTCTCGGCAGTGCGTAGGTGGTGTCATACGGCTTGTAAGTCTTACTTGATTTATTTTCTGCCAGTCGTAGGAAGGAAAGAGAAACCTAGGGAGAGAGGGAAGGAAGGAAGAGTGAAGAGGGAGGCAGGGAAGGAAGGGCGGGAGCAGGGAGGTAGGAAGGGAGGGTAGAAGGGACCCTCCCAGTGTGGGAGCTGCACCTCCTCTGTGGGCCCCTCTCTTTGGAACCCCCGAGTTAGCGGCCACGCTTTGCAGAGTACCAGCTCGCAAAAGGGCAGAACCCTGCAGAGTAGGCCGTGTGAGATGAAACAGCTGGCTCGGGTGTGGACTTGGGAAGAGCCACAGGGGCTACCTGCTGGAACTTGCCCCCCTGGGCAGTGGGGCTGAGCCCTTGGGTTCAGGCAGCCCCGTGGGGGGCAACCTAGGCCTGGCATAGTCTTTCTCCTCAGAACAAATAAAACAAACAGCTGGCTGGGGTGCATAACAGCAGGAGCCCCGGCACGAGTCCCTGAAGCTCATTCCCGGGACAGGGTCTCCTCGAGCAGCCTCGGAACCCTGCTGCACCCAAGGGCCTAACCTAGAGAGCTTGGTCACTGTAGTTAAATTTCTGGTCACAAGGTTAAATTTCTAACAAGATCCATGGGGTGTGTGGGCTGCTGGTCCAGACAGCGCGCTCTGACAGGGCTGCTCTCAAACGTTTCTCAAAGCCACAGTCATCACAGCCCTCTGGCTCACAGCTGTCTGGGAGAGCCCGAGAAACACAGGGAGGGGTAAGCTGTGTCCTCCATAGTCCTCTTCTGAGGCCTAGGAATTATTTGGGGCTGAAGACCATCCTGTCCTTGCTAAGAATCAAGACAATCCGATACCCTTTCCTCTCCTTTTTACGGGGTGGAAGAGGGTAGTAAGAACTAGGACTAGGACTAGGCTGATGGGGATGGAGTCCCACCTTAAACACTATGGTCCTTGCATTTCTGCAGGTCTTTGAGAACCTCACTGGGCGCTCTGCACACCTGTCATCTGCAGGCTTCATGAAGTCAGAGTCCACAGTTTCCTAAAACCAGGCTGTTTGGTGTAGACTGAAGCATTCAGAAATGAAGAAAAAGGTTTCACCCAGCAGAGAAACCACAGAACCAAACCTTCCTATTTTGTTGGTGGTACACCTTGGAGCCTGTTGGTGTTTCTAGTAGCACTTGGCTGACAGGGCATCAGGGACCTCTGTCCATCCACCTGCAGGTGCCTATAACCAAGGGGCACTGAGGAGCAATCAGTGAGACTGTTATTTAATTAAAGTCTCCAGGGAGTTAATGGGATTTCGTTTTCTCAAGGTTAAATTTATACTTTTAGAGAGTCTCTTCTAAAACACTGAAGTGCAAATTCCATGCAGAGCATGGCTCTTGATAAAGATTTCAGCGAACAAATGGAAACAGTCAGAATCCTGTTGGGATTGGGTTAAGGAACAAAATAGAAATGTTCCTTTCTGGATGTTGATGAACCCTCTCACCAGGGTCACACTGACCAGAAAGATGGAGTAATGGTTATTTGGAAGACTTGATTATGACTGCTACTACAGATAATAATAAACCAGCAAGGACAATAGCAGTGTGGAAGCAGCTACCATCTGTCAAAGGCAGTGTGTGCTGAGCACGACAGTTTTCAAGTTCTTGTTCTTTATCTTACTGGGTCTTCCCAATAGCCCCACTGTGACTATTCCCTGTTACCCAGGAGGGCTGAGACTCAGAGCCACAGACAAATTGCTCCGCCCCACAAGCTGGGACAGAGTAGAGCAAAGATTTGAATCTAAACCATCCATACCAGACAGAGCCTTCCTCAGCCCATGTCCACACTGGTCTACGTGGGAGGATGAAGGGAGTAAACACCCAAAGTGGCTGAGACTGCATCTTACCAGGGTGCTGGGTGAGCAGGGCGTCAGCTGACAGCCTGGCCCCAGGGTTTGGCTGGGAGTTCAGACCCAAAGAACCTGGTATCCTAGAGTTACTGTGGATAGCTTGAAGAAGTAATGCATTTGTTTTTGTTGTTAGTTTTAATATGAATTCTGTATAAGAAATATGGCTCTTTCTGTAACACTCCATAAAGCTGGATGACTTCAAGAGCAGAATTTAGATGTTGTTTTAGTTTCTTTCTTGTCTGAAATTGTTCTTTGTTAACAAGGAGGCCCTTGTGTTGAGTTTTAATAGTCAAATTAACACCTTTCATCACTCTCTGGCAACGTTTCCAGAGGGTTCTGTAAGCTGGGATTTGCTTCAAAGACAATAGCATGTGAGGCTTAGGTGTGTGCAGGGGACAGTGTGGAGATTTCTTCAGGGGGGTCAGCCAGGTGGCTCTGACTGCGGCCACATCAAAGCCCTCTCAGCGAAGCATTGCTCCAGGTTCTGCAGGGGCTCGCTTCAAGCACCGCAACCAGTGCTGTGTCCAGGACAGACACCACTAAAATTCATACTCAGAGGACAGGCTGCACGCGCTTCTGTGTTGGTGCTAGGAGAAGGTGACACGCAGTTTCTCCTGACCAATACTGTGCCTCATCTTCCAGAAAGTTGATTTTGCTTGGTCGATTCAAGGTTTCCATCAAGAAGATTGATCTGCTCACTGACCTCTCTGAAAGGCCTGTGCAATAGCATCTCTGGCTATGACCCTGCTGAGGCAACAGTGTGTCAGGACCATGGCTGCACCCATGCACCTATCCCCCGTCACCTGCACTCCAGCACCTGCACCCACAGCCCTACGCCATCTGCCTCCAGCCCCCACCTGGGAGTGGCACATTGACTGTAACAAGGTCCTGTTCCAATCAGGCATCTAGGGCTCTTTTCTGTGGGTACTGACGGTCAAGGACACCTTTTCTCCAATGAAACCCACATTTGTTGCTCAATTAGTAATGACAGCTCACAACTGTTCAGTTCCATCATGTGTCAGGTGCTGCCTTTAGGACTTCACCGAAATGTCTTCACAGCCACTGTGTGAGATGCAGGTCCTGTTATCAGTCCCATGTCACACATGAGCAGAGTGTGGGGAGGTTACACCGCATCCCCACATTCACAAAACTGAGAAGGGGTAGAGCTGGAGTCTGGCACTAGCTCTGAGAACACCTACACCTGGCACCTCTGGCCACCGACCAGGATATGGTGCTGAGGATTGAACTGAAAGGAGGAAGGAAGCCCTTCCTGGCACCAGGAGAAGTGACCAGGTCCCAAAGAGGCTCTTGCTGCCTTGGCTGGACCCACAGTCTGTTCCACTAGGACAGGTGGGTCCTAGAGGTCCCACAGTGGGGCGGATCCTCACTCGAAGCCCCAGCTGGGCTGCTAACCAGCTGTGCAGCCCTGGCCCTTTGTCTTCACCTGTAAAATGGGGATGATGATAACTCAGCCCCAGAATTGTTATGAGGGTTGAGAAAATGTATCCAAAGCAGAATAGGATAGACTAAAACAGAGCCCTAAAAGTGGTAGGCCTTCAAAAAATGGCCCTGTCCTAAAATGCAAATTAATCTTGTGCTTACAGGGTATTTTAATGAAAAACAAGATATTTTAACTATAACATTCATAATTATTTTAAAAGACTGTACAGCTTCTCACACAAACACTGCAATAGTGTCAACTTCTCCAGCACTGGGCTGCAAGTGGGACTCAGAGGAAAGCCAGCTCAGGCCTACTTGATTCCAATGTTGCTATAATAAACCCACATGTTTTGGTTTTGGTGGGTGCCACCAAGGGCACACTTAGTGCGTGCAAGGTGACAGCAAGGAGACAGCAAGGAGAGCCCAGGGCTGCAGCAGCTCATGGTGTCCTCTCCTCTAAGAGATGGTGGCACATTCCAATTCTGCAGCTCCCAGGCAGCTGTCTGAGTTGCCACTAAGATCCCTTACCTTTGTCAAAGGAGGAGTCAGGTGGGTTAGTGTGCCCACCTCAAGCACATTGGGCACCATCCTGTTCAGCAGTGGTTCCCCTGGCAGGCTCACAGCCCCGGACCTGCGCAACCCAGCATGCTGGAGCCAAGGCAGGAGATGGGAGCATGTTCCCTGCTTCCTCCCAAACCATCAGAGGCGGCTGCGACTGTTGTGTTTCTGGGGGTGTGTTCCTTGAAATAGTAACCATATGGTATCTTACAATATTCCATGTGACACACTCCATGTGTGCTGAGGCTATGTGATAGCACCAGTCAGGGAGGGGCATGGGTGGGCAACAGTGGATAGGCCCGGCCAGGGGAAGCCCCGAGGACTGTAGAGCCATCAGCAGGGAGGGAGCAGAGACTGGGTCTAACCCCAAGGTCATAAGAGCATGGTTGGTAGCAGCCAAGGCTCTAGGATGTGATCCAGAGGTTGAGATCCAGAGGCCAGGAACCGGGAAGGGGCAGTGATTCAGGCAAGCTGGCTGGCAGCCTTGGACCCTGGGGTGCACAGGTAAGGAGGCTGGCAGAGGTAAGAGTGGAGACCCTATGCTAGTGGATTGTGGTGCAAAGGTGGGTGTTCCATTACAGAGACAAGGTGTAAGTCCAGGTCCTAGAATAGCCCTAAGGTCACAAGAGATGAATAGCAAGCTTTGATCTCCCTACATCCACTCATCATTCATTTATATCCATCCATCCATCCACCCACTTACTCACCAACTCACCCATTAACTCACTCATCCATCCATCCATCCATCACATTCTTTTTAATCATTTAGTAGAATACTAGAGGTAAAAGAAAAATATAAAAAATGAAATTGAATTTTGCTGCTTGGGCATCAAATGAGAGGATCTGAGCCAAGGAAGTACTCCTCATGCCTCTGGTGACTCCCACTTCTCGCCTGGCCAGAGAACAGAGAAGGTCTGTGCAAGTGAGACCTGTCTATTACACCTTGGTAATGACATAGAGGAAGGCTGGACAGACGGGGCCAAGCACACGATCACACAACTGTTCAACTTTCCCGCGTGGGCCCGGATCCACATGATGAGATTGTCTACCTTTCCTATGGGAGCAGGAGAAGGAGAACCATCACCCAAACTGCACCCGACTTCAGGAACCCAGTGGATTCATTTTCTCTTGCTGGGAAAATACCACTTATTACCTCACAGCTTCTGTGGGTCAGGAGAATGAACTTTCCTGCTGCTAATGTGACAGAGCGGATGCCAGCACTGGGTAGCTCACAGGCATCATGTCTGATTGGCCTGACACCCCAGTTGAGAGCAGCACTTTTCAAATGAGGGAACCAGAGTGTAGAGAAACTCTACCTGATTCCTACTGCCCAGTCTTGACAAGCATGCTGTGCTCAGTCCCAGCGGTGATCCTGGGGCTGCCGTTGAACTGGCTGCAAATCAGATGTCAGAGCTGGATATGTCTGGCCCAGCTTTCTAATCTCCCCAATAAGGAAACTGTGGTTAAGTGCCTTGTCTCAGCCTTACATCTGATGCATAAAGATTCAAAGTCAGAGCTAGGATTTAAATTCAGATTTCAGAGCTAGGATTTAAATTCATGTTTCTTCATTTCCCCAGCCCCTTCTGAGCAGATTGCCCAGGAACCCCCAGAGCCCCGCCACTTCTTCTGCCCCAGGCTTGTTGGGATCAGCCCAACAGCTTCTCCTTGCCTGGATAAATCAAAGGCAGAAAGTAAGTTCTTAGGAACCCGAAGAACTCTCTATCTCCTGATGTCTTACGGTTTCGTTGGTCTGTCCTGCGTGGGGAGCCCTATTTGTGAAAGGAACTGCCCAGAATGCAATTTTGATTTGGCCCTAGCTTCTGAGACCATCCCTGGCTCCTCAGGACAAGCAGCTGGCGCCAGTGAAGCATCGCCAGGAATGATGAGTTCACAAGTGAATCCTGGGGAGCACCACTAACCACCCAGTGGCAACGTCAGGCAGAGCCAGTAACCAATGTCCCTTGGATTGCAAGCAAGTGTTGGGACTTGCCCCCAGGGCTTGGAGTCTTTGTGCAGCAAGTCAAAGGGATGGCGGTGGTGAGTCCTCCAGCCACACTACCAGTGTGTCTGTTCTGGATTGCTCCTGTGCCTGCCTGGCTCTGCTCCGCCTGGGGGCTCCTCCTGCCTGGGGGAGAGTTTGCCATGTGGTTCCTCAACTCTTCAGCTTCCTGGCTCCCTGCAAGGCAGGATGTGTATGTGCTGGGTGGCCTGAAGGAGGAGCCTCCTTTTCTCCTGTAAGAGACTACACACAGGAGTGGGACTCAAGCCGTGCGTTTCATGCCACTATCCCCAGTGCCTCCTCCAACTTTGGTGAAAAGATCTCTCCTGGGGGCTGAATTATCTCCCAAGGCCCCTCGTGGGTCCCTAGGCAAACTGGAAAGCCACCTGCTCATTACCTATAGGACAACTGGGAGGCAGACTCGAGGATCCCTCAACGTTGATAAAAGAAACACTTTAGACAAATTAGATTTAGCAGAGTTTATGTGAGCAAAGAACCTAATCGGGTAGCCCCCAACTAGCAGAGGTTCTGAGGCTGAAAGTCAGGCTCAGAAACAGCTAGATTGGCCACACCCACAACCTCTGCCTTATTTGGGGACAGGCTAATCAGCTGGTGGCTGGTGACCAGCCAAGACCCTGCTAGTTGTCACAAAGGCCGGCACAATTTGTTTCCGTGCTCCACTGGGCTGTGGTTCATGCTGTGGGGACCCACAGTGCAGAGCCACACTCAATTAGCAAAACACAATGGGATGGTGCATCCTGTCCAGGAGGCAGGAGCCCCGGCAGTTTAAAAGACAGAAATATTTATTTTTCCCCAATAATTATTTTCTGGGACCACAATATTTTAACACAGAGCTCACATCTGACTATTTATTAGTCCCAGGCCCAATAGGCTCCTACCTGAGGGCCAAGTTTCAGAAATGCCACCAGGGAAGCGAGGACCATGTGGGATTCTACTAAGGGATACTGTACTAGCAGTGCCTACATTTGAATTGCCATTTTCAGAGAGGGTTCTTCTCAAGCATTTCCTTAAATGTGTTCAATTATGCTGTTCTCTCTTCCCCACTCAGCCTTCCTCTCGCCTTTGGTGAGGCCAGCCCTAATCGCTTCACGTGCAAGCTGGCTGCTCGTCCAGGCAAATATTTTGTCATTTTGCAATGTCTTTTGCAAAAGAAGAGTAAACTGTGGGTTTCTGAAACATTTCCAGCAGTCCTCCCAAGAGAAACAACTCCATTCCAGTTGGAGGACAGTTTGATAAATGCTAGAAACAGTTGTTAGTGAGGCTCCCCAGCCCCTGACTCTTTTCCACTGCGTGCAGAATAGTCTTTAAATAAGGTTGGCAGTGTTGCTTTCCATGTCAGTCTGCTAGGGCCGCTGTGACAAATTGTCACAGACTGGGTGGCTTAAACAACAGCAAGGACTGTCTCGAGATGGAGGTGTCATCCCAGCTGTTCTTGCTGAGTAGGGGACAGTCTGCTCCAGACTTCTCGTTGGCCTGTGAGCAGCTGCCTCCCACCTGTGTCCTCACACAGTCCTCCCTCTGAGTACATCTGTGCCCAAATTTCCTCTTCTTATAAGGACACCTGTCACAGGGATTAGCCCCGCCCTCATAATCCCATATGGCGTCATAAGTCCCTCTGTAAAGACCCTCTTTCCAAATAAGGTCCCATGCTTAGGTGAGGGGAGGGTTAGGACTTCAACATGTGAACTGGGGGAGACTCACAACAGCTGCCTTGCTGAAAGCAGAATCAGTCTGCCCCATCCTTTCTTCATCAGCCCTGACAAACCACCTCTGTCCCCTCTGTCAGATCCTTTGTTATTTCACCATCTGTGGGGAGATTTGGGTTTAAATGGGAAGTACCCAGGTGGAAGTTATAGTTGCAAGGATATCATAGGCTAGGTAGTTTCTTTGTTTTTTGGGGGGGAGGGGAACAGAATCTTACTATGTCACCCTCTGTAGAGTGCTATGGTGTCAGAGCTCACAGCAACTTCAAACTCTTGGGCTTAAGCAATTCTCTTGCCTCAGCCTCCCAAGTAGCTAGGACTACAGGTGCCCACCACAACAATACCTGGCTATTTTTGTTGTTGTTGTTGTAGTTGTCATTGTTGTTTAGCAGACCCAGGCTGGGTTTGAACCCACTAGCCCTGGTGCATGTGGCCAGTGCCCTACCCACTAGGCTACGGGCACCAAGCCTAAGCAGTCTTTTTAGTGTTTACTTTCACACATGTCTATTAACAACATAGTTTCTCTTTCTTTAAAATAAAAAGGGTCCCCTCCCCTCATGTCCTTTCGTGGTCAGCCATATCTCACCCAACTCAGTGTTCTTTTCAACATCCTTTTCCTCGAAGGTAGCCAGGATCTCCATGTCCTGTGGAATTCTCCCTTTCTTTAAGTCTTTGCAGCCAGTGTTTGAAGTACATAATTAGCTTTTGTCCCTATTGTGCACAAGTTAGCTCTCTCCTGGTAGGCAATTTTCTCTGGTGTACAAAGTGGGTGCAATTATCACACAGAGGTCTGATTGTCCCGGGAACTGAGAAGTAGCCCCGTCCCACTCAGACTTGTCCTTGTCTCCAGTTACATGCAAACTACTCACGCTTATGTTCTCCTGGGACCAAAGATGGCAGCAAACAGATAGTAGTGGTTCAATAAATATTTGTGACTTGCTGTTCTCATTTTTTCAGGATGCATTGTGCACGCTTGCCAAAAAGCCGGAGGCTGACGGTAGTTAAAGGAACTATTGCAATAGGGGCAAAGGCCTCGGGACAATTCTGAACACAACAAGGAAAGTGAGAATTTATAGCTGAGGAGTAGGGCAGCGGTCAGGGGCTGGAAAAATTCCTCAGAGGAAACATCGGGGGTGAAGGGGATTCTGGCTGACTGACCTGGCAGTATTCTTTCTGAAGGCAGGCCTGGTACCCAGACCTGGGTGGAAGGTGGTGGATGAGGAATATGGGAAGATATCAGGGGCAATCAGATACTGATTGGGGATGCCCTGGTTAAACTGAGTTAGCAGGATTCTTTCCAAAATTGAGCTCTTGGCAGACATGCCCAAGAGCAGGGGCTAGACAGGCTTAAGGAAACTAACTACCTCGCTAGAGGGACATAATCTTCATTACACTGTCTTTTTGCCACTTAAGGAGCAAAAAGCATCAGAAGACCAGAAGGAAGTCTGCCTCCCATCCCTCTGTTTTGTTATCCACAGGCAGGACTGCCTTTGACCCAGGCAGGAGGGACCCTGACTACAGCAGGCCTTATGTTCTCCAAGGTCCCATCTCTCTCCCTTTCTCTCTGTGTCTGCTAACAATACTTCTCACTCACGGTTGTATTTTCTGCAGTGGGTCCACCAAATCATGGTAAATCATTAAAATTATCATATATGATGTAGTTACATATATTAGTATACAGTTACTAATCATATTTATTAAAATTATTATATATTAATATAGTTATATATATATTCGTTTATATATTATATAGTTTTTCCCTCCTCTGGTGAGGAAAGAGATAAGATTCTAAAATGCCGATGGCCGTTCCCCACTAACACGAGAGACTATCGCCTGTGGGAGTTCTTCCCTTCTTTCATATTGTGGTCCTGCACTGGTGTTTCCAGGTATGAAACAGGATAATAAATCCAGCATTTGAGGGGTGACTCTAGAACAAAATCTGTCATCTCCACCATCCTGTTCCAGGGCTTCCAGTACCTGTCTTAATTCTCTCTCCACTTTATGGCTACTCATCAAAGCCACCAACATGCTGGTCCCAGCAACTGAGACAGCCCCTGAGCTCCACTCCCAGATCTGCCTCTTCCAGGTCATCCTCCCACCAGTGGCCGAGGTCATCTGGATGCAGTGTAAACACCACCACGGCTGCCAAACCATCCACAGGCTTCCATCACAGCCAACATGCAACCGGATTCCTTCCTGGGTCCACACGTCTGTCCCAGGGGTGGCTCCTGCCTCCTTCTCCCATCTCACAAGGGGCCATGTTTGCTCCCGTCACCCTTGGCTCACTGAGGTCACCCTGTCCCCTAACGCGCTGAGCTCTCCCCAGCCCCAGGCCTTGTGCCTAGGTCAACCTTTGCCCTAGAATTCACCCGGCCCCCCTCCCCCTTCTTACTGATGGTCCTCGGAACCAGCTGCTGCTTACTCTTCAGGTGTCTGATCAAAGGTCACATGCCCAGAGGTGCCTCTTGGCTCCTGTGCAAAGCAGCCTAATGACTCTCTCCAGCTGCCTAGCCAGGATTTTTCTCCAGCTACCAGGACTGCCTGGCATTGTCCATATACTTCCTTCTGATCAGCTTTCTCACCACCACTAGAATGTAAGGTGTTTTCAGGATGAATGAATGACCTTTATTTTGATCTTTATGGCAAATGTAAAGAAAAGCTACATAGACTCATGACATCCTGACTTGCACTAAATACAATACCTTTCCTTTTGGTTTCCTCTTTTTTTTTTTAACCCTTCATATGTCTTCTCATGTCCAAAGAGTAAGATTTTGATACAATTGAAGATATTTTACTAAGTTTTCCTCTCATCATTAGATAGCTCAAGAGCTAATCCCTTTCTTTCACAGGCTTCTGGAGAGGAAATTATCCCGCCTCTTCTCCCAGGTTAGAGTGCTATGCCGTGCTGTCGGAAAAGGTCGCTCCATGTCTCGCTGCTGAGTCTCTGTAATAAGAAATTCTTTATCTCACAGCTGTCAGCTCTTTTAAACAGTGCTGCCTCTGCTGTGAACAATGCCAGCCCCTTAATCCCAGTTTCTGCTTCAAGTTCACCGCGGCAATGGCTCGTCTGCAGCGATTGCTTTCTCTGCCTTGAGTCAAATGAGGACTTCTCCCTGTTTCCTGATTTTTCTCTTTGGTGTCTCCAGTCATTCTACTTGGCACTGATCAGCATGCCTGGACATTTTAGGATTGAGCGTAACAGCAATAGAAAGCAAAGCAGGCACAGAATGGCAGGGGCAGGTCGACAGCTTCTGTCTGTTGATAAACTCAACATTAAAAAAATGGATGTTATCACTGGTCATGGATTATAGTAAACACAGAAACCACCCTTCTCTCTGCCGACAGTTTATTCAGGTTCATTCATTAATCTGACAAGTATTTGATACGCCCTTACTATGTGTCTGGCACTACTTCGATGCTTCCCCTGTGGTGGCTCAGTGTGTATGATGACAACCAACATCTATTCTTTCCATGGTGCAGCAGACAG
Organism: Otolemur garnettii; assembly: GCF_000181295.1. Taxonomy (NCBI): domain Eukaryota; kingdom Metazoa; phylum Chordata; class Mammalia; order Primates; family Galagidae; genus Otolemur; species Otolemur garnettii. The sequence continues at coordinate 980,428 of NW_003852483.1, forward strand.
AAAAGCCTACCGATGTCTGTCTTCCTCTTTTGGGTGTGTGGACTCCAGCTTTTAGTTATGCTCTTGACTGTCTTGAATGAAGACCTTGGTTCCCAGCCCCTGTTGTGTTCAGTGTGGCCACCTGACCAGGCCCTGGGCAGTGAGAAGTGAGCAGAGGATTGCGTGAGACTTCCAGGAAGAGTCTTTAAAAGGAGGGGTGTCCTTCTCCATTTCTCTTCTTTCTTGCAGAATGAAATGTCCACGTGATGGGCAGGGGTGGAAGTGGTTGGTGTGCAGATGATGGAACAACCAGGAGTTCCAACAGGTATTTGGAAGATAAAAACTAGATGATCCCACGGTGACAGATTCAGAAGGGGAAGTAATTCCCAGTCTGTGTTTACTGTAGAGAGTGACACAAATGGGGACAGAGGGGTCCCCTGCCGAGCCCCTGAGATGCTCAGGAGTCTGTGGCACCAGGTGTAGAGGTGGGCGGGGCTGACAGATGGGACTGGCCTAGTCCATCTGCGGAACAGTCAGACTCCTAGTTTTACCTTCCACACTCAGGTGAGTTACTCCTCCAGACCCTCCCATCACTGCCCCAGGGAAGAGACAAGAGGATCACAGTCCAGAGAAGCTAAGCAGGAGAGCTGTTGGATGTGGGGAAAGGCAGACGAATTGCAGGCGGGGCAGAGAAATGTGGAAATTAAGGAAATGTTTATCTGAGAATCACCTGGGGCCCAAGGTCTCTTTCTCCCTCATTTTCTCTTCTAGAACATCTTTAACAAAATGTGTCAGACAGGGTATCAAGATCTGACTGCAAGAGACATGTTTTAGATCCACAAAAACAAGTCTGTTGATAATAGAAGAATGCTACAATATATACCATGTGGACGGAACTGGATCAGCTCTCCTAATATTAGACAAAGCAAACTGTGAAATAAGAAATTGCACAAGAGAAGAGAGGGTATTTCATAATTATAAACGGGTAAAAATATCAGAAAAATACAGTAATTATAAATGTGAATGTACTTAATGTAGGGTCTCAAAATACATGAAGCAAGAACTGATGGGAACTGAGAGGAGAAGGAAACAGGTCAGTAATTATAGTAGATTTTAATTATGTTCTCTCAAATATTGATAAGACAACTATTCAGAACATCAGGAAAGATTTGGGAGACTTAACACTATCTACTGACTTGACCTACAGGATATATGTAGAACACTCCACACAACATCACAGAATGTCCATTCTCTCCGTGACTTCAAGGATCACAGTGCAGGTGGAGTTATGTCAGTTTCCCGTGGCTTTTGTAACAAATTGCCATAAATGTGGCAGCCTGTGCAATAGAAATTCCCTCTCACACAGTTATGGACTCCAGAATTTCATACTCCCAGTCTGAGGTTAGTATTGACCCTGAAATCAAGGTGTAGGCAGGACTACTCTCCCTCCAGAGGTTCTAGGGGAGAATCTGTTCTTTGCAACTTCCAACTTCTGGTGGCTGTGGCTGTGGCTGTGTCACTTGAATCTCCACCTTCATCTGCCTGTCACCTTCTCTCTTCTATGTGTCTCCTCCCTCTGTCTTTCTCTTATAAGGACACCTGCAATTGTATTTTCCCAGAGAATCTCCAGATCTTTAATTTAATGTTATCTATAAAGAACTGATTTACATACAGTGAAACACAAGTTTCAGGAATTAGCACAGGAATATCTGTTTGGGAACCATTTTTTAGCTTATCACACAAGTATTAATAAATTTGAAAAGCTTACAATAATGAAAAGTATGTTCTGTGACCAAAACAGTATTAAATTAGCAATCAACAAAATGTATAAATATGGAAAATTGTTACATATTTGGAAACTGAACTACAAGCTTCCAAATATTCGTGGATAAAAAAAGACATCATAAACAAAATTAAAATTCACTGAAACTGAATGAAAATGACAGAAAAACGTTTTGCACTTTACAGAATGTAATAAAGCAGTACTTTGGGAGAAATTTATAGGTTTAAAATGATAGGTTTAAGGAGGTACCTGTGGCTCAAAGGAGTAATGCGCCAGCCCCATATACTGGAGGTGGTGGGTTCAAACCTGGCCCTGGCCAAAAAAACTGCAAAAAAAAAAAAAAAAAAAAGAAAAATTATAGGTTTAAAATTATATTTGAAAAGAAGACACTTTGAAAAAACTAAGCTTCTTCATCAAAGAACTAGGAAAAGAAGAATGAATCAAAGCAAAACAAATAGAAGTAAATGAAGATCAGAGAAGAAATCAATGAAAATATAGAAGAGCAATACAGGAAATCAATGAAACAAGAAATTCATTCCTTGAAAAAATCAACAGCATTGGTAAACTAGTAGAAGTAGTAAACTTAAGAAGAAAGAAGACACCAATTTCCAAAATCAGAAAGAGAAAGGAGAGGGGATCACTATAGATTGTAAAGAAGTTAAAAAGTTGTAAAGGTCTCGCTTGTAAACACATCCAACAAAAATAATGAAACAAATTCCTTGAAAGACATAACTAAAACTATCTTAAGCAGCAGCAGAAAATCTAAATAGACCAAAGATTAATATATGCTAGGAAACACATGGAGAAATGATCAATGTCATTAATCATTTGGGAAATGCAAACTAAAACCACTGTGAGATTCTACTGCATACCTACCAGGATGGTTATGATTTTAAATACTAACAATACCTAAACACAGAGAAACAGGGACCCTTATACATGGATGGGAATGGGAAATGGTGCAGTCCCTTTGGAAAAAAAAAGAACTGTTTCTTTTTTTTTTTTCATCATTCAAACTTTTTTATTTACAATAAAATTTAATAGTCTTTATGGGCTTAAATGAAAACAGCTTGTTTCTTAAAAGGTTAAACGTAGACCCAGCCATTCTACTCCTAAAGATTGCTGCAAGAGAAATGAAAATGTGCTTACTCAAAGATTTGTGCCAGAATTTCATAGCAGCATTAAGTTCAAATAGCATCAAACCAGAAAAAAACTAAATGTCCGTTAACTGGTGAATGGATAATCAGTGAGGTACTCAGGGAAATACTATTCGGTAACCAAAAGCAGCAACCGAAGGATGTGTACAAGAACAAAGGTGAGCCTCAGAGCGTTAGGCTACATGAGAGGAACCAGATGCAAAAGACTATAGGCCCTCTGATCTCATTTACATAAAATTTCTAGAAAAGGCAAAACTATTGAGGCATAAAGGGAGGTCACTAGTTGCTTGAAGCTGGGGTTCGGAGAAGGAATTTACCTACAAAAGAATGAGGAAAATTTTAGGAGTAACGAAACTTTTCTAAAACTGGATTGTGGTGAGGGTTGCTTGTTTCACCTTGCAAAATTATTCTGAGATTCATTTGTGTTTAGTAGATGTATCAATACTTCAACCCTTTGCCTGTTGAATAGTGTCCCCTTGCATAGATATACCACAATATCTTTATCCACTTACTGGCTGATAGCTATTTGGGTTGTTTCCAGTTTTTGACTGTTATGAATAAAGCTGAAAAAAATATTTGTATTTAAATCTTTGTGTGAACTGATGCTTTTGTTCATCTTGGGAAGATGTCTAGAAATGCTATTTGGAGGTCTTAGAGGTATATGATTAACTACCAAAATGTTTCCCAGGTTGTTGTACTATCCTGCATCGCTACTAACAGTGTGTACAAGTTGATTCTAGTTATTCGTATCTTCTCTAATACTTTTGCTGGCTTTTCAATTTTTTGCCATCTTAGTAGTGGAGTAGTGGTATCGCATTATTCCCTCGTTAGCAGGTGTATACAAACCTACCCCCCAAGACTGAGGGGGGTGGTTCAGAGGCTGAAGAAAGAAGCTGACAAATCCAGTTTCTCAGAAAGAAACATTTAATAGGGTCTTAAAAACAAAAGCATTGTCTCTGGCAGCTGAGAGAGGGCAGATCCCCCCACCCGCCCTTCAGAAAGCATTCTTTATGTGGCAAGCTCTGTTTAGTCAAGTATGTGCAGCTGGGGTCTGTCTTGACCACTGGGGAAGTTAGATAAGCATCTTTAGGAGAAGCTGTCTATCCCAGAGGCATTGTTTCTTGACCTTGCTGCTGAACAACAGGTATGCATGACCTTGGTCATTCTGGTGGTTTTTCCTGGCAGCTTTCCTACACTCTTCATATTTTAAATTTGCTTTTCTCTAATGATTATTGATATTGAGCACCTTTGCGTGTCTTTATTTGCTCTTTGCCTATTTTATTTGATTAAGTGTCTCTTTGGAAAATACCAAGGAATGCAATTACTTTTTTAGTCTATCTGTCTATTGTTTTCTTTACATGACCTTTGGGTATCTTTCTATTTTTGAACTGGAAATTAATTGCTTTATATATCGATGTTGTATGCAAGCCCTTTATTATATTTATGTGCTGTAAATATTTTCTCCTCGTCTGTGATTTGCCTTTAATTTTCTTAATGTTGTCTTATGGAAAGTAATAATTTTTAATTTTGAAGGAGTCATCGGGATGTTTTGTTTTGTTGTTTTGAGTTGTTCTTTTGGTATCTTACTTTTAAAAAAGATTTGCTAACCTCATGATCCTGAAGATTTTCTTCTAGTTTTATAGTTTTAACTCACTTTTATATCTATGATCCATTTTGAATCAATTTTTATGTGCAATAGAAGGTAAACATTAAAGCTCATTTTTTTAGGGGTGGCGCCTGTGTGAGTAGGGCACTGGCTCCATGTACCAAGGGTGGCAGGTTTGAACCCGGCCCTGGCCAAACTACAACAAAAAGATAGCCAGGCATTGTGGCAGGTGCCTGTAGTCCTAGCTGCTCAGGAGGCTGAGGCAAGAGAATCACCTAAGCCCAAGAGCTGGAGGTTGCTGTCAGCTGTGACGCCATGGCACTCTACTGAGGGTGATAAAGTGAGACTCTGTCTCTAAAAAAAGAAAAATTTTTAAAAATTTTAAAAAGTTCATTTTTTAAATATGGAAAGGAGAATGAGGGAGCTGGGAGAGGGGTGTTGGGAGGGGGTTGGGGGGGTCACAGTGTGTGACAGACCTCTTGGGGACAGGGCACAATTATAAGAGGGAATTTACCTAACAAGGCAACCAGTGTACTCTAATTCTTTGTACTCTCAATGAATCCCAAACAATAAAAAGTCCAAAAGAAGGTAGTATTTGAGCAAATTATTATTCTTTCCCAATTGATTTCCTTTCTGACATTAAAAACACACATACACAGAGCGCTATTTCTAGATTCTCTATTCTAATTTTATAGATTCTGTATCTGTCCTCGCACTGATTCCCCACTGCCTTGATTACTATCGTAAATCTTGAAATCAAGTAGTGCAAGTCATTCAGCTCATTTTGTTTTCAAAATTGTTTTGTCTACTTTAGATCTTTCCATTTCCCCATGAATTTTAGGATCATCCAGCAATTCCTACTGAGGTTTTGATTGATATTCTGTTAACTCTGTGATTAATTTGGAAAATGTTAACACCCTAGTAATACTGAAACTTCTGATCTATTAACATCTCGGAGGTATATCTCTCCGTTTATTTAGATATTTAAAAAATTCCTATTAACAAAAGCTTATAGCTTTTAATATGGGGGGGGCTGGGGCTGAGTTTGAATCCACCACCTCCAGCATATGGGCCCGGCGCCCTACCCTTTTGAGCTACAGGCGCCCTGCATTCACATGTACATTTTTGTGTATAAACGTAAGTTACCATGTCTTTCTCTCTGACTCTTGTTCTCATTTTGTGAGGTGAAGATTGACTGAGATGATGAGAACTCTTCTGAAGTAATTTCACTGAGGACGTTTAACACAATGTCTTTGTAAGTGATGTCATGTAACTCAGCATTTTTGTCTGAGATGGATCCGCAGGGGCAGGGAGTGACCAAGAAAACACATTATGTGTCTCCTCCCTCTAGTCTCACCAAGCACCCACATGACAGTTCAGGATCAGCCTCCACATACCAGTAGTTCTTCTGGACTTTCACTATCAAAACGACCACTTACAGAGGAAGAAAAATGTTGGTGACTCAAATCAGACTCAATGCTTGGTTTATAAATTAAGAAACAGCTATTCTGGCCAAAAAAGAAGAGGGAGGCTGTTTTTCAGAAATGAAAACTACACCACTGCTTTTCAATATGATAATCAAAGTTCTGGGCAACACAATAAAATCAGAAAAGGTATAAAATGCAAGGAGAGAAAGGAAGGGAAGGAGAAGGGAGGGGGGAGGAAGGGAGGGAGGTAGGAGAAAGAAAGAAAGAAAGAGAGAGAGAGAGAGAGAGAAAGAAAGAAAGGAGGAAAGGAAGGAAGGAATTCTTAACTGTTACAGAAGACATGATAGTCTATGTAGAAACTTCATGAAAATACCGCTCCTCCCCCTAACAAAAAATGAGAAAAAAGAATTAGAGCTAATAATTGCATTCAGCAAGTTTGCATGATATAAGAACACGAAATCAATTGTATATACTAACAACAAACATATGGAAATCAAATTTTTTTTTAAGAAGCAGAATTTATAATTACTCCAAAGAAAAAGAAATACTTGGGCATGCATTTCAAAACCAACAACATATAAAGGACCTATATGCTAAAAATTGCAAAATATATGTGAAGTAAATTAAATGCCAGCTATATAAATGGAGAAACATGTGGTATTTATGAATTGGAAGACTCACATAGTAATAGTGCCAATTATCCCCAAATCAATCTATGGGCATAAGGTAATTTTTATCAAAATCTGAGTAGTTATTTCTAGACCTAGGCAACTTCATTCTAAAATGGAAAGGAAAAGGCACTAGAACAGCTAAAACAGTCCTGAAAAAGAAGAGTAGAGTGGGAGGAATCACTGATCCCAAAGTTAAGACTTACTCTATAGGGGTACAGGTGAATCTTTCTAAGAGTAGAATGTGAACGTTTTAAAGCAATAACTGAGAAAATGACATGAAGACTGTGTTGACCAGTTTGATGGAAGTATTTCAGATTGCATGTGAAAACTCCACACTGTACCCCAGAAGTGCATTAATGTACATAGTTACCATTCAATAAAGAAAAAAAAAGACTTACTCTAGAGCTACAGTGATCAGGACAGTTTGTTATAGAGAAGTTATAGTTAAATAGAAATTATAACTTTGTGTCTACAACTTCTCTATAACAAACTGTGATAGAGACAAATAGAACAGAATCCAGCATCCAGAAATGGATCCACACTAATGTGCTCGATTAATTTTTGACAAAGGAACAAAATTGATTCAGTGAAAGAAAGAAATAAAAATGGTTGTGGACTAATTAGACGTACATAGGCAAAATAAAATTAAATAATAAAATAAAATAAATCTTTGGCCTAAATCTCATGCATTGCTTTAAAAAACACCCTAAATGGTCACAGACTTAAATGTAAAATGTAAAATTGCTTGCTTTGGGGTTTATTTTGCTCTTCTTTGGCGAGTTTCTTGATTTAGGAAACTTGGTTATTAATTTAAGACCCCTTTCTCTTCTAGTAAGCATTTAGTGTTAGGAATTTCTCTCTCAGTACTATGTAGCTCCATAGCACGTATTTTGAAATCCTTTCCTTTTGTTTTCTTTTGAGGTTAATTTCCTTTCAGCCTCCTCCCTGGCCTATGGTTAGATAGAAGTGTATTGTTTAATGTTCATGCCATTTAAGAGATGTTCCTGTTTTTGTTCTGTCACTGATTTCTAGTTTGATTCCATTGTGGTCAGAGGGGATTCGCTATATGATTATAATTACCTTAAATTTGTTGAGATTTGTTTTATGACCCTTGATATTGCCCAGGTTTTGGGCAATATTTCATGAGTACTTAAAAAATATATATATTCTGAGTGATCAGAGCGTTCTCTATATGTCAATTAGATCTGACTTCTCTAGAAGTTCTATCGGTTGCTGAGAAGCAGATATGAAGTCCCTAAGTATAATTTTGTATGTCTCTTTTGCCTTTAAACTCTGCCAATTTTTTGCAACCTACATTTTCAGCCTCTGTTTACTGAGTAGACATTTAGCATTTTTACATCTTCCTGGTAGATTAATCATTTAATTACTATGTAATTTCCCTCTTCATTTCTAGTAATTTTGTTTACTCTGAAATTTACTGAATCTGATATTCATATGATTATTCATGCCTTTTAGAAAATTATGGTATGTCATTTTTTCATCCTTTTACATTAAACATGCATATGTTGAACTTGAGATGAATGTCTTGTAGACAGATACACAATTTACAGTGGTGTTTTAAATCCACTCCATCAATCTCTGCCCTTTTGCGGCTGTGTTTAGACCATTCACATCAAAGATAAATTTTTGTATGTGAGGGTTTTAGTATGCCATTTTATAGTTTGTTTCCCCTCTTTCTTATTTTTCTATTTATCTGTTCATTATTTCCTATGGGCTACTGAAACATTTTTAGGTTTTCACATTGATTTATTTACAATGTTTGTGAGTTTATTCCTTTGTGTGGCTTTTTAAGCATAGCTTTGGGTGTTAAAATATACATGTATGACTTGTTTCCATCTGGAGTGAAGTGTGATACCTTATTTCCACTTAAGTGCCTTTACTTACCCAACATTTAAATTTGATGCCTAGAAAATCAGATGGCGTTATAATTTTTGTTTTTGTCATATATGTACTTTACACAACTGGAGGATAGTTTGTTTTATAAACTCATTTTCTCCTTTTTCAGCAATTTTTTTCTTATTTTCTGACCGTCCAAGATTCCTTCTTTTTTTGTTTCCTTTCTGCTTCAAAAAAATTCCTTTGGCAATTTTGTTAAGAGACTCCTGATTGCTGCCTCTTACAGGTACTGCCAGCCCCATCTGGTGTTACTAGTGGGGCTCCCATTCAGTTCAGAGGAGAAATGAGTCTGCCTGGATGCTTTGTGTCACCAGGTGGGTTGGGGGAGTGCTGGATCTGGATGGGTCATAAAAACCCTGCTGCTTGGCTGTTCCTTCATTTCTAGGGTCCTGCACTAATTCACTTTCGTCTCACCACCTTTCAGAGTTCCTGTTGACTTCCTCTTGTGTTATTTCTGGGGTCTGGAGTTGTACATAGTGGGTAGGAGCCAGGAGGAAGGAATCTAGGCCATCTCACCTGAACCAGAGTCCAAACTGGACAACTGATTGTCATATATTGTCCTTGTATCCTGAAATCTTATTTGTTCTAGAAGCTTTTTTATAGATTCTTTAGGACTCTCTGCAAAGATGATCAAGTTTTCTCCAAATAAAGAGAGTTTCACTTTTCCCTGACCCATTAGTATGTCTTTAACTTTTTTTCTTGACATATCTCTGTGATGAGAACTTTTAGTACAATTTCAAATTGAAGTAATGAGGGCAGAAATCCTGTCCTTGTCATGATATATTATCCTGTTTTATATTTCTATATTCATTTTTATTATATTTTTAAAACTATTTTTGATCTATGACCATGAGGGAATGTGGTCTGTATTCCCCTCATAAAATGAGTTGGGAATTTTCCTCTCCACTTGTATGTTTTCTTTTTTTTGAGACAGAGTCTCACTCTGTCACTCTGGGTAGGGTGTTGTAGTGTCATAGCTCACAGAAACCTTAAACTTGGGCCTAAGTGATCCTCTTGCCTCAGCCTCCTGAGTAGCTGAAACTACAGTCACCTGTCGCCACAGTGGGCTAATTTTTCCATTTTTAGAAAGTGGGTCTCACTCTTGCTCGGGCTGGTCTCCAACTCCTGAGCTCAGGTGATCCCCCTGCCTAGCATTCCCAGAGTGCTGAGATGAGAGGTATGAGCAGCCATGCCCACCTTCCACTTCTATTTTCTGAAAGAGTTATATAAAATAGATATGATTTTTGCCTTATGTGCTTGGTAGAATTTATTAGTGAAGTCATCTGGGCCTGGGGTTTTTATTGTGGGAGATGTTAACTTTGAAGTTAGTCTTTAATTTTTCACAGTTACAGGACAATTCAAGTTAGTTATTTCTTCTAGAGCGAGTTTAGGTAATTTATATCTTAGAAGGTACACTTAATTTAAATTGTCACATTTATTAGAAAATTTTCACGATAATCCTTTATTACACATTTTGTGTCTGTAGAATCTGTAATGATGTCCCCTTTTTGATTCCTTATATTGGTAATTTCTATCTTCTCTTTTTTTCTTAGCTAGTCTGGCTAAAGGTTTATTAATTCTCTTTTGTTGTCAAATGGCTTTCCTGTATTTATTGACAGGATCCTATTGTTTTTCTTTTCTAACATGTTAATATGATGAATTACACTGATTGATTTAAACATGTTAAATCCACTTAGCATTGCTGTCTTAATGACTTATTAATGGTACCACCCTCTACCTCTGGCCATTTCCTGGCCTTTCTCTCTCTCTCTCTTTTTGTAACAGTCTTATTTTGTCACCTTCATTAGAGTGCTGTGGCATCATAGCTCAAAACAACTTCTAAGCTCTTGGGCTCCAGCAATCCTCTTGCCTCAGCTTTCTGAGTAGCGGGGACTACAGGCACCCACCAGAATGCCTGGCTATTTTTTAGAGAGGAGGTCTCTTGCTCTTGCTCAGTTTGGTTTCTAACTCTTGAGCTCAAGCAATCTACCTGCCTCAGCCTCCCAGAGTGCTAAGATTACAGGTGTGAGCCACTGCAGCGGCTGCCTTTGGCTCTTGCTTGTGGTTTCAGGATCATTTTAGACATGGAGTTAGCCTTCAAGGCAGAAGGAAGAAGGGAGCAGTAGTGCTAATAGGTCCACTCCCTTTCTATTTGGAAGGAAACTGCCTTCCTGTAAGACCCCTCAGCATATTTCTCTTTTTGTATCTCATTAGGCAAACCTGTGCCACATGAGCACCCTTAGACCTAAGAAAGACTAGAAAGGCAGGACTATTATCCAGGGCTGGGTTCATTGTTACCCACAAACAAATTTGATCCAAAGTAGCAAGGAAGAAGAGAGAAGGGACATTGAGTAGGCAACGTACAATTTCCTTACAACAGCCTTCACTTATTTTTCTAATTGGGTTTTGTATTTCTCTTTTTTATCTCTATTATTTTAACATATTCAAATTCTAATAATACTACAAGTTAAACACATGAAAGTATCTTCTCTCACTTAAGGGGTTCCCCTATCTTATTCCATGTCTTTTCATAAAAGACCTTCTGCCTTGAATGTTAGCTCCATGTCTAAAATGATCCTGAAACCATTAGTGGTTTTTTTCACTTTTTAAATTTACAGTTTGTGTGTGTGTCTGTTGCTTACAAAAAATCCTTCCCTTTGGAAGCAAAAAAGCAAATCCTTCCTTTGCTTTTTGTCTGGCAACCTCACATTTCATGCATTGTGGAATTGTTTCTCCAGAGCAGTTGTGTGCTTATTTCTGCCATGATAGCTCTTGACTAGCATACAACGTGAAAACAGTATATATTCCAGACTCCCTTATGTGGCTCTGGGTTGGCATTTTAATTCCCAGTGAAAGATATTTTGTTTTCTATCCAGATCCCTGGACAGAAGAATCACTTTTGTCCTTACCATGGCTGGGGTAGGGATTTTTTATCTTCTCTTAACTATGAATATAACCTTTTGGAAACCCCAGTTTATGCTGACCTGAACCCAAGGCCTCATTTCTTGTCTTTCTGAGGGTGTTACTATCCAAGTCCCCACTGTTTGACCTACACCTTGATCTGATACCTTCTCATTCCCCATGGTACTATGGCACAAGGACCTGCATGGCTCTCCATTTATTCTTTGTGTCCAGAACTTTCTTTCCTGTGAGATAAGGTGTATATTAAAGCTTTTTTTCCTCGACTTGGTTCAACATTTTCATATGTGAAATTAGAAAAAGCTCCACAACTATTTAGTCTTCATGTTGGTGGTAGAGAGAGCCCCATGAATCTTTTTATGGCTGCTTTAGCATCATGAAGTGAGTGCCAACCACCACCACCAAGAGACCCGGCCACTTCACATCAAGGGAAGATTTGATTTGGGGTGACACTTTCCATAGTTGCAGAGAGAGACAGACTTTTCCTAACAAAATGAAAATTGTATGTGCCACAATTTTCTAGATTAAGCTATTGAAATACTATGATTATTTTTGCAATGATGACAGATTCGAATGAAAGGAAGAACTTTTTCTCAGAGGATTGTGGTTCTCGTCCTGTGTTCTGCTATGTACATCAGCAGTGCAGGTGAGAGAGAGAGAAGGCAGGAACACCAGCTTGGAGACTGGATTATGCACCTCTTACAAGCATAGGGTTTAGTGAGAGACAATTGCTTTGGATCATTAAAAAGAAGATTATTGCAGATTAATTTATTTGCATCTGCTAAGTATTTTAAAGCAATAGGAAAGAGCTATGTCAAATATCAATTATCTACATTTCAAAAATCTGTTTATATCTTAGGAACAGTTCAAACAGATATTGAATGACCTAAATGCTTTGAATGTAAATAAAAGAAATGATGTTGAGAGTTAACAGTCTAGAGAAAAACAATTATCTTGGGCACTAGGACTTGTATTAAGCATTTCTTTATAGATGAATAGATCCTTTGAAATAGAAGACTCTTTTGTGAATCATTTAATCTCATCTCCACAAAGAGGCACTCTTTGCATAAATAATTTTAAGCGTTTACGCTGGATATCTGCTACAATGCTGAACACACAAGAAGCTGCCTTCGATAAACCCTGAATTAAATTTATCTCACTCTTAACTCTTTGTAGAGAAAAAACAGTATGAAACATTTACACACTTTTTTGTGTGAATTTTCCCCAGTTGCTCACCTGAACTCTTTTCTCTTAAGATGAGTAAGCTAGTGGTATTGTGCCAGCAAATGTGTCACAATCAGCTCTTTGAAGACATTTTTGTGGCGTCTGCCAACTTGTGTAGTGTAAACACCCAAGTTAATCCAGCTACAAACCTGATATCCCTGAACACAAAGTGGGAAAGAGATACTCAGTAGTACACCAGGATAGCGTATTTCCACTACACAGACACAACACACTTAGACAATTTTAAGAACATAAGCAATAGTGAAATGTAGTAGAATAATTAGGAAATGATGAATGTTGAGTACTTATTACCATTATTGATAAAATGCTTATGTAACAGTAATTGCATAGACGTTTATTTTTAATGATGACTTTGTTTAACAACAAATGACTTTGTAAAGAGCCTCTTTATTAAAATCTGCTCAGCAGTGTACCCATTTGACTACGCCTTTGACTCTTTCCTGGACACACGGCAATTGTTTTCACTATTAGAACAGCCATCATTAGTTTCCTATGTTTCTACTTTCTTCTCCTCCCCAAAACACACCTTTTTTTTTTTTCAGATTAATATAAGGGTACTATGATTAGGTTACACTGTGTTTGTTAGGTAAGGTCCACGTTGCTACTGAGCCCTTCCCCCAGGAGGTGTGCTGTATACCCTGAGATTGTGCCCGTCAGGTGAGAGCTTACCAATCCCCCTCCCTCCTCTCCCCTCCCTTCTCCTGCTACTTGAATTTAACTGTTTTTCTCTCACGTGAGCATGTGGCTGTTCATCTACCAGTTTCATGTTAGTATTGAGTTGGATGCTTGCTTTTCCATCCTTGTGATACTTTACTTGTGAGGGTGTTCTCCAGATCCTTCCAGGTAAATGCAAAAGGCGTAAAGTCTCTGTCTTTCTTTATGGCTGAATGGTATTCAGTACCCATGAACCACCGTTTATTAATCCATTCATGAATTGATGGGCACTTGAGTTGTTTCCACATCCTGGATTGTAAATTGAGCTTTTGGTGCAAGTGTCCTTATGGTAAAATGATGTTTTCTCTTCTGGGTAGATACCTGGTGATAGGATTGCAGAGTCACATGGAAGGTCTCCTTGTACTTCTTTGAGGATTCTCCATACTTCTTTCCAAAAAGGCTATATCAGTGTGCAATCCCATCGACAGTGTATTGTGTAGGTGTTGCCCTCCCTCCACATCCACAGGAGTGTTATGGGAAGTGATACTAATGGGTGCATGGGTTTGGGGAGGGGAGATAAAAATATTGTAATCAGATCAGATTAGATTAGATTGTGGTCCACATATTAAAAACAACACTGAGTTCTACACACTGAATGAGTGACTTACACAGCATTGGATTGTATCTTAATAAAGCTGCTTAAAAGAAACCACCGTAGAGGTCCCAGAGTCCTGACCAAATCCTTGAGTGGAAACCTGATGGCCTTCTCCATGGCTGCTTTGCACTTGAGCATGCAGACTTTGGAAGCATTACCCTTTCCCTCAGGATAAATCCTTTCTCTAACTTGTTGGTCCATAGGTACCCGGTCAGCTGTCCAAGTGTCCCCCAGTCTCAAGTAGCATTCGGTACCTCTAAGCCCCTCTGTACTGAGAGGGGTTTGGATTTCCAGTTTCCTCTGAGGTCTCATCCTCCTGGGGAGGGCTCACTCTGCAGAGTGTGCAGTGTGCTGATGGCACAGACCAGACAGAGAGCGAGGGTCTGGGAGGTATCTTTCAGGCAACAGTATTACTCTAACACAAAGACAAGAGGAAGCCAGTAAATGCGAGGTAGAATCAAAGGTGTGCATAGAGATGGAAGAGCAAAGGCTTGGACGTGACATGCTCAGTCCCCACTGGCACTGAGGATATTTCAGTTACCAAGTCTGAGAAGCTCCATCCATGGCACCTTCACTGAGCCACAAACTCCCTGAATGAGAAAGCGGCATACGGAGAGCATGCATTGATTATCTTTGGAAACACTCATAAAGTCACCACTAAATAACCTCTATATGTAAAGCTGTGATTTCTTTTGTGTATCATTTAACCATTATTTTAAAATGTCTGTTCATGGTGAAATGTTTGTCTTTCCAATAGTTAATTAAATTGCATTTCATGGTTAAAAGCATTCCTTGATTTGACTTATCTTTATGCAAAAACAATCAGCCCCATTTTTGCTTTCTAACCGAGTGGAACTATGCAAATGTTTTGATTAAATGACAAAGTGAACAGTTTTGCCAGAAGCAGCTATTTCCACAGGAGGCAACGCTACTGAATTATCCGAGCAAGATGGAATGATGCCAATTGCTGGCAGATGTAGGGAAACTGATAGAAGCTTCTAAATGTGGCTATTATCGAGCAATCAAAATAAATTAAAAAGAAGTGAGAAAAAAACAAACAAAATTGAGATAAAGTTGGTAGATGTGGTCATAAGAACTGGTGGACAGTTTGTTTCGTATCTCTCATCTAGAAGTTTTGGTACAAAAGCAGCCCCAAACCTTGGCTTCCAAGTGTGTTTCTTTCCATTTGGAATGCACTTTCCTACAGAAAGAGTGTGAAAGTTGGTCTCACTGACTGACACTCAGGCCAGTCCAGAAGAAACTTTCAATTCATAATGTAATTTAAAATGAAAAGCATAGAAAACCAACTTGCAACTATCTTTGTAATTCAAATAGAAAAAGAATACAAATGAAAAAAAATACTTCCTTATCTCTAAGGTTGGTTCCTGTGGAAATCACAGTCAGTTCAGGAGGAAAAAATGAAGAGGTATCTGGAAATGTTGTGGAGATTCTAAAGCAAAATGTTTGTTTTTTTCCATTCTGACTTTGTCTTAGTCTGGTTTACCCTTGAAGCCAACCCTGAGATGAGTTTGGAAGGTGACCCCAAAAAGTGGAGTGAAGAGACAGGAAAGTGAGGTGGGGAGTCACTGAAAGATGCGTTAGCTGTGGGCACCTAGGGCTCAATCCCACTGGGACCCTCCGAGAGAATTATACGACACTCTTCAGCAAAGTCTCCCCAGGAATGGAGAAAATGGAGTATTGACCCCCATTCCCTTCCTTACCAATTGAGATCACTTCTGTGGGTGCCCACTGTGGTGTACTCGTAGCCTGCTCTGCCCACGGGATGCTGGAGAGAGCCTCAAGATGCAAGCATGTGGGATGTCGTCAGCACTAACCATCTGCAGGTGGCCACAGCTTTGCAGTCAACCACGGTCTGAAAATATTAAAAGGCAAATTCCAGAAATAAACACTCCATGAGTTTTAAATTGCACACCCTTCTGAGTGGCGCGATAAAATCCCGCGCCATTTTGCTCCCTTCCACCAGGATGTGAATCATCCCTCTGTCCAGGATGTCCATGCTGTACAGCTCCCTGCCCGTTAGTCACTTAGCAGCTGGCTCAGTTATCAGATGCACTGTTATAGTACTGCAGCGCTTGTGTTCAAGGAACCCTTATTTTATTTAACAATGGCCCCAATAGTGCAAGAATGGCAATGCTGACAATGTGAACATGCCAAAGAGAATTTACGAAGTGCTTCCTTTAAATGAAAGGTGAAAGTCCTTCACTCAATAAGGAAAGAAAAAAAACATATGCTCAGGCTGCATAGGTCTATGATAGGACTGAATCTTGTCTCTGTGAAATTGTGAATGGTATATTGTTTTCATTGTTATAATTTACTATTGGTTACTGTTATTAAATTAAACTTTATCATAGCTATGCATAGATAGCAAGATCACAGTGGTAAATAGGGTTCAGTACTCCCTGTGGTTTCAGGCATTCACTGGGGAGTCTTAAAACTTATCTACCATGGGACGCACTACTGTATGTGGTCAAACACTATTCTAGATGTTTCTCTAGAAGGTATTCTTTTAATGATGGTTAACATTAAAATGAGTAGACTTTTAGTAAAACACATTACCCTTGTAATGTAGGTGGGCCTCATCCAATCAGGTGAAGGCCTTAAGACAAAAAGGAAAAAGATCTCTTTCACGAAGCGGGAATTCTGCCAGAAGACTGTCTTCAGATTCATTTGGCAATAGTAATTCCTCCCTAGGTCTCCAGTCCGCTGGCCTATGCCTGTCCTACAAATTTTAGACTCACCAACCAATTATAGGAGCAAATTCTCTCCCTCTCTGGGTATGTTCATGTGTGTATACACAATATATAGTTGTTCTTGGCATTCAAGAAGCACTGAATCCAAGACCTCTTGTGGATACCAAAATCCATGGATGCTCAGGTGCCTTATATAAAATGATGTGATAATCTGCATGTAACCCACACGTCTTCCCATGTACTTTAATCTCTATATTATAGCACCTAATATAATGTAAATGCTATGTAAATCGTTGTTATACTCTATTACTTTATTTGTATTATTTGTATTTTTTACTGTTAATTTGTATATTTTTCCCCAAATATTTTCGACCTGCAAGTGGTTGAACTCATGGACGTGGACCTCACAGATAAGGAGGACTGTCATTACAGCCACACATCATACATACGTGCGTGTACGTATATGCAGATGGGTGTGTTCTGTTTCTTTGGACAACCCTTATTAACACAGAATTCAGTACTGAGAATGATTCTAAAGTAATGGAATCTTAAGGGTGAGTTTTCAGACTTGGTTCTGAAATTTCTGCAATTGTGTCTCTAATCTGATTACATTTAAAGACCTGGTGGCTATTTCCAGTATTAAGGAGAGCACTGACTGTGGTGTGATGTGGCAATACAGGTATGCAAAATACCACTATTCAGTGCTCCTAATCAGACAGTTATGAAAGCCAAGGGTCTGAGTGATCTTTGATTACTCTATGTATACCTTCAGATAAGACTGGCCAGTTGCTCCTACTGTCACTGGACAAAGTGGAGAAGAAAAAGATGTACCCAGGGATTTGATTCAAATCCCCATAAATGGCCTGAGTTTCTATGTCTGCCCTGAAAGACACAATTGTCTCTTGTCCTTGTGAAGCTGAGATTGCTGAAAACCAAACCCAAATTTCATCCTATTGGTGCTTGAATCAAAATACAAATTAAATTCCCAACCTTGCAGGGTGTCACCTGTTAGAGAGAGGGGTCCTGGAAATTGGAATGAGGACATTTGGGAGGAGCTTAGTGAGGCTACAGATATTGGACCTAAAATCTGTGGAGTTTTCTTTGAGCATAGAATTGTCATTCAGTCCCTGTCCAAGGAGTAACCTGTTATCCTAGAGAAGCTGCAACAGGCTTGCAAGGCAGCTGGACCCAGCAAGGCCCCAGGACCCTCTGCTTCTAGATGAATAACTAGACCCCAGTCCCAGCAGACCCTAAAGGTAACGTGTGACATGGGGCCCAAGAGAAGGTGCACTGCTATCCTCCATAAAAACTGCATTGGGGGGGCGGGGCAAAAGCCCACTGACCAGGTACAGTGAACACTATTTGGATGATGGGCCACTTACAGCCCTGACTCAAGAATCACAAAAGCGATCCATGTAATGAAAGCATTGGTACCCCCTTAATATTTTGACATTACTGAAAAGAACTACATGGTTTTTACAACTTATATTGACATAAATGCAGGGAATATGTGTGGGAAGGGGAATTAAGAGTGGGATAATGAGAGAGGGAAGGTAAAGTCGGATCTGTCTGAAGGTTATTTCTACTGGACCACTGAGCAGAGGTTCTGGGTTTCACGTTGCAGTCTGGGGAGCAGTCTGGCTGGTTGGCAAGGTGAAATGAGGGCCAAAAGCTGAAACGCCAGACCTGCTCTGGCATATTACAGAAAAAGAGACTCAGGGCCCTGGGAGACTGGATTTGTTCTTTTAGGCCTGTCCACACACCCTGGAGATCCCAGAGGACACACCTCTCACCCCAGCTGTGAGAAACAGACTCGTGCAGGGCCTGGTAACTGCTGTTCTCTGCAGGTCAGAGACCATGAGGGGAGGGGGTGACAGCTGCCACTGTACTGGGAGACCTAAGTGTAACCGGGATGAATGAATCCCAGGGCGGCAGGGCCAAGTCCCAGCACTCAGTCACCAAAGGCAAGGTGAGTAATCAGACGCCCTGACCCGCAAAGAACTGTGGCATTGGCTGGTTACTCCTGGTGCTTCTAGAAATGAAATAGATGGGAAGCCTACTAAACCCTTCCTCGATCTATATAAGCAAAAGCACTCTACATGACGAGAATAAAAATGTCACTTCAATCATAACAACATAGAGTCACAACCAGCAGGCAGCTCCAACTGAAGCTGCCGTGGCAGATGGGGCTCGTCTGCTGAGTAACCTGACACACCCCTCACACCCAGTAGGCAGCGACTCATCTGGCGAAGGCGTTGTCCCCTTCCTGTTGGAAAAGAGCCCTGGAAGCACCTTGCTTTCAGCTGGCAATTCCAGCAGTAAACCTCCACTGTCCTACCTCAGGGGTGTGTCAACTCATCGGCTCTGCATCATAATTAGTTCCCAGGAAACTTACTACCTTTCTCTTCCACAAAACATCACACTGGTCCTTACCTTGAGGCCATTATCCTGGTTGGAACTACTGAGCAAACACAAGTGAGTAACCTGAACTTATCAGTAAGACATCTGTGAGCCAGTAAGTGGGAAATGAGTAAGACTCGGGGCCCTTCTACTTCCGTGAAGTGTCTACAGGCCCAGCCGGGTGCAGCATGTCCCTTCGGTGAAGAATGAGCTGTCGCATCTGGCCCCTCCAGCAACTGTGACAGAGGCACAATGCCTATGGGCCTCTGGGGTTTGGGAGGCAGCACATTTCCACTTTGGTGTGCTGTTTTGGCCCATTTATTAAGTAATCTCAAGAGCTGCTAGTTTCAAGTAGGGCTCAGAATAGCAGGAGGACCCATGGCAGGTCTGGACTGTGGTGCAAATGCTTGACCAATTGCACCTCGTGACGTAGCTGGTGACTGATGCTTGGAGTGGCACTGGCAGACAGACATGCTGTTTGGAGCTTTTGGCGGGCACCTATGGGTGAACTGTGTGAGACCCTAGGATTTTGTAGCAAAGCATGCCATCCTCTACAGATAACTGTTTTCTTTTTGAGAAGCAGGTTTTAGTCTGTCATAGCACCTTAGCACAGACCTGACCCCTAACCATGGCCACCAAGTTACCAAGTTACCAACATCACGAATTAGGTGCCATCTCACTTACTAATCCACCACCAGCAGTACTCCATGATGAAAAAGGACAGAGCTCGCAAGGTACAAGTAAGGTACAGGAAGAAGAGGCCAAGGGCTTGTGGTCCCTTCTGCTGCACTTCTGTCTCTGTCCCAGCCTGTGCCCCTGGCCTCCAGGAGTTCCCAATAACCAGTCCATGGCATAGAGAGAAATTTAACGATAGCTCTGTACAATATGCAGCCACCACCTGAAAGTGGACAGCTGTCTACCATGCATGGACTTCCAGAATGCCTTGCCTACCCCACTGTCCACCATGCATGGACTTCCACAATGCCTTGTCTACCATCTCCCATGCATAGACTTCCAGGATGCCAAGTCCACTGTCTACTGTGCATGGACTTCCAGAATGCCTTGTCCATCATTTACCATGCATGGACTTCCAGAATGCTTGTCCACTGTCTATCATACATAAATGTCCAGAATGTCTTGTCCACCATCTACCATGCATGGACTTCCCGAATGCCTTGTTCACCATCTACCATGCATGGACTTCCAGAATGCCTTGTCCACTGTCTACTATGCATGACCTTCCAGATGCCTTGTTCACCATCTACCATGCATGGACTTCCAAAATGCCTTGTCCATCATCTACCATGCATGGACTTCCAGAATGCCTTGTTCACCATCTA
>NW_003852483.1:1000971-1022667 GCF_000181295.1 Otolemur garnettii
TTCCAGATGCCTTGTCTACCATCTACCATGCATGGACTTCCAAAATGCCTTGTCCATCATCTACCATGCATGGACTTCCAGAATGCCTTGTTCACTATCTACCATGCATGGACTTCCAGAATGCCTTGTTCACCACCTACCATGCATGGACTTCCAGAATGCCTTGTCCACCATCATTGTATTCTACTCAGCATCACTTCTAATCAGGGAACTCATTTCACACCAAAAGAAAAGCAGCAAAGGGCCGTGCTCATGGAGTCCCTTAGTCTTATCATGTCCCCCACCATCCTGGGGCACTTCACTTGATAACACTGTGAAATGGACTTTCAAAGACTCCGGTACAGTGCCAGCTGGGTGGCAGCTCCTTGCATCTGCTTTAGCAAAGTTCCCCAGGAGGCTGTCCATGTTCCAAACCTCCATCCAGCATGTGACGCTGTTTCTCCCACAGCCAAGGGGTTCTGGGCCTGGAACCCAGGGGTGGCAACAGCAGTGGTCACACTCTCCAGATGCCCTAGTGACTCATAAACAAAATGTGTGCTTCCTGTCACAGCAACCTAGGCTCTGTTGACCTTGAGGAGGAGGAATGTTTCCACCAGGAGGTAAACAATGATTCCACAGAACTGGAAGGTCAGACTGCCACCCAGCCACACCAGGTTCCTCATGCCTCCCAGTCAACAGGCCAAGAAAGTGACTTCAGTGGTTCTCCCCTGGCCTAGCTGTCTTCCTCTGCCTTCACTGGCTGCCACATTCCCAGTCTACTTTCCTGAGAAGCAGGATCCTCTTGATTGTGTTTTCACCCCTTCCACCCTCACGTGTGGCAGGGATGCCAGAGGCAGCTGGGCAGGAGGAAAGAGGCCCTTCCCTCAGCTGGAAGAAACCCCTGGAAAACTCTTTTCCCCTTAGAAAAGGGTCAGGGTGAACTTTACAATTCTTTGCCCTAGTTCTGGAGTTCTTTCTCTGCACTCATCATGAGAACCTGCTGGGGTTGCTGGCAGGAAAACCCACAGAGGAACACCTGCAGGCCACAGCCCGGGGTGTTTCTCCCTCCCATGTGAGTCCACACCCAAGCTCTGATAATTTGCCCAAATCACCACTGAGGTCTTGCCAGCTCATGGCTCCAGTGGCTTCTCTCCAAGTAGTGGATCTTGGAGATGACTCCTTGGATTTGCCTCTCTCTAGATTTTGGAGGTGGCAGCTTACCCTGCATCCTCAATTCTCTCTCACAGAATAGTCACTGATTTTCAGTATGTCCAGTGTGGTGTTTTTACATATTAGGATTGGAGTGTTGACCTCTAAGCTCCTTATATCACAGGTGACACTAGAAGGCTCCCACAATAGGCTTGCATGAATTATTATTTTTTTAACTTTTTATCCTGGAAATCTGAAAACATTTCTAAAGCACAGTGAATAGTATATTGACCTCTCGAGCCCCCTCCCCCAAAGTCCTCTGACTTCCTCTACCAATCAAGGCCCTTCCAGCCGAGGTCTACTATCCCATCCCAAAGCCAATACCATGTGTGTCTGTTTTTTGTTTTTGTTTTTCTGTTTTGAGATAGGGTCTCCCTCTGTTGCTCAGGCAGGTCTTAAACTCCTGGGCTCAAGTGATGCTCCCACCTTGGCCTCCCGATTAGCTAGGACTATGGCCATGCACCACTGCACCTGGCTCACCTGTGTGTTTCAAGGTTTCCCTTGTTATGGCAGACCCACCTCAACTACCCAAACCAATCTTAGATCTCCATTGCTGTGAAGTATAACTCACCTTCATCTATTATCAATAAAACATGGCCCACCCTAGATTATTTTGAAATAGCCCTGGACATATTGAAATTCATCTGTAAATATTTTATCATGTGTTTTTAAATGATTCTTAAGAAAGCATAGTCACAATACCATCATCACTCATAAAAATCACATTCAGTGTCCATGTAGCCCGCTTGTCTTAGAAAGTTACCAGCTTACCTGAATTGGGACCCAGATAAAGCCCATCTATGGCGATTGGTTGATAAGTCTCTACCATTTTTTTCTCTTGTGCTTTTTTGTTGAAAAAAAAAACTGAGATATTTATCCTATACAATTTCCTACAGTCATGATTTTACAGATTATTTCTGTTTTTTATATTTTCTATAAATTGGTAGTTGGCTTATGAAACTAAATCAGGTTAAGCTTCTATTTTTTTTCCTTTTTAGGCAAAAAAGCTGCTGCCACCTTCCATCAGATTGCATTTCTGTCTCCATTTTATGAGGTTGGTAGCCCCAGTGCTTGATACTTTCCTCTATGACTCTATCAAGGACTGCAAAATATAATTTTCTAGTTCTCACTCTTTTATCATTTGGTAGCCAAAATATTTCTATAAAGAGAAATTTCCCCTCTTCAGCCACTGGATTGGGTGCCTGGCAGTGGCATGAAGCTCCCTTCACTGGCTGTGCTGAAGCTGGGGGCCTAGGGGGTCTGCACATTTCTGCCTGTTTCCTTTTTTTACCCAGAGAGAGATTAAAAAACTGCTACTGCCCTGGAGCCTCAGAATCCCACACATCATTCTTTAATATTTTTTTGTCCAGATTAGTATGAGGGTACAAATGTTTAGGTTACATTTTGTTTTCATTTCTAAGGTGAAATGCAAGTTGTAGTTGAGCCCTTCACCTAGGGGGCTGCTGAACACCCTCACATTGTGCACATTATGTGAGATCCTGCCAATCGCCCTCCTTGCTCTTACCCCACTACCTTCTCCCTCCTCTCCCTTCTCCCTTGCTAGATTATACTTGTGTTCTTTCTTTCCTGTGGGCTTGTAATTCTTTATATATTGGTTTCATATTAGTATTCAATTCAATTAGTATTGAGTACATTAGATACTTTTTCCCCATTCTTGAGATACTTTACTAAGAATATATTTCAACTCCATCCAGATAAACATAAAAGATGTAAAGTCTCCGTTTTTTCTGTGGTCTACATATACCTGAGTTTGTTAATCCATTCATGGGTTGATGGGCACTTGTGTTGCTCCACGACTTGGCAATTGTGAATTGAGCTGCAATAAACATTCCTGCGCAAATATCCTTGTGGTAAAATGTTTTTTTCTTCTGGGTGGATGCCTAGTAATGAGATTGTGGGATCAAATGGAAGGTTGACTTCTAGTTCTTTCCATATTCTCCATATTTCTTTCCATAGATGTATTAGTTTGCAATCCCACCAGCAGTACAGAAGTGTTCCCTTCTCTCCACATCCACACCACCATCTGCAGATTCAGGATTTTGTGATGTGGACTAATCTCACTGGAGTTAGGTGATATCTCAAGATGGTTTTAATGTGCATGTCTCTGATGATTAGGAACCATGAACATTTTTTTCATGTGTTTGTTGGCCATTTGTCTGTCATCCTCAGAGAAGTTTCTGTTTAAGTCTCTTGCCCACATATAAATGGCATTGTTTGCTCTTTTCTTGTTGATTAATTGGAATTCTCTGTAGGTCCTAGTTATCAGTCCTTTGTCTGATTCTGAACATGCAAATATCTTCTCCCGTTCCAAAGGCTGTCTGTTTGCCTTAGTAGTGGTACCTTTAGCTGTGTAGCTTTATAGTTTGATCATGTTCCAATTATTTATTTTTACTGTTGCTGCAATTGCCAAGGGGATCTTTATAAAATATTTTCCCAGGCCAATTTTGTCAGTTTTCCCACAATTTCTAATAGAAGTTTTATTGTTTCATGTCTTAAATAGAATTTTTATTGTTTCACGTCTTAAATTTGACTCTTTCATTCAGCAAGAATCAATTTTTGTCCATAGTGAGAGGTGTGGGTCCAATTTCAGTCTTCTATGTGTGGCTAACCAGTTTCCTAGCATTATTCATTAAATAGGCATTCTTTTTCCCAGTGCATGCTTTTATTTGGTTTATCAAAGATCAGATGGAAATATGTGGCTAGGTTTATCTCTAGCTTCTCTATTCTATTCCATAGAGCTATGTCTCTGTTTTGTGTAGGTACCATACTGTTTTGATCACCATAGACTTGCAGTATAACCTGCAGTGCGGTAACATGATACCACCAGAATATTTTTTATTTCTTAAAATTGTATTGGTGATGTGTTTTTTTTTCTGGTTCTGTATGAAATGAAGTACTATTTTTTCATGTTCTTCAAAGTATGATGTTCGTGCTTTGAAGGGGATTGCATTAAATCTGTAGATCACTTTGGGTAGTATGGACATTTGGCCAATATTGATTCTTCCCAGCCACAAGCCTGGTATGTTCTTCTATTTGTTAATGTCTTCTGGTATTTCTTTTCTCAGGGTTTCATAGTTCTCTTTATAGAGATCCTTCACATCCTTTGTTAGATATACTCCCAGGTATTTCATATTCTTTGGAGCTATTGTGAAGGGTATTGTGCCTTTGATTTGATTCTCAGCTTGATTATTATTGGCATATATAAAGGCTACTGATTTGCTATAATTTAAAAAGTTTAAAAAATTAAGCAAAAAATTAAAGTATATGAGAATTGGGTAGTGGGCATTTATTATATTATTCCTTAAACTTGTCTGAATTTTGAAGTATTTTATAATAGAATTTTATAAAAATGGCAAAAATGAGCAATATGACAGAACATTAAAATTTCTTGTAACTTAGTGGTAGGTCTACAGAATTTGTTTTGTAATTCTCTAAACCTGTCTGAATTTTAAATTATCTTATAAAAAAACTTTTAAAAATTATAAGCATATGGTTTCATATTCAATACTAATTGTTTCAATATATTCAATACAAATTTGTTTTCATTTCTAAGGTGAAATGCAAGTTTCATGACCTTGAGGTGAGTAAAACTATATAATTAATCTCTATAAGGCTGTAAGACAAATAGCCTAAATATAAATAGGTAAAAGACACGAACAGAAGACAGAAGAAAGTAAAATGAGAAAAGTAATAATCAGCAAACATACAAACAGATTATTAATCAATCTTGGTACCACTGAGACAGTGCAAAATTAAATAAGGGTAAGATATAAGATGTAATTTCCCTCTTTCATTTACTTTTATTCTTGTTTTGTACTGGGTCTATTTTGAGACCTAGAATTTTCTATTGAGTACAATCTTAGTTAAATATGAGTTTTGGTATGTAACTTATAAAAAAACTCATTATTTTTAAAATATTACACAGTTCTGGTTTTGAGTCCCTCTTTGGGACAAGATCTATTTATTGTATAATAGAAGGTTAAACATCATTTGACCTTCTGGTTCTTCGGCTTAATTTTCTTTTATAATATTTCTCATTAATTCATTGCTGTCAGAAAATGCTATCTGAACTATTTCTACTTTAAAGAATTTTTTGAAGTTTTATTTGGGGATTTATATATAATAAATAAATATTTCATAAACAATTCAAAATTAGCTGTATTCTCTTTTTGCCTAGCATAGTTTTCACTATCTATCTATAATATTAGATTTACCTTATTCAGTGTACCACTTAAAATCTCTATATCATTTTTATTTTGAAATGTTGCCTGTGCATTAGAATTGCTCAAAGAGCACACTCAAGTTCAGATTCCCGAGTGCTACTGAAAACTTGCTGGAATAGAATCTTCTGGCATTTTTAAAAGCATCACAGATGATTCTGGTACGCAGTGCATTTTCAAAGCCATTTTCTATATTTTTACTTAATCTTCTTCTACTTGATCTGTCAGTAGCTGACAAGTGAGTTAACATCCCCCACTATTGCATTTCTATGTCTACCTGTGTTTCCTTCGTGTTTTTGCTTTATGAATTTGGATAATGGATTATCTAGGATATGGAGATCAGTGAGGGCTCTAATGATAGCTTTTATCATCATATAACAACTTACTTAATGCCTTTTCCTCAAATTAAATCTTTCCCAATATTTCTATTGCCACCTACTTTCTTCTGAATTTGTTTATCTAATTATATTTTCCTTTCCTTTGTCATCCCAAATATTCTGTGCCATTTTATCCTTGTCATTTGTTTTTATATGAAGCTGTTTGATGGATTTTCACTTAATCTGAGAATAATTTTTCCTTTTAGTAAAGCAATTTATCCCTTATTTGATATGACAGATGTATTTACCTTTAGCTATTTATCTCATTTTAATTTTTCTTTTGTTGTTCTTCTTTTTCTAAAATCTAGCCAGGCACAGTGGCTCATGCCTATAATCCCAGTGCTTTGGGAGGCCCAAGAGGGAGGATTGCTTGAGACCAGGAGTTTGAGACCAGCCTGAGCAACATAATGACATCCTAGCTCTACAAAGAATTTTTTTTTTTATAATTAACTGGGTGTGGTTGTGGGCCTCTGTAGTCCACAACCACAGGAGGACCTGCTGAAGCAGAAGGGTCACTGGAATTCAGGAGTTTGAGGTTGCTGTGAGCTATGATGATGCCAGTGCACTCTAGCCTGGGGAACAGAAAGAGAGCTTGTCTCTAAAAATAATTTTGTTTTTTTACTCTTTTATTTCTTTTTTTGAGTGTGTCAATATTTTCCTTTTGATAACGTTGAAGATTTATAGTTCATATATCTTCTATAATTAGCTTTACAGCCCAACAATTTGCTTAAACCTTGTTTTTCGTAGCTACAAACTTCAGTGATGTCTATCAATTCACTGCAACGAAACAAGCACTCTACCTTTAACTTTTCTTGCATTCCAGGAATAAACTTCACTTGATCATGATGAATAATTCTTTCATTGTGCTGTTGAATTTGGTTTGCTGGTGGTATTTTGTTCAAGATTTTTGCATCTATGTTCATCAGGGATATTGGCTTGTAATTTTCCTACCTTGGAGTGTCCCTGTCTGGCTTTGGTACCAGGTGACAGTCTTATAAAATGAGTTTAGAAGTTTTCCTTCCTCTTCAATGTTTGAGAAGAGTTTGAGAAAAATTAGTGTTATTTCTTTAAATGTTTGGGGGAATTCATTACTGACTCTTCTATGACAGAAGAGTTTTCATTACTAATTTTTCTTACTTCTTACTGGCCTATTCAATTTTCTGTTTCTTCATGATTCATTCATGGTATGTTATATGTGTCTAGGAATTTGTCCATTTCTTCTAAGTTTCCAATTTATTGACATATCATAGCAGTCTCTTATGATCCTTGGTATTTCTGTGGTATTACTTGTAATAGCTCTTCTTTCATTTCTGATTTCATTTAAGTCTTCTCTCTCGTTTTTTCTTTTACTCTTATGTTACTGTTGATTTTATTTATCTTTTAAAACTATTTTTGTTGATCTTTTCTATCATTTTTTCTAGTCTCTATTTTATTGATTTATTTATTTCATACTTATGATTTTTTTTCTCCTACGAACTTGGAGCTTAGTCTGTTCTTCTTTTGTTAGTTCTTTCAGATGTAACATTAGCTTATTTGGGATCTTTCTTAATTTTTGATGGTGGCATTTATTATTAGAAACTTCCTTCTTAGAACTACTTTTGCTGTATCCCACAAGTTTGGAGGTGCTGACTTTCCATTTTCATTTGTCTAGAGATTTTTTAATTCCTCTTTTATTATCTTCTATGATTCATTAGCTATTTAGAGGTATGCTGTTTAATTTTCACATACTTGTCAATTTTCTGAGATTTCCCCTATTATTGATTTCTAGATTCATACCATCATTGTGGCTGGAAAAAATATTTGAGATGATTTTAATCTTCTTAAATTTGTTAAGACTTGTTTTGTGGCCTAACATATGATCCATTCTGGGGAATGTTCTGTATGCTTAAAAAGAATATATGTTCTGCTGCTGGGTGGAAAATTCTGTGTGTGTCTATTAGATCCATTTAGTCTAAAGTGCTAGTAAGTCTAATGTTTCCATATTGATTTTCTGTCTGGATGGTCTGTCCATTGTTGAAAGTTGATTATTAAAGTCCCCTTATTATTATTATACTGTAGTCTATCTCTCTCTTAAGATCTATTAACATTTGCTTTATATGTTAAGGTTCTCCAATGTTGGGTGCATATATATTTATAATTGTTGTATCTTCTTAATTAATTGATACCTTTCTCACTATATAAAGGCCTTATTTGTCTCCCATGCTCTGTGATTTTTAGTTGCACATTTTGATGACTACAATGCATGCTCCTACTACTTTTGATCCTATCCCTTAAGTTCCTGTCACTAATTTCTTTCTTTCTATATCCCATCTTATTTATTCCATCTTACATTTTCCACCCCATCCCACTCTTTTATTATAGTCCACCTTGTATCCTTTTATAATATTTTTCATGGATGAATATATCATCTACAAAGCAAAAGTGTCAGTAAAGTAAGAATGAATAACTGCTTAATATTCCCTTTGGGTCTACTATAATATCAAGAAAAAAAGTCAAGTATGTAGTATATTTTCAGAAAAACCTCCCATCCCCCACTTAGAAGGCCTTTTGGAATGGCTCGCACCTATTGAGCAAAGCTATATTCAATGATGTCCAAATGAGCACAGGCTGACAGACAAGCTGGAGTGTGTAACCCACTGTGTTCCTCATGTGAGATAATGAGCACCTGTTGGATTCAATGGAGCTCTTCATCTTTCTTAAAGCAGAGTGACGATAGCTTAATTATCACAGTGAGAAAATTAAATGATTTGCTTGAAGTTACAAGATCAAGATGATGATGTGAACATCATCATGATTAGTTGGTGGAATCACACGGCAGTCATGAAGCATGTCCAGGCAGACACTGTGTGGATGAAAGCAAATCCTTCTGGGGCTTAGGTTATGTCATCCATTAAAAGAACAAAGGAGGAGGCAGTTCTTTAAGATTTACCCCTTTAAGCCCTCATGGATTTAAAGGAATGGGAAACCACTTTATGGTTACCTTGAGTATGTAACCCGCGAACATAGATGCATTTTGGGTTTGAGAAATGCCTGTCTGCACGAAGCTATTAATTGGGATATGTTGTTAATGGGTAAATAATATTTCCATTATAATTGTGCCAAAGAAATGACCAAACACATAAAGCAACATCACAGACAAAGTGTATCCCTTTTTCTGAATTAAGGTAACCTTTTGTGTTAGTATCCGTGACTGTAACTGGTAAGTTAGAAAAGAAAGTTTCCTCCTTTTCAATCTACATCTTTCAAATGAATACCCTACATATATAATTTTATACTTTTCTTTTTATAAATATATGATTATATATTTTGATTTAAAATTTTTTTCTGAATTGAAGGAGAATCCATACTCATTATGCAAAATCTGTAACAAATAGAAGCCTTATATTTCTGAGACTACTATTATTATTTTAGTTTCTCTTCTTTTAGTTTTTTTTTCTGTGCTTTATTTCACATTAGTATTCTATGTCTGTGTAACAAATACCACAAATGTATCAGCTTAAAGCAAAATGGATTCTTTAGCTCATAGTCTGGAGGTCTAAAGTCTTGCATGTGGCTTGACTAGGTTCTCTGTTTAGGGTCTCCTGAGGCTGATGTCCAGGATGTTACATAGAGGTGCCGGGGAAAAATCCCCTTTCCAAGTCCATTCAGGTTCTTGGCCATGTTCAGATGCTTGCATGTGTAGGACTGATATCCCCAGAGGTAGAGCTGCTGACTGTCAGCTCTACCTCTCTCAGCACTAAAGGGCTGCCTGGTTGTCTTCTTACCTGCCTCCTCCATTGCAGGTCGGCAATGGTGCATTGTCATTCTCATGTTCAAATCTCTCTAACCTCCCTTCTTCAACCAGCCTGAAAGTCTCTTTGCTTTTAAAGGATCTCAGGTGATTAGGCCCACAAGGATAAACTGTCTGTATTAAGGGCACGGATGCTATAAGCATAACACGGTCATGGAGTGATACCTCACTCTGTGCACAGGTTTTAGGTGTCAGAGAGTGGAGTCTTGAGGGCATGTTTGGAATTCTGCTGAACGTGTATCTAGATATTTCTGAAAATTTTGATTTTTAAGCAGTTTAGTGGCCATGGAAGTCAGAATCTACTATGGTGTGTATACTTAACCTGCTACTGCTGCCAAAAAAAATTTTTTTCTGAACTTTAATTTGACATTTTAAGTAATTTTAAAATGGAATTAGGACCACACCTATGGTGCATCTTACAAGGGTACACGTTAAATTTACTAAATGTAGAATATAAATGTCTTAACACAATAACTAAGAAAATGCCGTGAAGGCTATGTTAACCAGTTTGAGGAAAATATTTCAAATTGTATATAAAACCAGCACATTGTACCCCATGATTGCATCAATGTACACAGCTATGCTTTAATAATAAAAATAAAATAAAATAAAATAAAATGGAATTAGGATGATACTATTTTGTAAGCTTTTCACTTCATCATACATTGTGATTTTTTTTTTCTGTCCTCTTCTAGAGCATGATGTTTTAAGATTGTGGAATATTTCACAGGAGAGTGGTACATAATCTATGTGTATCATATCTGTATTTTACATTGTTTCAAAATCTACTGTCTCATAAATCATGCCATGATTTTGTATCTCATAAATTCTTTCATGTAAACTACAGTGCCAAAGGGTTTCTGAGACACCCTGCCAAGCTGGCCTCCAGGTGAGTGGCCAGTTCACGCTCCCCTGGGGTGGAGGGCCTGCTTGCCCTCATAGGGCAGGGTAACTTCTGAACCAGTTTGAGACTCTGACACTGTAAAGAGCCAACATTTGTCATGGCATTTTGTGACTCTGGCCTCCCCAGTGCATTTTTCAAATGGGGGAAAATGTAATCCTTGCTTCTCACAGGGTCACATGTCCAAGGGTTTGTGTCGCAATTGACATCAAAGGCCTGTCAACAGACGCCTTCCTGCCATTGGGCCTACATAGTTAAAACAGTTACTCGATGGGTTGTCTTCAACATAGGTAATTTCCACAGTTGTGAGTAACTTAGCTGCTAAAGTCCCCTGGCTTCACTCCTCCTAGAAAAATAGTCCACAGCACTTACTGGAATAATCTTTTCACTCTTTTCACTATTTATATTAGTATTTGGTTAGATGGCCACTCACTGCACTTTCCTAGAGTGAAGCTGTGCCATGTGTCCCACTGAAACACTATGTCTGTCTTTAGGAAAAGCAAGAATGATGCCAGGCTCTTGACAAGAGAAGGTGTGAACTTGGCACACCCGTCTGCATGTCTGGGCAGAGGGTTCCTCTTAGCTCCTGCTTGTCAGGCTGGAGGAGAGCTGAGGTGGGTCAGTGCACATCCTTCTGGGGTGGTCAGGCAATCCCGGCCAAGTGGCTGCCCAACCCTCCTTAGTTGTCCTCAATTAAGGACCCTTGTTTTGGAGGACAAAATGAAGTAACCACACCAAGCCTTGTTTTGCTAGGGGGCTTCCATTTTTAACAGTGGTTGCTAATAACAACAAAATAGCCAGGAAGGTACAGCACCATGCTGAGAAGCTGGGGGTCTTCATGGAATGAGCTGCCTCCGGCTTTCATTACATCACTAGTAATTAAAGCTGAGCCTGAAAAATTGAGGGGAGATAGAGAGGCCCTCAGATATGTTGTGTAAGAAACATCTTATTAAGTTCGTCTCCACAGGCAACAAGGAATGCAAAACAGAGCTCTGCTGTGAACAGAGCAGGCCTCCCAAGCCTTTCCTGGTAAACAGAATAGTGTGTGTGCATGTGTATGTGTGAGGACTTGTGCCTGTGTGTGCTGTGTGCATGTGTGTGTACATGGGTGTGTTCTCCAAAAGGAAAGATTGAGCTTCACTTCTCTGTATTGTTTAATCCTTACAATCTGCACTGATTGTATGCTCCTTCATTACTGTTTCCTTTAGAATTAGTTCTGAAGAAATTCTTCAGAGGTAAAGGATTCTCACCTGCCACTTTGCCCACAGGCCCTGATTGTTTTAGTTGGCAACATATTTTTATGAAATATGAAAGAAAGTAAACAACAGTAAAATCTCCCTCAAGCAAACACTGTAGATAAAACTGCCACTCCTCACTGTAATGCAGGACTTGCAGACCCCAGGGCCCAAACCAGACACGATACATATGTTAGCCACGACAGAGGGGATAGGAAAGCCTTTCTGGCGGATCCTTGTTAAGGCTGTTGATGGGGAACACATCAAAGGAAGAAAACGATGTGTCGTATTAAAGCTTTGGAGACAGAGGAGCATGACCAGTGACACCAGGCGATGTGCAGACTTGGTTTCCAGTGGCTTCGAAGGTGGTGCTGGTGGTTTCTCTCACTCCGGGCATTTGTGTATACCAGCCAGGCTTCCTCCTGATGTGGCATTCCTGAGTCCCTCCAGCGGGAACCCTGTGGGCGCCACATGAGAAAGCGGATATCCACAGCTGTTGAGACTCACATCTATGCCAGAGAAGGCAGAGCCAATAGCAGCCAGGGCCCGCAGTGGCCAAGGGCTCGACAACACTCTGTGAATCCACTTTGTCAATTATGAACATCTGTTCCTGCTGTTCCTGGGAGCAGCATGAGAGGAGAATTCTGCGCTGATGCCTCTGGCACAGAAAGGCCCAGTGCATCAGTGGAAACATGGCACGTGCTAAGCCAGAACGTGGCCACACCTGTGGAAACCCACAGCTTCATAGCCACAAGCCTCAGACACTGCGGTACCTGCCCCTGAGCCACTCCACCTGCTGCCTTCCTGCCCACTGGTGTCGCCAGCTCCTCCTGGCACTGCTCCCCTTGGAAGGACCTTGCACACCCACTCACCCACCCACCCTCTCTTCAACAGCTTGCCATGGCCTGTGCTTCCCATTTTAGGAGGTGGCCTTGCCCTTACGTGGCCTAAGTCCATGGAACATTCCTTTTTAGTAGACTTTTCTACATCAGTGAGTCCCACGAGGGGCACCAGGCTTTCAACCAGGACTGCAGAAGTGACACCACAGAGCCAGCTGCTGGGTCTGTGTGTAAAGCCACCCTATGAGTGAAACTCTTGTCTGGCAGGTGGCTTCATCCTGGCTGGTGAGGATGCACACACTTGCCCCACACTGGGGAGCACAGTCTCTTCCGAGACCCAAACTGTGCACCACCTTGATTTATCAGCAGTCCCTCAGGTGGCTCCATGGCCAGAAACGTTGCTTCAAGTCAAAACAATACATACCAAACTTGTTTTCTCTAATGGAAACCTCTGCACTTCTGGTTTTAGGATCCAGTGCCTGACTCTATAGAGATGACAGAAGTTATCACCTTTACTTAATTCTGAATGGCATGACATTAGGCATAATGCATATTATATATATCATATGGAATATGTGTCACACGTTGTATATATGTGTAGTACACTAGATACATACATGGAAATGGAGAAATATGGGGGGGGGTATATGTGTTGGTTCTATTTCTCTGGGAAACCCCGACTAACACAATAGCTGAACTTTGTTTTATACAGTAAAACACAAAGTATCATCTGACGAGGGAGCAGCATTACTGCTATGGATGCATTTTTTTCTGTGGCAGATTTGAGGGGATTGTTGGGGACAGGCTAGGGCTGTTCAAAGACTCTGGGTGGGGCACAGGCCTGTGCTGTGAGGAGGCTTTACAGAAGCCAACCTCAAAGGCAGGCAGTCCTGATACTGGTCCTGGACTCAGAAAATCAACCCACAGGTCCAACGTTTTACCTTATTATGATGAATTACAGCTTTGTGGGAAGGCATATTTTCTGTTATGAGTGAAAGCCTGTCTATGCAATCTAGTATAAAGCAAACAGAATTTTTTGATACACCCAAATGAGGGCTAGAAGTCTGTGTGTTTACTTACGGTCATCGAGGGCACTATTGCTCACAACCATGTTCGAATAGCTTTGACATTGACTTCAGAGCCAGTTTTTTGGTCTAAGAAGCAAACTGACATTTTTAAATACAGTCTCAAGGCAGTCCCTGCCAGGACCAGACCTCCTTCTCAGTGTCCTCTTCTTTCCTCTCTTCCTTCTTCCTAACAGTCAGAGAATGCAGGCCCGAGGATTCTTAGAGGCAGGTTGTGCTGTTGTTACCCCAGAATTCTGTTCTCCAGTGGAATTCCCAGAGAGGTGAGGGGAAGGAAGTGTGCTGGTGTCAGACCAAGGCAAAGGCCAGGAGAGAGCACCAGTCTGATGCCGTCACTCTTCCTTAATACTGGTAGACATAGAGCAAATTACTAAGCATTATTGTGCCTCAGTATCCTCATCTGTAAAATGGGACTAATGATGTTATCAATTCATAGTGTTGTTTGGGGAAGTTAAGGGACTCGTTCATGGTGCACAGTAAGTACCAGGCACATGAGAAACAGACTGTGTCCCCATGGGTGATAGAGGTGGGACCATGTCTCTGTGGTCTCCACTTTGTCCCAGGGTGTGGAGTGTCAAATGTAATACCTGATATACACTATGTTCTATATATATATATATATATTTTGAATTTTGAATATTGCTATACTCAGGTGTGTTTGACAGCAAAAGCTATGTTTTTAACTACTTCGTGTATTTATATTACCTCTCTGCAATGTCGAATTTTCCCTAGCTATAGCGGTTAAAGCTATGAATTCTACCTAATTCCAGTGCTTAAAACTCCAGGATAAAATTGGTATTAAAAAGGTATATGAGTCCATAGAATGGGCTATTGCTTAGCAATAAAAAGAAATGAGCTATCAAGCCACAAAATACATGGAGGATTCTTACATGCTTATCACTAAGTGATATAACCCAGTCCGAGGGGACCACATTCTGTAGGATTCCAACTATGTGATATTCTGGAAAGTGGAGCACAGAAGACTTTTAGGGTGGTGAAATTACAGCAGAACTTCCACAGTTGACACCTCCCTACACTGACCACTTCCTTAAGTTGACCTAATTTTCACAGATTGGACATGAACCACATGTGCATATCAGCATAGTAGGTCTAGTTCCTTATGTTGATCACCTCCCTATGTTGACTAGTTTGTTATAGTCCCTTGGTGGTCAACTTATAGAGGTCCTTCTGTATTTGGTATGATACTGTAAGGATAAATACACAAGAACGTGCAAATTGGCAAAACCTGTAGAATATACAACACAAAGAGAGGAGCCACTTGTGGTACACTTGTTACTTAATGATTGTGTATTAGTATTGGTTAGTCTGTTATAACAAATGCACCACACCAACTCAAGATGTTAAAACAGGGACTGTGGGTGAGGAGAGGGTGCACATGGGAACTCTTTATACTTCGCTGTATAATTTTTCTTTAAATCTGAAACTGCACTACAAAATAAAGTTTATTCAAATAAAAATTTAAAAAGCATATGAGGAGCCCACCCCCTTTCCCAAATCAAGGAAAGAACAATAGGCACATCCGTTAGACGCATATTGCATGCTAAGCACTTTCTCTTTATCGCGTTTATTCACCATGACAATAATAAGTAGGTATGACTCTCACAAATAGAAACCAAAAGATGGGCACCTTGTGCGTGCATCCCCTGATTTCTTTCCCCAAATCAGGAGTAGATTGTTTTCTCCATCTGACTACTTCTTCTCAATTATGAATCACAACATTCACCTAATTTGACTGGGTTGTCCATTAACTGGCACTAAGTTCCTTTCAAGCCCAATTCTAGTCCCTGTTTCTTTTTAAACATATTTAAGGGTGCTGGGCATGGTGGCTCATGCCTGTTATCCCAGTGCTTTGGGAGGTCATGGCAAAAGGATTGCTTGAGGCCAGGAGTTCAAAACCAGCTTGACATATTGAGACCCTGTCTCTACAAGAAAAGAAAATTAAAGGCAGAACAATTTAAAAGAGAGAAGTAATTCCTTTCTAAGAACACAAAGAAAGACTGAGGAAGTAGCTGAAGGGATTGAATTCTAACGGAGTAGAATATTACAGATCTTGAGAGAGCGACTCCAGACTGTGTTTTATCCCAGAAAAATAATAAAATATTACTAAATGTGTTCTTTCTTTTCAATCTCCTTCTCACAACTGTTTCTTAATTTCCAGTTCCCTATTTTTAGAGTAAAATCCTAATCAGTTACACTATTATCACTCATTCAGGAAGCATTTACTGAGCACCTGCTGTGTGCCAGGCACTGTGCTAACCCTTGGTGTCAAGTAGGGGACAAAGTGTACAATCCCAGAAGTCCCTGGCTCACCTTCCCGCAGGCCCTCTGCTCTCACCAGCTCCGCTACACCTGCTGCTGTCTGCCTGTCTCTCACTTCTCTGCGGAGGGCTTCATCAGATAATGGGCAAGTCACGTCTGAATCCTAATAAGGCACCTTGACAGAGCTTTAGGAAGAATAATGAAACATAGAACGTGATTTTCCTGGGTGCTGCCACTCTTAGATGACCCATGTCATTGAGTAGGACTGTTAGCCAATGACACTTATCAATGCATATTTGGAGGAGTAAATTTAAGTTTTGTGAATTGATGGTGTTCTAGGAATCAATTGCTTTCCACTGGGCCACTTTAAATTTCCAGAAATTATAATTATGTTGAGCACTCTCTTGCTCTCAGAAGCTAGAGTAGTTGGAAGGTTATAATTTCAGACTTCCTGTATCTTCCCGTATCTAACTTTGCTAACTCTCATCTCTCTCTTTCCTGACAGCAAGATGAGGCCCCGCAGTGGAAGAGACTTTCCTTCCTGCAAATGTTTACTGCTTTGCCAGATCTTCTCTGGAGTACTTTTTCTTTTGAAATACTGTCCATTGTTAGTTATTGTGTAACACTTCCTGTCATTGGAGCTGTTGTTTAAATAAGGCATTCCTGAAAATGCCCTCATCCCAAAAGGCTGCTCTCACTTGCAGGATGGAGGAACTCAGAGACTTGAAGAGACTGGTTTAAAGTTCCATCAGAAGATGGACCATTTCAAGTTCTATGAGAAAACCATATCTGGTTTTGACAATATTTTGTTGTGGTTGTAACTGCTCTGTGATAAAACTTGTCAATCTCTAAGGTTATCAAAAAGTGCCATGATTGACAGGAAGACTGGACAGATCCTGGCAAGGCTCACTAGATTCTTTAACCATGTGCAAAGGATGCATTTAATGTCCATGTAGTGCAGGGAGCCCTGCAGCCTGCCCAAAAGTCCCCGTGAAAGTTCCAGATAGATGATGCCATCTGGCTTGGGTAAGGACTCCATTGGTCCTTCATAAGGCCCTGTCTGGTGTTCTGGGGGTGGGTTTTTTCCCCAGGCCTTCCCTACTTTTCTGGAGACCACCTATGAGCTTGCCTGGTGACTGGGTGTAAGAGACGATGGAACCCTCACACTCCTGAGTTCTGCTGGGTCTCTGCATTCTCCAGAGGCATGATCCACCCTCTCTCCGGGGGCTGCAGGCCCTTCTAAACCTACCACTCAATCACCCCTAGGGAGGGCTAAAGAGTCTGGGAAAGATGATTCTGTAGGAATGTCTTTCTTTCTTTTCAAAACATTTCTTTCATCTGACGCAGAAAGCAAAGCAAATGCCCATCCTCCCCAGCACAGATAGGTCAATTTGGAAGAAATAGTCATCTTAGTAACATTTAGACTTCCATCCATGAGCGGTCATTTGGTTCCCCCATTTATTTAGTTCTTTACTTTTTCTTAGCAATGTTCTGTAGTTTTCAGTGTATAAGTCTTGTAATTTTCTTAAATTTATTCTGAGGTATTTTATTACTTTTTTGAAATTAAGTCAAATATACGTAGATCATGAATACATTTATGCATATGTGGGGTACAATGTGTTGATTTTTTAAAATACAATCTAACATAGTTACATCAAACCAATCAACACAGCTTTCGCCTCATTTACTTGATTATTGTGCTAAGACATTTATATTCTATATTTGACAGATTTGACTTGTACCCTTGCAATATGCTCCATAGGTGTGGTCCTGCCTTTTACCGTCCCTCTCTCAAACCTCCCCCCATGAAATTATAAATTGAATTGTTACATTAATTTTGTTTTCAGGTCATTGCTAGTATATAAAAATATAACTGGTTTTTGTATATTCATCATTTATTTGGTGGCATTGCTAAACTTGTTCATTATTTACAGTAGTTTGTTTGTTCATTTGTTTGTTTGTTTTTTGAGACAGAGTCCTACTCTATCTATGACCCAGGATAGAGTGCTCTGCCCTCGGGCTAGCTCACAGCAACCTCAAACTCCTTAGCTCAAGTGACCCTTCTGACTCAGCCTCCTAAGTAGGTAGTCCTACAGGCACCCACCACAATACCCAGTTAATTTTTCCATTTATGGTACAGAAGGGGTCTCTGTTTGCTGAGGCTGGTCTCGTACTCCAGACCTCAAGAGATCCTCTCTCTCAGACTTCCAGAGTGCTAGGATTACAGGCTAGAGCCACTGCACCCAGCTGTATTTCCAGCAGGTTTTTAATGGAATAGACATTTTTACATAAGGGAATATATCATCTGTGAGTGAAGACAGATTTGGATGGATTCCTGTAACTTCTATCTTCCGTGTTTGCTTTGTTTCCTTATCATGCTGGCTGGAACTTCCAGTACTATGTTAAAAAGCAGTGGTAAATTCTTATCTTGTTCCTGACTCCAGGATAAAGAATTTGTGGGATGAATCTTAATCTGGCCACAGTTAATAATTATTTTTATATGCAACTAGGTTGTGTGTTAATATTTTGTTGAGAATTTTTCTGTCTCCATTTATTAGAGATATAGATTTGGGTGGTTTTTGTCTTGTGATATCTTTGTCTAGTTCTTTCACTGGGATGATACTGGCCTCATACAGTGAATTTCTCCCCTATTTACTCAGTTTGTGAAGGAATAGTATTATCTGACAGAATTCACCTGTAGAGTCTCAATTTTTGGTCTATCAGAAGATTTTTTTCTTTCTTTTTTTGAAATCATGATAAAATATAGATAACATAAGATTTACCATTTAACCATTATGAAGTGTAAAGTTCTGTGACATGAAGTACAGTCACATTGTTGTGCAACCATCAGCACCATCCATCACCAGAACATTTTCATCTTCCCCAAAAGAAATTTCTTACCATTGAAAAAATAATTCCACATTCCCCTCGTCCTCCAGCCCCTGGCAACCTTCATTGTATTCTACTTTCTGTCTCAGTGAATTTCACTGCTCTAAGTACCTCATATAATGGAATGGTACGTTTGCCCTTCTATGACTGTGTTATTTCACTCAGCCTAATGTCTTCTAGCTTCATCCCTGTGATAGTATGTATGAGAATTTCCTTCCTTTATAAGGCCAAATAACATTCCAATTTATGGGTAGAACAAATTTTGTTTGTCCGTTCATCTGTCAGTGAACACTGGGTTGCTTCCACCTTTTGGCTGTTGTGCATAATGTGGCCAGGAACACGGGTATACAAATATCTGTTTGAGTCCCAGCTTTCAATTCTTTTAGGTGTATGTCCAGACGTGGAATTGCTGGATTCCATGGATCATGTGGTAATTCTGTTTAGTTTTTTGAGGAACTGCCACAGCTTTTTTCCACAGTGATGCCAAGCATCTTTTCACATGCTTTTTGGCCATTTGTATATCTTCTTTGGGGGAAATGTGTTTTAAAATGGGTTGTTGGTCTTTTTCTTGTTGAGTTGTGGAAATTCTTTATGTATTATGAATATTAGTCCCTTATCAGATAAAATATTGGCAAGTATTTTTTCCACTCCCTGAGTTTCCTTTACACTTTGTTGTGTTCCTTGATGCACAAAAGATTTTGATTTTGATGAAGTATAATTAATCTGTTTTGTTGTAGTTTTGTAGCTTTTGGTGTCATATTCAATAAATCATTTCCAAATCCAACATCTTAAAAGTTTTCTTCTATGAGTTTTATAGTTTTAACTCTATTTATGTTTAGGTCTTTGTTAACTTTTGTATATGGCATAAGGTAAGGATCCAACTTCAATCCTTGCATGTGATATCCAGTTTTCTAATATCATTCATTGAAAAACTGTCTTTCCTATATTGGGTGATCTTGGTATTGTTGTAAAAGTTATTTGATCATACACATGAGGGCTTATTTCTGGGCCCACTATTTTATTCTATTGATTTATGTGTCTGCTCTATAAAGGTGTCATACTGTTTGATTACTATAGCTAGCTTTGTGGTGAGTTTTGAAATCAGGATGTGTGAGATTTTCAACTTTGTTCTTAATTTTCAAGATTGTTTAAGCTATTTGACTATTAAGAGTCCATGTGAATTTTAGAATAGATTGTTCTACTTCTGCAAAAAGTGCCATTGTGATTTTCATAGAGATTACATTGAATCTGTAGATCACTTTGAATAATATTGACATTTTAACAATATTAAGTCTTCCAATCCATGAACAAGGAATGTATTTACATTTATTTGAGTCTTCTTTTATATGCTTAGCAACATAAGGTTTAAAGTTTTCTACATATAAGATTATATTGTCTGTAAACAGAGTTATTTTACTTCTTTTTTGTAGTTTTTTTTAACATACAAGTCTTTTACTTCCTAGGTTAAATCTATTGTTAATTATTTTGTTCTTTTTTATGATATTGTAAATGTGATTGTTTTCTTAATTTCTTAA
Source organism: Otolemur garnettii (assembly GCF_000181295.1). Classification (NCBI taxonomy): domain Eukaryota; kingdom Metazoa; phylum Chordata; class Mammalia; order Primates; family Galagidae; genus Otolemur; species Otolemur garnettii. The sequence continues at coordinate 1,021,332 of NW_003852483.1, forward strand.
TTTTCCATGTCAGTTTGTTCAATGTTAGTGTATTGAAACACAACTGGGTTTTGTGTGTTTATTTTGTATCTTTCAATTATGTTAAATTTCTTTATTAATTCTAACACTTTAGTGTCAGTATAAAATCTTTAAGGTTTTCTACATATAAGATTATATTGTCTGTGAACAGGGATATTTTACTTCTTTTTTTCTAATTTGTATATCTTCTAGTTTCTTTTTCTTTCCTAAATAGTGTGCTTAGAACTTTAACCTTATGTTAAATAGAAGTGGCAAAAGCAGGCATACTTCATGTTTACATAGATGGAGCTGGAAAATATTCTTCTTAGCAAAGTATCTCAAGAATGGAAGAAAAAGTATCCAATGTACTCAACCCTACTATGAAACTGATAGTTAGCTATCACAGGAAAGCTATAACCCAAGTTAAGCCCAAGAATATGGGGAAAGGGGAGGGAGGGGAAGGAGGATGATGTGTCAAGGGAGGGGTAATGTTGGGATCATGTCTATGATCTGTTCTATAAGGGTACATGTGAATCTCTCTAAATGTTGAATATAAATGTCTTAACACAATGACTATGAGAATGACTTGAAGGCTATGTTGGCCAATTAGATGAGAATGTTTCAAATTGTATATGGAAACCACACACTGTACCCCATGATAGTATTAATGTGCACACTATGATTTAATTTTAAAAAAAAGCAGGCATACTTGTTTCGTTCTTGATCTTAAAGAAAAAGCTTTCAGTCTTTTGTTATTGAGTATGATGTTAGCTGTAGTTTTTTCATGCATCACTTGTATTTTTAAAGTGTTTTTATCCTCCAGTTGAATTTTCTTAAACTGCATTATTTGAGATTATCATATGATTTTTCCTTTCATCTTATTAATATGCTATATTACACTGATTAATGTTCATATGTTCAATTATTCTTGCTATCCAGGAATAAATCCCAGTTTGTTGTTACATATAATTTTTAAATATATTGTTGCAAGTATTTGTTGAGAGTTTTTGCATCAATATTTACAAAGCGTTTTAGATAATTTCCCTTTTTTTGTAATGTTTTTATCTGCCTTTGGTCTCAGTGTTATGCTTTTTTTTTTTTTTTTCTGACTAGATTTCCTGTTTGGTTTTTTAAAATAATGTCTATCTTTTTGTTGGTAATCTCATTTTGTCTATATGTTATTTTCTTGAATTCCTTTTGTTCTTTTTTTTTTTTTTTCTGGGTGTGTGCTATACTGTATACCTTTATCTTTTTTTTTTTAATTTTTTAAATTAAATCATAGCAGTATACATTAATACTATCATGGGGTACAGTGTACTGTTTCTGTATACAATTTGAA
>NW_003852483.1:1026019-1149672 GCF_000181295.1 Otolemur garnettii
AGCATAAGGTTATTTAGCTTCCATGTTTTTGTATGAGTCTGCAGATTCCTGTTGTTACTGAGTTCAACTTTTATTCCATGATGGTCTGAGAAGATGCAAGGAATAATTTCTATTCTTTTAAATTTGTTGAGGTTAGACTTGTGACCTAAAATGTGGTTGATTTTGGAGTATATTCCGTTGGCTGATGAGAAAAATGTGTATTCAGTTTTGGTAGGATGAAATGTTCTGTAGATGTCCGTTAAATCCAATTCCTGAATGGTTAAGTTTAAATCTAAAATTTCTTTGCTAAGCTTCTTGTTGGAGGATCTATCCAACACTGCCAAAGGACTATTAAAATCTCCAACTATGATAGAGCTGGCAGAAATCAAGTTGCTCATGTCTATTAGAGTATCTCTTATAAATTGAGGTGCATTCTGGTTGGGTGCATAAATATTGATGATTGAAATCTCTTGTATTGAGTATTACCCTTAACAAATATAAAGTGTCCATCTTTATCCTTGATTACTTTTGTTGGATTAAAGCCTATTGTATCTGTGAATAAAATTGCAACACCTGCTTTTTTATGCTTTCCATTTGCCTGGAATATAGATGACCATCCCTTCACCCTGAGTCTATATTTGTCTTTTAGGTTAAGATGGGGTTCTTAATGCAACAGATATCTGGCCTGAGTTTTTGTATCCAGTCAGCCAGCCTGTGCCTCTTTAGAGGGCAATTTAAGCCATTCACATTGATTGAGAATATTGATAAACCTGGTATAATTTTGGGTATTGAGTTTTTCGAAAGTCCAGTGGGCATCTTTAATTCTTTTGCCACTGTGGAAGTTGGAATTTGATCAAAATTTTCTGTGTGAGTTTACTTATGTGGTGGAGGATTACACTGGTCATTATGGAGGATAGATCTGAGAATATCCTGGAGGGCTGGTTTAGTTATAGCAGATTTCTTCAACATGTGAATGTCATTAAAGTATTTAATTTCTCCATCATAAATGAAACTCAGTTTAGCTGGATACAGGATCCTGGGTTGAAAGTTATTTCATTTTAGGAGGTTAAAAGTCGATGACCACCACCTGAAAGTTTTCAGCAGAGAGATCTGCAGTCACTCTAATATTCTTCCCCTTGTAGGTTATGGTTTTCTTACATGTAGCTGCTTTCAGAATTTTCCCTTTCATATTAACTTTAGTGAAGTTAATTATGATGTGCCTGGGGGATGTCTTGTTCAGGTTGAGTTGTGCTGGGGTTCTGAAACTGTCTGCTATCTGGATTTCAGAATCTCTTGGCATGTCTGGAAAGTTCCCTTTCATAATTTCATGAAGTAGAGCCTCTGTGCTTTGTGAAGCCACTTTGTCACCTTTAGGGATTCCTATAAGATGAATATTAGTTTTCTTTGAATTATCCCAGAGCTCTCTGAGAGAGTGATTCATTTTTGCTCTCCTTTTCTCTTCATCCTTGCATGCTTGGGCATGTTCAGAAGCTTTGTCTTCGGTGTCAGAGATCCTTTCTTCTGCCTGGTCCATTCTGTTACTGAGGGATTCTACCATATTTTTCAGATAGTTGAGGGCTGCAACCTCTTGCCTCAGTGTTTCAAAATCTTTGGTCATTTTATCCTTGAAATTGTTGAATTCTTGAGACATCTTTTGAATAATTTCTTGAATTCTAAGTCCCTTCTTTCTTCCATTCTGTTAATCTTATTTGCTATCCAAATTCTGACTCGATTTCTGACATCTCAGACATCTATTTATGGATGGGATCTTCAATTGCATCTACTCATCCTTCCTTGGGGGAGTTGATCTACTCTGGTTATTCAAATTATCAGAGTTTTCCTCTGATTCTGCCCCATGCTGAATTTACACTGTGTGGAGACCGTACCAGAACCATTCAGTCAGTGGCTGCCACTGGAGAAGATGTCAGCTTCCTCTGGTTGCCCAGAGAGGCAGAGCGTGTCTGTTTGGAAGAGCCTCAGGGGAGTGAGCCTTGTTGTTCCCACTGCTGTGGCTGCTGCTCTTCGCCTTGGGATACTGCCACTCGAGTATGCTTCCTTCTCAACTGACAGTCCTCATGTAGTTCTCAGGTGGCTGGCCAGGGATGCTGAGAGTGTACAGCTCTGGCAGTTCTGGGTCCACCTGGCACAGGTGCCCGGAGCAGGGAACTCCTCCACCTCCACCCGCGTGATGCGTGAGCGGCTCTAGCAAGCAGTTCTGGGCCCATGTGGAGCAGGGGACTCCTCCACCACCCTCCGTGTGGCACACGTGATTCTATTAAGAAGTTCTGGGGCCTCCCGTGTGGGTGCCTGGAATGGGGGACTCCTACACCGCCACCTGCAGAATGCACATGGGTCTAGCAGGTCTCCAGCTGTAGTACCAGGACTGGGCACTTGGTCTTGCAAGGGTGGGGGATGCTGCTCTTGTGCCCCCCCTCACTGTCTCTGTAGGCAAGGGGGAAAGGGTGGACTGGAAATTCAAAATGGTAGTGAAAATGTTTGTTTGGTTTTTCTGCCAGGCAAGAGAGTGTTTAGAATCTTAGCAGGGTCCCTCTAGGGAAGTAGACCCCCCTTCCAGTGGTTCTCACATGTGGGATGAGATAATAGGTCCTCAGTTCACTGCTCGCCTATAGAAAACTTACAGGAGCAGACGAAGAGAAAACAAAAAGAAAACCACAACTTTCTTGGGGGAGTGGATGGACACTTTTCCTTCGGGATGTATTATGTACCTTTAAATTGCTTTCTTGGAGTCTCAACTTGCCTCAGCAGAGGTGTCCTACAGATATCACTCTTCTCTCTTGGCTGGGCTCCCAATCTTCAACTTTATTGGGTATTTTCTGGACATTATCCTTCCCTCTGGACAGGAGCTTCTGTCAGAGGCTGGTGCCTGTCAGCCATCTTGCCCCTCCCCTCTCCTTTAGTTCTTTATCCGTGTTTTCACTTAACTCTTTGACCATATTTAAGACAATTGTTGGATAGGCTTGTCTAGTAAGTAAACACAATGTCAATGTTTCTTCAGGGATCATTCTTGGAGATTTATTTAGTTCCTTTGAATGTGCTAAGTTTTTCCATGTTTTACATCTTATGGTCTTCTTTTAAGAATTAAGAAACAATCACCTCTCCCAATATCTGCAGACTGGTAGAGAAGACCTTCACTCATTAGCAAGGTGTGCAATGGGCCTTGATATCTGCCTGAAGACAAGGCTTAAGTTTTTTTCTGAGCATATGTCCTGCCTAGGCTTTTGCATGTGATTGTCCCTGTACAGCTCATAGATAAAGTAGAAAGTTTCAAATAAGTTCTGCTCTGCTTCTTCTGGCCCAAGGAAAGGAACCAGGAATTGGGCTGCTCCCTGTAGACTACAATATGCTAATGAAAGAGTAGATAGGATCAGGGCAAGATAAGGTGCCATGAGGTTCTCCACCATGTCAAATGTGGTCTTTCTTGACTGAGTTTTCACATGGTTCTGTAGAACTTTGATTGGCTTTCAGAGCTTCTACTAAGTTATTTTGTTTACTCTCTAGTTTTTTGTTTTGGGGGTTTTGTTTTCTTTTTAGTTTTTTGGAATAGTCTCACTCTGATACCCAGACTAGAGTGCAGTGGTGTTATCATAGTTCACTGCAGCCTCAAACTCCTGGGCTCAATTGATCTTCCCACTTCACCTTCCTAAGTAACTGGGACTATAAGTGCATCCCACCACACCTAGGCAATTTTCTTTTCTTTCTTTCATCCTTACTTTTTTTTTTTTTTTTTTTTTTTGTAGAGATGGGATCTCACTCTGTTGCCCAGAACAGTCTCAATGTCCTGGTCTCATGTAATCCTTCTACTTCAGCCTCCCAAAGTGCAGAGAATACAAGTATGAGGCACTGAGCTCAGCCTCTAGTTATTTTTAATGCTTTCTTAGAGGAATAAAGTGCCTGAAATTTTCTATTCCACCATCTTCCTCATGTCACTATCCTATGGAAATATTTTTAATTACTGTGGAAAAATACATTTTATAGCCATAAATTAGGGCTCCTGTGACCTTCTCCTTGGGTTCAAATAATTTGCTTGAATGGCTCACAGATCACAGGGAAACACTCAGGTTCACTGGTTTATTACAAAGGATATGGATAAGAGATGTGAGGTGTGGGGAAGGAGTCAGAGGTTCTATGCCCTTCCCAGACATGCCACCCATCAGGAACCTCCATGTGTTCAGCTGGAAGCTCCATGAACTACATCCTCCTGGGGCTTTTGTGTAGACGTCATTGGAGAGGTATGGTAGGCAACCAGGTAGAAATGTGATTGGACCAAAAAGGTAAGGTGTAACATTAATCAACTGAGTGGGGAAACCCTGCAAGGCCTGTGTGTTTAGATGCATTGTGGCCTCTCTTAGCAGCATTCCTCCCCCCAGGGCATGGGGCAGGACCTCTTCTACCATGGGGTCTTGTGACCTACAATCAGACAAGGCAGGTCAGAGAATTTCTTTATGGACAGGTCTAAAACAGAAAGGTGGGGAAAGATTCCTGCCTTGGGGAGAAAAAAAGCAGGTGAAAGGAGGGCAAGAGAAGGTCAGAGAGAGAATGTGTTTTCTGAGGCCTGTTTTTAAGACCTAAAGCACGTTAACATTGTAACAAGGGCTAAGGTAGTTGTGAGCTAGGAACCATGGACAAAAACATAGATATCATACTACCACAATTACTAGCTCATTTTCTTACTTTTATAGCTCGTTCAATCTTACTTTCTCTTCTTGAATCAGGTTTAGTCATTTGTGGTTTTCATCTAAGTTGTCTAATAATTTACAGAAAAATAGTCTATACTATTACCTCATGATCCTGATTTTTCAGTGTCAGTACATTACTTTCCTTCTGTTGCTATAACAAATTATTGTAAACTTAGCGGCTCACAATGACACAAATGTATTGTCTTATAGTTCTAAAGGTCAGAAGTCTAAAATGAAGAGGTCAGCAGACCAGCATTTCTTCTGCTTTTCCTAGTGACTAGTGGCCACATGTACTTCTTCCTCCATCATCAAACGGTGTCACTTCAATCTTTTGCTTCAATTTACTTCTTTCACCTTTGATCGTCTTGCCTCCCTCATTATAAGGACATTTGTTACTACATCAGAGTTCAATTATATAATTCAGAATAATTTCCCCATCTCAAGATCCATAACCTAATTATATCCAATATTTTATTTTGCCATAAGATAACACTGACAGATTTTGGCAATTAGGACATGAATATCTTGATGTGATACATGCATTATTCAGCCCATCACAGTTGATAGATATGTTCTGTCTTTCATTCTTGATTTGTTAATTTGTGCCTTGTCTCTTTTTTTCCTGATCAGTCTTGTTAAAGATTTGTCAATTTAGTTTTGATCTTTAAAAAAAAAACTTTCATTTTATTGAAATTCTGTGTTGTTTTTATTTTTTCCCCACTCCCCATTGTGTCATTAAATGTCATTAATTGTTGTCAAATAAAGATTGAATACATAGGATTCATGCTTCTCAATTCTTGTGATGCTTTACTAAGAATAATGTGTTCCACTTCCATCCAGGTTAATAAAAATGGTGTAAAGTCTCCATTTTTTTTTAATGGCTGAATAGTATTCCATGGTATACATGTACCACAGCTTGTTAATTCATTCCTGGGTTGGGGGGCATTTAGGCTGTTTCCACATTTTGGCCATTGTAAATTGAGCTGCAATAAACAGTCTAGTACAAGTGTCCTAGAAGGATAAAAAGTTTTTTTTTTCCTTCTGGATAGATGCCCAATAATGGGATTGCAGGATCAGACAGGAGATCTAGCTTGAGTTCTTGGAGGGTTCTCCATACTTCCTACTGAAAAAGTTGTATTAGTTCACAGTCCCACCAGGAGTGTAAAAGTGTTCCTTTCTCTCCACATCTGCACCAGCATCTGCAGTTTTGAGATTTTGTGATGTAGGCCATTCTCACTGGGGTTAGATTAAGGCGACCAGACGTCCTGCTTTTGGGGGGACAGTCCTAATTTTTACAATTTGTCCCGCATCCCATGGCATTTTTAAAAAGTCCTGATTTTGGGATTTTTGGAAAGAATGCACAACAATCTAGGGAAGGGTGGAACAACAGGAAGGGAATATACAGTTTTTGGCTGCTGAAAAGGTTAATGTAACTCCATTTGAGAATGAAGAGGTTAATGTAACTTCATTTGGAAATGAAAAGGCTAATGTAAACTCCCTACTGCCCTCCTGGGCAAGGTCCCCCAGGTGGACCAGCTCCCTACTTCTTTGAGCCACAGGCGCTGCCCTATACATAATTTTTTTTAATGTATTATATTTGTAAATTGTACTTATGTTGAAATTAAAAAAAATTACAATACTATTTTTGCGTTCTATAAAAATTTTTGTTGCTCCATATAGACCAAATTTTTAATCAAGAACATACCCCTCGGCTTGGCGCCTGTGGCTCAATTGGCTAAGGTGCCAGCCACATACACCTAAGGTGGCGGGTTCAAATCCCCAGCCTGGGCCCGCAAAACAACAATGATGGCTGCAACCAAAAAATGGCCGGGCGTTGTGGTGGGCGCCTGTAGTCCCAGCTACTTGGGAGGCTGAGGCAGGAGACTCGCTTGAGCCCAGGAGTTGGAGGTTGCTGTGAGCGTGATGCCATGGCTCTCTACCCAGGGGGATAGTTTGAGGCTCTGTCTCAAAAAAAAAAAAAAAAAAGAACATACCCCTCCTCCGCCCCACCCCCATCCCACCCCTGCCCTACCCCTGATCAATGATGTCCCACTTTACCAAAGTTAAAATCTAGTCACCTTAGGTTAGATGATATCTCAGGATGGTTTTGATTTACATTTCTCTAATAATTAAGGATGATGAGCATTTTTCCATATGTTTGCTAGCCATTCATCTGTATTCTTGAGAGAAGATTCTGTTCATTTCTCTTCTCCATTGATATATGGGCTTATTGTCTTTTTTCATGTGGATTAATTTAAGTTCTCTATGGATCCTAGTTATTAAGTTTTTGTCCGATTCAAAATATGCAAATTTTTTTCCCAGTGTGTAGGTGGTCTATTTACTTTGGCTGTGGTCTTCTTAGCTGTACAGAAGCTTTTCAGTTTAATTAAGTCCCATTTGTTTATATTGGTTGTTATTGCAATTGCCAAGGCAGTCTTCTTCATAAAGTCTTTCCCCAGGCTGATATCGTCCAGTGTTTTTCCTATGCTTTCTTTGAGGATTTTTATCATTTCATGCCTTAAATTTAAGTCCTTTATCTATCTTGAATCAATTTTTGTGAGTGGAGAGAGGTGCAGGTCCAATTTCAATTTTTTACATGTGGATATCCAGTTCTCCCAGCACCATTTATTAAATAAGGAGTCTTTCCCCCAGTGCATGTTCTTGTCTGGTTTATTGAAGATTAGGTGGTTGTAAGATGTTAGTTTCATTTCCTGGTTTTCTATGCGATTCCAAATGTCTATGTCTCTATTTTTGTCTCTATTTCTTTTTTATTAATAAATTTATTGAGACATATTTTACATGTTGTATTAACCAAAAGTTTCAAATGCACAATTCAGTGAGTTTTAATAAATTTACCAGAGAGTGTTTCTTGATATAACATTTGAATCAGTAGACGGCATAAAGCAGATTTCCCCCGAATGAGGTGGGCTTCATACAATCGATCAATCAAAGGCCTAAACTAGTAAAAAGGGGCTGCATAATAGGGAACTCCTGCCTGTCTGACTGAGCTGGAAAATTGATCTTTTTCTCTTTTCCTTCCTTTGGACTTAAACTGAAATGTCTCTTCTTTCAGACTGGAACTTATAGCATTGGCTCTCTTGGTTCTCAGGCCTCTAGCTGTGGACTGGAGCTACACCATTACCTTTCCAGTCAATCACAGATCCTGGGATTTCCCAGTCTCCATAATCACATGAACTAATTCCTAGTAACAACCCCTCCTTTTATCTCTCTGTTTTTGTTTTTCCCTTACAGTTGTGTTTTTTGTTTTTGTTTTTGTTTTTGAGAATTCTAATATAGAAATCATTACCATAAATCAATTTTAGAATATTTTCATCACCCCAAAAATCCCTCATGCACCTTTACTATTAATCCCTACAATCCCCCTCTTTCTGCCCTAGGTAATCACTAATCTCTTATCTATCTCTATAGAGTGACCTTTTCTAGACATTTCATATACATAAAATTATAAATATCTCATGCTGATCTTTGGTATTTCCTTCTTTCTGTTTTTTTGGAATTAGTTTTCCTCTTTATTTTCTAGTTTTTTTTTTATTTTCTAGTTTTTTAAGGAGAAAGCTTAGGTTATTGATTTAAGCTATTTCTTCTTTGCTGATACAGGATCTTAAAGCAAGAAATTACACTCTAATCTCTGCTTTTTTACATCTCATAGATTTTGATATGTTTTCATTTTCATTTAGTTCAAAATATTTTCTAATATCTATCGTGATTTCTTTTTTAACCCACAGTTTTTTTTAGAAATGTATTATTTAATTCAAGTATTTGGGGACTTTCCAAATTTGTTTTTAATCTTGATTTCTAATGTACTATGGTTGAAGAACATACTTTACATGATTGAAAGCCTTTTAAATTTATGGACATTCACTTTATGACCCAGCATATTTCTATTCCAGATAATGTTCATTGAACACTTGCAAAAATATGTACTCTGTTGTCATTAGGTGGAATGTTTCATATATGCCAGTTATAACTAGTTGACTGATACTGCTGTTCAAGTCTTCTCTATTCTTACAAATTTTATATATAATTTTAAGTCAATTAATGAGAGAGGATTATTGACATCCTTTTTACTATGCTGAATTAATTATTTTTCTTTAAATTTTGTCAGGTTTTGCCTCACAGTTGTGAGGACTCTTTTGTTAAAGGTGTATTTATTTATAATTGTATCTTCTTGGTACCTTGATCATTTTATCATTAGAAAATGTTCTTTACTGTCTCTAATAATTTTTTAAAATCTATTTTGTGTAATATAAGTATAGCTACTTAGACTCTTTATGGTTACTGTTTGCATGGTGTATCTTTCATTGTTTTACTCTGAAACTGTGTCTTGAATCTATTGTATGTCTCTTGTAGAAAGCATATGATTGGATCTTTTTTTTTGTTGAGTCTGATAATCTTCACCTTTTGATCAGACTCTTTAAGCCATTCATATTTAATGTAATTGTTGTTGTAATTGTGATTGTAATTGTCTTCCATTTTCCCACTTGTTTCCTATATGGGTTAGGTTTTTTTTTTTTTTTTTTTTTTTTGCTCCCTCTTTTACTATCTTTTATGTTAAATTGATATTTCTAGGTATCATTTCCTTTTTGTTGTATTATTTGAATTATTTTCTTAGTGGATGCTTTCAATTTTATAATATGTACCTTAAGTTACTACAATATACTCTAGAGTTACATAATGTCTATTCCATAAAATAAAGAAACTTTGTTCTAAGGTAAGTGTTTTGTGCTATTGTCATATGTATGATATATTTATAAAAGCCCCCAAATTTTATAATTATGCAATCTTAATCTAATCTTTTAAGTTAGAGAAAACAGAAAAATATTTAATTTGTCACATTTACCAATATATCTTTCCCAGTGGCTTTGGTTTTAGGGGGAAGTGTGTTAGAGTCTCACTTTGTTGCCCATGCCAGAGTGCTATGGTGTGATCATAGCTCACTGCAACCTCAAACTCCTGGGCTCAAGTAATCCACCTGCCTCAGCCTCCCAAGTAGTTGTAACAACAGATGCACAAGCAACTGGGACTACAGGCACATGCTATGATGCCTGGCTAATTTTTCTATGTTTAGTAGAGAAGGAGTTTCTGCTCTTGTTCACGCTGGTCTCAAACTCCTGAGCTCAAGCAATCCTCTCACTTCAGTCTTCCAAAGGCCGGATTACATGTGTGAATCATTAGGCCTGGTGATATTTTCACATATGGATTTGAGTTACTGTGTAGTGTTATTTCCTTCCACCCTGAAGGATTCTTGAGTATTTCTTGTGAGATAGGTTTGCTAGCAATGAGTTCTCTTAGCTTTTGTTCATCTGAGAATGACTATATTTTGCCTTAATTTTAAAGATAACTTTTCTGGATATTGAATTCTTCGTTGATTTTTCCTATACCTTTTTTACAGCACTTTGAATATGCCATTTTATTGACTTGTGATCTGCATTATTCCTGTCAACTTTTAATTATATTGATTTTCCTTTTGTGTGATGAGTCATTTTCTCTTGTTGCATTCAGGACAATTTTTTGTCTTTCAACAGTTTGACCCATGAGGTATTTAGGTATGCATCTTTGTCTTTACCCTACTTCAAGTTCCTTGAGATTTTTGGATATGTAGATTAATGATTTTCAAACCAAATTTTGGAATTTTGGGGTCATTCTCTCTTTAAATATTCTTTCTGCCTCCCTCATGTTTTTCTCTCCTTCTGGAACTTCTATTGCATATATAAACCAGGTGCATTCGATTGTGAGTGTGTGTGGGGGAATACCCAAAGTTCTGTTTGTTTGTTTATTTTGTTGTTGGTTCTATGTTTATTTATTTCCTTTATTCTTTTCTTTTTAAGTTCTTTGAATATATTTATAATAGCTTTCTCAAAGTTTTTTTCTGCTAAATCCAATTATTCCCCTGCCACATCTCAAGAGTTGTTGTTACTCTTTATTTGTCTGTCTGTTTTTGGTAATTTATCTGAACCTATTCTGTGACATTTCTTTATCAATATCCATAATTGTTTCTTTCTTTTTTTTCTTTTCTTTCATTCTTTTTTGCTTCCTATAGGTCAGTATATTTTCATGGTCAGCCAGGAAGAATCATAACCTCAGGCTCACTCCAGTGCTTTATCCCGCCTTCCTTTGCTACTGGGCTACTGTTTCCAACAATATTCAGAGGCACAGAGGTATTCCCGTTCTCCACTCTAAGTCAAGTCATCCCCCTTTGGCAGCAAAGCCTATTGCACTGACAGAGCTGGGCAGTAGGCTCTGCCCCAGGCAAAAGTGCTGCAAATTCTGACCATTCTTACCTGGCCCTGTAGTTTTCCTGAACAAACCCTTCTCAATTTGTTATATGCCTTTGGTTTAAGCCTAGAATCTTGAAAAGGTGATTTCTGAAAATTTTTTTCTGATTACATTGTTCCTCCTTGAGGAAAAGATTTGCCAAACTCCACCACTAAAGAAGATCTAGGCTCAGCAATCTGTATGTTAACAAGCCTTTCATATTTTCCTGATATACATTAAAGTTTGAGAGCTGGTGCTCATACTTAAAACCAGCTTTACCATTCATGCAAAAGATCTCATCCTCCCTCACAGGCTCTAGAACAAAAGTCTCTTTGCTTTCTATATGTTCACAACTCACTTAGTCATCCTTTTAAGGGCTGTTCCAAAATCATCTTGTTAATGTGTTCTTCCCTCACTACCTTATATAAAAGTGTAGCTTATTTATTATGCTTTTTATTTTTGTTTGTTTTCCTCTACTTGAACGTGTGCTCCAAAAAGCAAGAGTTTTTCTCAGTTTTGTTCACAGATATATACCAGATGCCAAAAACCATGTCTAGAATATAAAAAATACTTGTTGAATGAGTGAGTATAGTAACTAAAAATGAGCCATGAGAAGAAATATTGGGTTGCTTTATTTTGTGGGTGCCATCATTTCTCCAACCATGAGCTATTGTTTCACCAAAATGTTAAGAGGTCACATAGTCATTGAGCTCTTTGGCTGAACACTGGCAAAGTTAGGGGGAAGGCAGAAGAGGGATGACAAGTTATTTCCATGTATGCTTTATCCCTGTAAAGCTCAGGAGTATCACTGCTCTTGGGGACTAGTGATAGCAGAGTTTCTTATTTTGTTATCTAGTGTGGCATCTGTTTGCAACCTCTTTATCTGAAGGCCCTGATGATCTCACCACTAGGCCCTTTCTATTGTCACTTCCAGGAAAGGCACCTGTCATTCTGGATAAAAAGGCAAGAATATGTTGGAGCAGGATTTGCCTTGTTCTGCTGCACCAGCTTCTAGCTTGTGAAAATGATGCTGTTATTAACCACCAAGATGCTGCATATCTGAGCCAACAGAAAGCGGAGTGAATGCACTGCACCCCATGCACTGCACCCCATGCCCTGCACATGGCCACCTAGCAATCAGCTCTCTCTTGCACACTCTCTGCTTTTGCTTCTGGAAAACCTAGATATTAAATCTTCTATCACTTTATAAACTTTTGATTTGAATATTTTTCCTTGAAAAGAAAAGCAAATGGACCATTAGTTTTTTTCACTTGCTCAACTCTGAAACTACCGACAATCAACCAGTGACTGATGTTAAAACAAAGGATAGGTTTTTGTTTCTAATTTCTTCTTTGGAAATAAACATGAACTCACAAGAAATTGCAAAAACAGTACATAAAAGTCCTGTGCGCACTTCCCCAGTATCCCCCAATGGTGACAACTTGTGTAACTAGAGTATGCTATCAAAACCAGGAAATCTATGTTGGCACCATATGGCCAGTTTTTATGTGCACTTACCTAAAGAAAAGTGCTTCTGTAACGCTTAGATGATAAAATACTCAAAACCAAAAAATACTTTATGTTTTATGCTTTAGTTTTTTGTGATATTCATGATTTAACTAAGTGATAGGAGAGGATGAAATCATAAAACAATACCATATTTACATAGAAATAAGGTTTTTTAAATTTTTCTGTTGTTATCATAGCAGATTACCATAAACTTGGTATCTTAAGACAATAGGAATTTATTCTTTCACAGTTCAGCAGTCTAGAAATTCAAAATCAGTTTCTAGCTGAAATCAAGGTAACAGCAGGGCTACACACCCCCTCTGGAGACTCTAGGAAAATTTGTTCCTTGCCAACTTGTGGTGCTGCCAGGGTCCTTTGCTTGTGGCCACATCGCTCTAATCTCCACCTTCACCTTCTCAATGTCTTCTTCTCTTCTGTGGGTGTGTCATCTCCCTCTGCCCTCCAAGGACTTTTGCAGTGGGATTGAGGGCTCACCCAGTGAATCTAGGATAACTTCTTCATGTCAAAAATCTTAACTTAATCACATGTGCAAAAACTTTTTTTTTTTTTTAATAAAGTAACGTTAACAGGTTCTTCTAGGGATTAGGACATTATATCTTTGTGTGGCCATCATTCAGCATATTATAAGAGGTAAATTCAGGAGTCAAGTGAGGAAAGACTTTGTCATTTATGCAGCTGGGAGGGTTGTGATTGGAACATGGTTTCACTTTAGTTTAAATGGCAAGATTTCCTAATTCCTTATAAAAAACTGAAAGCTTTGGGTTGCTCTTTAATTTGCATTGTATTAATTTGTGGTCACTTCAAAATCCAGAAAAGGGTAAAACTTTTCCCATTTTAGTGCCACTTTACATGTTTTACCAATGGGTTTGAAAGAATAGTGGAATTAACTATCTTCTTATAAAAATGCAATTGTGGCTTTCATAAAATTTGTGGTTTGCATTTCTGAAAAACTGCTTCCCTCTTCTTTTCTGGACAGAATAGCTGTTTCTTAATTGATAAACCAGGCATTGAGTCTGTTATGAGTCACCATCATAATTCTTCCTTTGTAAGTGGTCATTTTGATAGTGAAAGTCCAGAAGAACTACTGGTGCATGGGCTGGTCCTGACCTGGCATGTGGCTGCTCCGTAAGACTAGAGGAGGCACGTGACACATGTGCTTGGTCACTCCCCGCCCCAGCAGCACCAGCTCAGACAAAGATGCTGAATTACATGACATCGCTTGCAGAGACATTGGGTTAAATGTCCTCAGTGAAATTACTTCAGAAGAGTTCTCATCATGTGAGCCAATCTTCCCCTCACAAAGTGAGAACGAGGGTCGGAGAGAAACAAAGAATGTTTTTGTGGCACACTGCACCCAACGCCGAGTTTCTGTGGCAGATGTTCAGCCTGCCACGCAATGTGATGACTTCATGCGTGGGGGAGTGCACACGCCATTGCATTGCTTGTTTTTCCTCCGGGCCTGCATCATCACCGCTTCTTGAAGGCAGGTTTTATGAGCAGTGTAGAAAACTATGAGCACAATCATGCCTGTTTGTGTTTTTAACCAGTTCTGTCTCTCTAAGGCAATCCCAGACTGATCTTTTTTCTTTTTCAAATCTGAATTTCTAATTCATGATTAAGAGAAAGATGTCTATGTTTGCATGCCTTAAGTACCTTTCTCCTTTATCTGTGTCTCTTGTCATTTGGATTACTCATTTCTTTAATTAAAATATTACAAATCTACCAGTATGTGGTTGACGTGTTAAAGTAAATTGGATTTTTTTAAAGAATAAAAAGTATTTTAAGAAAACTTCATTTTAGGATTCTAGTCCAACCGAGTCTACTTCCTTCTCCAGTGGCCAACTTAAAACAATAAAAAGAATGAGCAATAGAGAAGAAAAAACTATTTTCATTAAAAATGAAATAGGCAAAACCCATAAGTTATAAAAGATAGTGACTAAATATAATAAATTTTGGATCAAACTGAGACAGGGCACCAAAAACCATATGTAGCTGCACGGCTTTTTCCAGTCCACAGTTTTCCATAAAAGGCAGAACAACCCTAAGGGATCCAATTTAAGGTAATAGCCAGGGGCATCCATGCCCAGCATCACAGGTGAGCCGGGCTGGTAGGAAGCCATCACGATACCTAATCTTTTGGCAAAGCGTGTGGGAGCCAGCTTAGTATGGCCCCAGATATCCATGGCTTTGCTGCAAATCATGTAGGCTTGCTTTCCACAGAAGGATCCGCTGAAATTATCGAGCAGATACTGGGTTCCTGTGCAGAGGACCCTGGGCTGTTGAGCCAGTCCTTCCAGATGACATCTCTGAGTTCAAGCCACTGTCCCCCACGTACACCCCCACATCTGACACTTTCCCATACAGTTCATAGGAAATAGCTAATCCAGGCAGAACTGTCCTCATTAACATGAACACTATTCCTCCAGAAAGAGAACCATGATAGCCAGTAAAGGCAGGCAGATGATACATACCAGAAGTAAAGGAAACTGTGAATTAACCTTTCTCCATGAACCCAAGGATATAAAACAGGGACACTGAAGATCTCAGAGAACATTTTAAGACATCAAGGAAGAGACAACAACACACCAGAAGAAAATTTAAAGGAAGCTGTGAGAGCTTGAGGGGAAAGGAGAAAACAGGCAGGAGACAGGAGAGATGCCACAGGCCTTGCAAATTGGCTCCCAGGAAGCAGAGCCAGGAAAGAAGTTGGCATGTGGGAGACTGAGAAGTGCTCTTGGGATCGGGACCATGTAAGGAAAGGCAAAAGGCAGGGTGGAAGAGGAAGAAGTTGAATGTCAGTGCAGTTCTGTGTCAGTTTGGGCCCTCTGCGAAGCAGATCCCAAGAAGACATCAGACATGAAAGAGAGTTATGGGGGAAATGGCTCTACGTGGCCTAACTCAAATGACACTCTCTTGTGCTCTGGCCTGGAGTCCCAGGTGTGCTCTCACAACTCCTGCCTGCACCTGCTGCCAGATGCTGCCATGTCTTTAACGTAGAGTTGCCCTCCTCCCTTTCAGCCCAGCAATTGCAGGCCACTGCGTGCTGTGGTTTAACCTAAGCTGTGGTCTGGAACCCAGAGAGGAAGGTGGGAGCCTTCCTGAGATCTTGAGGGAGGCACATGTGTGCGTGAGGAGAGGACCCTGAAGCATCTTCAACAGAGACCAAACATGCCCCTTGGAAGGCAGCCATAGGCCGAGGGCCCCTGAAAAGGCAGCCACAGGCCACTTGTGCAGGCTCAGAGGGTCAGGGGAATCCAGAGACTGAATATATTGGGAAGCATTAACCCAAATGTTTCCATTTTCTAGGCCAGGGTCCCCTTCCTTCCCAGCCATGGTCTGGCCTTGACCTACCAGTGCTGCCTTGGTGAGAACTTGCTTTCATTTGGAGCTCTGCCACTCACACCAGGAAGACCTGGCCTGGTTCTCAGCACAAGAGATGAGAACCTCTTTATTCATGTTTAGCTTTTAGTTGCTAATAGATTGATGTATCAGCTTTTCATCATCTTTCCCAAAGGTCAATCAAGCTTAGCAATAACTACCCAATTCCATTTTTTTTTTTGAGGGGGGTCATGGTTACTGTTTTCTCTGCTTTTCTCAAACCCCTGATATATTTGCACCAGTTAATATGCACTCCCCCCCCCCCCGCCAGACACCACCCCAGCTCACCAGCAATGGATATGGTAGCAGCTGCAGTGCCTTCCACCCCAGGGCTGTCTGTGTTCCCCTACCACAGTGATAGCCCTTTGTTGCTAATGGGCAGGGACTCATCCAACAGAGAATCATCCAGCTTGGTTTTCCACTGGGCCTGCGTCATGAAGGTGGTTTTATGAGAATTACACCCCAGTGCCTACCCTTTTGGACCATGTCTGCCCCCCTTGTTGGGGTCCCTGGTGAGCAGAATCTGAAAGGAAGAGCTCATAAGACCCATTTCTGCAGGCAGGAGCTGAAGTAGGACCAGGCAGAGGAGGGACTGAGCTGTAGGGCAGCTCCAGAGAAGGCTTTGGCTGGGCCTACAAGATCGCAGAGCCAGGGTTGGCCCTACAGGGTGGCCCTCAGTTGAAATGTGGAGGCCAAGTCTTTGTTTCCTTGCTTTGATCAGTCAGTGAATGTGACCTATCCCTGAAAAGAAGTGTGACTGTGTGTCAGGCAGTTTCTTTAGCCAAGGCAAATCCCAAAGATTGAGGACAGCTGGGCTGGCCTCCATCAAATCCCAGCACCTGGGAACCAGTCGCCTCAGCAGCCGATGTCTCCACACCAGTAGTAGAAACAGAAGACACTGGCATGATTGCTTTCATGAGCTGAGGGACTATAAATGCCAACATGGATGCCCTGTCAAAAGATCTTTCAAGAATGATGGTGAATAAAGACATTTTCCTGAGACACTGATGTATTGCTTGATCACTTCTAAGAGCTTTGTAGTTGAGTCCCTGGGGTTTCCCAGGTATAAGACTACGGAAAGAAGCATGGAGTATTCTTAAAAAAACCAAAAGTCAACCTTCCATTTGATCCTGCAATTCCATTACGAGGCATCTATCCAACAGAACAAAAATCTTTTTACCACAAAGACATTTGCACCAGAATGTTTACTGCAGCTCAATTCATAATTTCCAAGTTGTAGAAGCAACCCATATGCCCATGAATGGATTAACAAACTATGGCATATGTGTACCTGGAGTACTATTCAGCCATAAGAAAAGATGAAGATTTTATATCTTTTATTTTACCTGGATAGAGTTGAAACACATTATTTTTAGTAAAGTATCTCAAGAATGGAAAAAAAATATCCAATGTACTCAATACTAATATAAAACCAATATATAAATAATCACACACCCACAAGAATGATAACACACAAATATAGTCTAGCAAGAGGAGGGGAGAGGAGTCAGAGGGGAGAGTGGAGGGAGGCAATTGGTGGGATCTCACCTAATGTGCAGGATGTGAGGGTATTCAACTGCAACTTGAGTGCAGGGCTCAACTACAACTTGAACTTTACCTTAGAAGTAAGAACCCCCAGAAGTGCATTAATGTACATAGTTACCATTCAATAAAAAAAAAAGAAGAACAATGTAACCTAAAATTGTGTACCCTCATGAATTTGAAATAAAAAAAGACATTTTCAAGCAAACAAAATCAAGAGAATTGGCTGCACACTGGAGGGCTGTTATATGGTGCTTTTTAGGTGAAGGAAAATTATGCCTAATGGAACGTGTCAAAGATACAGAGAAGAGTGAAGAGGCATGAAAATGACAATTATGTAGGTAAATCTAAAGTAACATTGATCTCATTAAACACTCGTCATAATGTCTGAATGGTGAAAAATGTAAGAATACTGTCTAAATAATACGAGAGAATGGAGAGGGGCTAGGTGGAGATAAATACCCCAAGGTTCTTGCAGTGGCTGGGAGAAGGAATAAGTAACAACTCACATTACACCTGGGTAAGTCAAGGATGCACCTTGCCGTTTCTAAAATAACCACTAAAAGAACAAGAAAAAGGTGTACAACTTTGAAGCTAATAGAGAGAGAAATGAAATAAACAGACGGTTAATAGAAATGAGGTAAGAAAAGAGTGAAAAATAGCACAGAACAGGTGGGATAATAGATAGCCGACACCCAGAATTAACCATCACAGACATGAAAAGATGAAGCACGAAAACCAGGCCGCATGCAGCCCAGGCAGCCTCACGGATCCTCCCCTCAGAGAGGAATTTATCAGCCCCTTACTTACCCCACTGTCGGGGATGGTCAGCTTTTCCTCTGATCTTCCTGGGCATCTTCTTGTGTTCCTGTCAACTTTTCTACCAGAGCAGTGGTCTGAGAAGGGTGGAGAGTAGGGTGGAGAACGGCTCCCTCTGTGAAAGCCACCGTCCTCTTTAGCCTTCCAGAAGTTGATTCTGGGCAGCTTGGGTGGGTTTGGGCAGGTTAATATAGCGTCCTAGGAATGGAGTCTTTCTCTCTCTTTTCAAGCTGAAAATGACTTTAGGTCAGAGAAGCAGCAGAGCTTCAGTCTGAGAGGAGGGACTGAACCAATGACAGAGAAACAGACAGCAAATGCAGACTTGGGTCTTAGGCTGTTTGTTTAGGATTCTTGACAGGTTTTATTATAGACTGTGCGTTCCATCCACCAAAATGGGAGGTGGGGCGGTGCCTGTGGCTCAGTGTGTAGGGTGCCGGCTTCATATACCAAGGGTGGCTGGTTCGAACCCAGCCCAGGCCAGGTAAAATAGCAGTGACAACTGCAAAAAAGTAGCCAGGCCTTGTGGTGGGCGCCTATAGTCCCAGCTACTTGGAAGGCTGAGGGAAGAGAATCACCTAAGCCCAAGAGCTGGAGGTTGCTGTGAGGGCGACAAAGTGAGACTCTGTCTCAAGAAAAAAAAGGAGGTGCAAGTGTCCAGTGTTTGGTGGAAGTGGTCATATTCAAGAATGTTTCCATAAAGTATTCCCTTTGTGACAGAAGACCCTTCGGGGATAAGCTCGCAGTTCAGTAGTTGGTTTTCTGAAACACTGTTCACAGTGAGATTACCGTCATCCTGGAGGGTTTCTCCAAAGCCACAGATTTTTTAATATTAATATGAACATGTATTCCCCATATTTGGGAATTTCTTTATAAACAATGCAGTTAATTCTTCTAGTAAGTAGTCAGGTAGATTGCTGACACGTAAGGAAAGGTTTAGCAAACTTGGGAAGGGGAAGGCGTAAAATTTACTTTTCTTTCCTAAAATCTTCCAAATGTAAAATTTAAACATTAATAAATCTCCAAACAGAATAATGTACCCTTGTATGAGTCATTGTCATATCTGCAGCTTACTTGAGAAATAATCAGAGGTGGTGATACTGAGTTCTAAAGATGTTCAGCACTGTGGAAATTAGGGTTAGGCAATTTATTTATTTATTTATTTATTTATTTATTTCATTTTTTTTGAGAGTGTCACTTTGTCACCTTTGGTAGACTGCCCTGGTGTCATAGCTCACAGCAACCTCAAACTCTTGGGCTCAAGTGATCTCTTGCCTCAGTCTCCTAACTAACCAGGACTACAGGCGCCCACCACATCCAGCTATTTTTAGAGATGGGATCTCACTCTTGCTCGGGCTGCAGGTCAAGCAATCTACCTACCTCAGCCTCCCAGAGTTCGAGGATTACAGGCGTGGGCTACCATGGCTGGCTAGATCACAATCTTAGTGATCTGTGGAAATGCAATGAAGTCTACAGTGTGACTAGGGAACACCAGTGAAATCTTCTGAGGTGAAGAGACTCCATCACCCACCTTCAGCTCCACACTGTACACCTGATGAGCCTGCCTGAAACACAGCTCCCATGGGCTACAGCATCTGAGGCATCCAAACCATCCTGTTCAAATAGGAGGACAGAGTTCCCCCAAGAAGCTCATTCCCTGGCTTACATTTAGCCTATGTTTTTATAAGAATAGAATTATAAAGTTTCCCCAATATGGAATCTTTTGATCCTTTAAAGTGCTACACTAGTAATTTTAGCAGCCTGTGAGTTATTTTCAGTCCTTCCTAAAGCTTAATGGAAACAAAACATTTAGAAATAATAAGTCTGCAGAGAGTAACTAGAAAGGTCTGTTTCTTTTCATGAGCCTGGGGTTTAGCCAGTATAGTGCTATTTTTATCTTGGATTACTGCTATGGGTTATCATTTCTATTGCTACTGAATTTTGTGTGCTCAGATACAATAAATGGAAGACTTTATTTGTTTTTTAATGAAAGAAATTGGTTTAGTAGAAAAATCGTCTAATGCACAAAATCCATGGGTTGAAGTATAACTTTAGGACTCTTTGATGGTAGGAAGGGTCATAGCTACTGGCTCAAGCCATTACTCCTCTTCAAATACAGTAGCTGTGATCCTTCATTGTAGTTCCTAACTGTGGAATAAAACCCTGCTCAGAGCAGGCTGCACAGAAAATAGGAAGAGGGAATCACACATCCGCTTCCAAACAGCCTGAGGTATGTGTTCTAGTAAAACTTTAAAGAACAGACTATCACTCATGGTTCTTTCTTATAGTTGTGCAAAGAAAAAGTTAGAACTTTTTCCTTTTTATTGTAGTCTTCGTGACTCTCCTTAGAGAACCTGAAGAAAATAGCCCAGAAAACTAATCATTCAATGATTCTACTTTATGGCTAGGGGTGCAAAAATCTGAGATATCTATTCTCAAATCCAGAACATTTACTAAAAATGAATAAACCATAATCACATGAGTCTATTCTAGGATGGCTCTACCTTGGAGATTTCTACAATATAATTTATTGTATTAATTTATCATAAAAAGAATTGTTTTGCTTAGTCAATCAGTATATTATCTTTGTCTGAAAAGTCCTCATAGACAATTGCTATTTGGTTTAGCTTTCAATAGCCTGCTCCCAAGCTCTGAGGAGGCTTGTCTTTTTTTGAGCTACTCGATCTTTTTTGGAAACGGTTCCCTCTCTTCTTTTTAACTTCTTTCTTAGGCTTCTTCTCACAGACTGGACCATCTTGTACAGCAGCATGAGCTTCCTTACACATCTCCTCCATCGTGTCCGGAGTAACACTCCTCTTATGTATCCAGAGAACTGTTTCTTGTAAGCATCTTCATCTTCTTCCATTAGATGACTCATATAAGCTGCAGCATTCTGACTCATATGATTCCGATGAAATTCAGCATTAAATTCCTTGCCCTTAGAACCATAACCAGGGAATCGTTTGACACTGTGAGGAACAGACAAGCCTCCATCCACAGCTCCCTTCAAGGCCCTAAAACTTTATAGCCAGTGGCAGTGCTAGCAAGGACTGTCCCAGTAACTCATAAAAGCACCAGGGTGGCCGTCAATGCTTTCCACCTTGTCCCATCTCCATCACCTCCACCTGGCCTTCACAGGCCTTGTCCCTGCCAAACCTATTGAGAAGGCTGTGGGCCAGCAGCAGGCCAGTACGTTATGCTGTGGCGTATCTTATCAGGACAAACCTCACACCACATTCTGGTAGTCTGTGTGCACAAGCTTCCCAGATGACTCTCTCCCTTTCATGCAGGCATAAGTAACCTGACAGATGATATCTCTGTTACACAAACTACCATTCTGAATCTGGGTGTGTTGTACTTATTTTTATCCTGTATCGCCAAGCATTTCCAAATAATCAGTTTTACCCCCTTGTCCCCTCTCTTAGGGTAGGCCTTACCCTTGACAACTTTAGCAAACTCATTCTGCAGAATGGAGACCCACGTCGGCATCCCCATACAGATTAGCAGGCCCAGCGGTCTGGGGGAAGGGGAAGGTTTATTTTATTTCTAGTATTTTATATAGTGCAGCCCTGCTGGAGATAAATTTTCTAGAAAGCCTTTTTTTTTTTTTAACTTTTGGAGGATGTTATCAGTCAGGGTTTAGCTAGAGAAGCAGTATCAGTTCTGCCCGTCCTCATCAACAGGAGGTGAGTGGTTGCAGCTGGATAAAGCATCCCGTCCAGTACATCAGAAGAGCGGACCCTCGGCAAGCCAGGAGGACACGCCTACCAATGACAGCACTCGGTCTCTTTCCTATACCGAGTGAAAAAGTAATTCACATCAGTCTTTTTTCTAGGACTTGTGTTCCTTGGTATTCATTACTGTTTTCAGGCATCCTCAAACTACGGCCTGCGGGCCACATGCAGCCTGCCTAGGACGTTTATCCGGCCCGCTGGGTGTTTTTGTGTTTTTGCCGCCACTGCCTATCTTGCTTAGCAGCCCACTCGTAGCAGGGCCTGTAGTCCGGCCCTCCAATGGTCTGAGGGACAGTGAACTGGCCCCTCGTTTAAAAAATTTGAGGACCCCTGGATAAGTCAATCCAAACTCCAGGGCTGGTCCCTCAATACAATCCCTTAGCCTGGACAGTTCAGGCTTAGCCAGACAGTTCTTATTTAAAATATTCTGGCTCACTCTCCTCATAAGCTATTGAACTTTCCTGGCTAGTCTATCATCTTGGCATTCATACAATAAAATCATATCGGTTAGACAGGGTTGCAATCCTGTGCCAGACACACCTGCCTGGGAGCGGCATGAAGTAGGCAGAACACGGCAATGTTGCCATATCCATCGGGAATTCTAGAAAATAGGGCCCTACAGACTTAAAAATCACAGTGGAAGGCAAATTCCCTCACGTGGGAAAGCCTGAGGTCGTCTGAGTCCTTAGCGTGGAGCTCATGCAGGGGTGGGGAGCACACATTCCCGCACATCAACCAATACCCCCAACGCTCCCCTTCAACACGTGACCAGTACAAGCTCTTGGGCTCTCCGTGTCACAGAAATTAATAAGGAGCCAGGTGAGGTCTCAGGTAAGGCTCTACTGGGGCTTAAATCTGAACAGGGAAGCAGCAGAAGGAACCACCCTCAAACTGCCTCCCCCAGGGGAGCTCAGGAGAGTTGCAAAGAGATGTAGGTGGGAAACAGGTGGGTGGCAGGTAACAAGGAGAGGAGGAGATTGCCTTGCACCTGCCCAGCCTTATTACAGGCTTCTTCCTGTGTCCTGTGTCTCATTAGTATGTTAAATCTCCACCCTCAATGTGAGTTTTAGCATTAAAATGAGATTATAATAAGGGAAAAGTTGGAGTAAGGTAGATACAGGGGTCCCTTTTGGCCTGTTGAGGTTAGGTCCAGATAGGTCTGGTTTTTGTGTGCCCAGATTCCTTATCAGCTAGGGTTAGCATCTTGTTTTAATGGTCCTGGAAAACATTACTCAAGAGACAGAAAATTTGGCCGCCTCCTTATATGGGTAAGGGCTGAATTCCAGGGGCTAGGAGGTTATCTGTTTTTTTGCTCGTCTATAGTTAATAAGTTTGGGTCATACGCCCCATTCGCTTCCGTTGGTCAGAATCGAGGCCTGTGTCCTGTCCCTCTGCTGTCTGGGATGTACAGTTGCAACATCTTGAAGAGGAGAATTCTCACCAGCCTTCTTACCTGACCCTTAAATCTTCCCTTCAAGCAGGGGAAGGAATGTGGCCTCTGTGATCTAAAAAGCAGATTATCGCTTTCTCTCCGTGGGAGGCTGCAGGGCAAGAACAGCTGCTTCTGCTCAGCTCTGACTTCATCTGCTGCCCCCACTTCTGCTCCTTGCAGGCTGGTCTTTGTGGTTCTTCCCAACACCGTCCACATCTCTGTCATCAGCCACTGGGGCCTTCTTCCTCCCTGCGAGTTGGGCTCATCACCTTTGACTGTTCTTGTCCAAAGCTTCTCCAACCCTGAGCAGAGCCGGGGTGCACCGAGCAGCACCCCCAGACCCCCAACTTGTGCTGGTTTCCTGGTCAGACCAAAGTTCCACTGATGGCAGTATCTCATCTGTCCAGAGTCAATGAGTCATGTCATCTCTCCATAGAAGACCTGAGAATGTCACCACGAAACTATAAACTTTATTTTAAAACTGTAAGCATTTGAGATGCAAAACTTTCTGATTACAATGTGCCTTTCTTAAATAGCCTGCTGGTCTGAATTGAACTTTTTCTTGATGAGTATAAGGATATGGTAGTTTGGTGGAAAAAAAAAATCACCTGAAAAAAAAAATCACACCTGCTGGCATTCACATCTCTGTCATTCCTCCCCTTGAACCTGGTCCCTTACGCCTCCCCTTAACTGAGAGAATATGGTGGAAGTGAGGCCCCTGCCTCAGGGAAGCCTGAAGCTGTTTCTTTCCTGACTCTGAGGAAGCCCAGAGTCTGCCGTACTCGTCTTCCCTGGCCACACAGAGGCCACGCAGAGGACCCACAGGCCAGCCTTGTGAGCAAGGCCACATGCAAGTGATCATCCAGACACATTCTAGCTGCCCCACTCATGTCACATGGAGGAGACACTAGGTGTTCCAAATGAGAATAGGGAACAAATCAAATAGTTGTTGATCCCGAAGCCACTGTGTTTCAGTGCGGCTTCTTCCGTAACAGAAAGGTCACTTAGCAGGAGCATCACTGTGATAATAATTCCATCATCATCTTGACTTAAAAGCTTAATTGTTTGATGAAGCCAATTTTCAGAACCCTCCCTGTTTTCCCCCCATATACAAATGGACTATATAAAAAAATAAATAAAAGATAAAAGTTTGGGTTGCATAGCCAGGTCTGTACTCCACTAAGGTTTGGGCAGTTCCGTGACTTATCTAGGGCCTGAGTGAGCTCTCCAGGAAGGTGTCAACTTCTCTTCACCCATCGTCTCCCTGTCTGGCATCTGCGCAGGAGAACGTGCTGCTGACTAGAGGTCTCTCCATCTTGGTATTTACCCAAGTGGCTGGTGAAAATTGATCCCACTAACTCACTAACAGAAAAGCTGGAAGAGCATACGGTGTGCAAGGCCGACGTTTGGAGCCTAATGTGTGGCAGTAACATGCCCTGTTTCTAACGCAGATGTGTCTTGTTACCATCTGCTCTTGACCACTGCTGTGGATGTTATGGTTTACTTTAAACAATTAAAAGAATGTAACTTATACACACCTAACCACATCACATAGATTAACATGTCCAGTGTAGCTATGCAATTATCAACTGGATTTTCCCCCAATTTCTTTCAAAACCTTAAAAATTCACAGGAAAAAAAAATCCAGAAAAATTTGAAATAGTTAGACAATGAATAACCATACACTCCACCCAAATTTACCAATTGTCAATACTTTGCCGTGTCTGTTTTCTCTCTTTTCCCTCTCTATGAACACATGAGCGCACGCACACACACACACGCGCACACACACACACACACACTCTTACTGCTGAGCCACCGGGAAATAAGTTGCTCACCTCGACGTCAGCACACCTTCCTCAAAAACAGAGACATTCTATTAACCACAGTCTCAACTCCAAAATTTCAATATGTAATGCACTGTAATATGAAAAGTTCTCCAGTGGTCACCAGCGTGATCTTCACTGCTGCGTTTGGTTTTATAAGTCAAAGATCTTGCCTTGTACTTGGCTGGTCTGCCTCTTCAGTCCCATTTTTAAAGAATCTAACCCAGTTGTCTTGTAGAATTTTCTACTGTCTGGATCTCCCTAATCGTGTCTCTCCATTCCATGAAGGGTAAACAGCACTTTGTTTATCCGTTTGAGACAGCGTCTTGGCAATAAAAACTACTCAGTGCAGCAGCCAGCGTCCTCCTAATCCCTGGTTTTCCCACAAGCCAGTGATTCTGACTTGGATTTCTTCTTCAAGGTGGATCCTTTTTTCCTTCATACTTAAGAAATAATTTGCGAAATGATGCTTTCAAAAGTGTGCCCAACTTTTCACCTGATGACTTTAGGATTCTTGGCTGATTCTTGCCCAAATCCGTCTTTATCTTGGTGGTAGCAAAACTTAATGGTTGGACTCCTTCATTTGTCCCTTGATTATTAAAAAGTGTTTAATAAGGAAGAGCTTCCTTCCCTCCCCCTTTTAGGTGTGACTGAGGACTTGAAGATGCTTTTGTAAGTTTGTGTTCAAATTGTCCCAGCTATGGTTGCCGAGAGTCCCTTTCAGCGAGCACCTGTGTCCTTTTCCTATGTTCCTCCGGAGGGAGTTTCGTCTTGTTTTAGGACTTCTCTCCGTTTCTGGCACAGTGAAGTGTTCCCAGCTCCCTGTGTTTGTTTCCTGTGGTTAAGTGTTTGCATTGTTTCCCCCAGTAGCTATTTGGAATCAAGGCACAATGATTAACTTTGTGAATGAATTGATTTGCAGCTGCAGCTGGTATCTGAAAGAAAAATTCCAAGAAGTAAGGTTGCTAGATTCAAAGATAAATGTCCATGTGATTTTGCTAGAAATAGCCAAATTCCCCTCCAAGGGAGTTGCAATGTTTTGCCCTCCTGTTTGCACCTCAGACTAAGTTTCTCTCTCCGAGCAGTCAATAGTTTTACAACACCCTCTTTATAATTACTGTAAGTCCCTTCATTCCGGGCTTGAATTACTTCATTCTTAGCAAATTTTTGTCATATGTGATAACATTTGAGGTCTTTTATCTGAACTTTCATTTTATTTATTATAAAAATAATAATATGCTGACTTACTTGATTCTTTAAAAAACTTCACAAGTTAGAGCAAATATAGTTTTACTTTGTAGAGCATTTGCAAACGAAATTAAATCATCTTGGCTTTGTCATGACAGTTCTAAAGATTAGTCACAAAATGATATAAATTTCATATAGTTTAGGCATTGACTATGATGCCCATTTCAAAGAAACTAAAAAGTATTTTGAGCAATTTGAACATTGTGTGAGTAACTTTATGCCCTCCCACAGTCACACTTTAAAAGGTAACATACTTTCAAGTACATAATTTCACTTACCCTTGTGTAATTGTTTTGCCTTAAGAAATAATATTTCATAGTCATTGCAGTATTTGTTTACTCCTGACAGGCATTGTTACACAAGCCTAGCACAAAAATAAATAAGATCAAATAGCATATTTACGAGAAACAAAATTTAGTTGGATGCTAACTAAAAATACGCTCTTTGGCTAAAATGTTTCATCCTTGAGTTGTTTGCAAAACAAAAAGAAACAACGTTTAAACGAGCAATTCAGACAGCTGCCAAGGAGTGAACTAAGACTTCTTATTCATAAGACATGGCCTAATGGAGATGTCTCAGGTAATATTGTCAAGGATGTATAGCCATCCGCACAGATAAACTGGAAGTGCACGTGTAATACATAATCTATCTTCTTATACTGCCCACAGCCACGTACACGTACAATTCACACCACGTTACGATACTATATGGCTTTATTTTTATCTAGTGTTTACTGTGCGCTATGCACTGAGTTCAACTCATATATAAAATCTTAGCTAGATAGTTTCCTATAAAATCTACTTAACGTAATCTAATTTAGAGGAGAGGGCATCATTATTCCCTGGTTGCAGTGAGAGTGGTGAATCTCCAGAGATGATGCTGACGACTGTCATTGAGAATGTATCAGCCAGGCACCTCCGATTGCCAGGTCACATCGAATACAAGACAGTTGCCTAGATAAAAGTAGAACGTTCCTTAAAAACCTCAAATATGCTTTACTTGTCTTGATTATGCAATAAGGACTTTTTCTTCTGCTGTGCAGAGGAGGGTACCATCTCTCTCATCCCTCTCGTCCCTGTTGCCTGGGAGAGGAGGGGGCAGTAAGAACCCCTGCTTGTGCCTCTCCCACACCCACTATTTTACTAATGGAGCTGCCCTCCGCACAGGCACTAGAAGTCCCAGACAACTGCTTTTCCAGCTTCCCTTGGAGCCAGGTGTGGAGCTGTAACAAGCCTGGCACAAGATCGTCAGCTGGGGGCAGAAGGGAAAAATTTGTCTGACGAAAGAAATGTTTATGTGAGGATGTGGTATTTGCCACTGTAAAGAGAGAAGCCTGAGGTTGAAGCCCTCCCCAGAGGGTGGCAGGAGGATGGATGGGGTGAGTTTGGTCCTTAAAGATGTCTCAAGCTGCTGCAGCCACCTGGAAACTCTCCAGTCTCCGGGGTATCTGACCTTTTTTTTCTCTGTGCCATCCTGGAAGAATAAGCATCGTCTCAGGACACCCAATAAATACACAAACATTAATGAAAGCCAATTAGCGGGGGAAAAAAGGTCTGTGGGTACTTGTCATGATATCCCACACCACAGATAACCAAACGGTCCTCACAAAATCAGCACGTGGCCCACAGGCCACAGGTTGGACACCCCTGGCAGAAAGCCCCAGATTCTTAAACTGTTGCTGCCCAGCGTGGCTCCTGGCCAGCTGCATCAACACCACCCACGGCTAATTAGAATTCAGGACCTGGAGCCCCACCCAGGCTGACTGGCTCAGCATTTGCATTTCAACCAGATGCCCTGGTGACTCACATGCATGTGCACACTTGAGCATCTTCAACTGGCTTAAACTACTTATTGGAAATTCTGTGACTTGCAACAGAAGCACACAACTGAGGCAGGTGCTGTGGTTAGCAGCGCAGTCCACGGCATTGCTATAAGTCCCCACTCCTAGATTCTCAGAAGTGTCTTCAACCTAAGTACAAGATGATACTCTCTGGATACTTTCCTCAGATGACAAAGTTTCTCATCAATGCCATGACATGACTACGCCACTGCCTGAGGAACACAGGATCTGATCAGAAGGCTCTGCAGGGAAGCGTGGTGTAGCCTCTTGATAAGCGTGAGGTTTCTCCCCAGCTTCTCCCTCACCAGACTGACAGGGCCAATTCGGTAGACTGTGAATACTTTTCTTTTTCCTTAAAAAATAAGCACTGTTGGCTCAGCGCCCGTAGCTCAGTGGTTATGGCGCCAGCTACATACACCAGGGCTGGCGGGTTTAGGCCCGGCTGGGTCTGCTAAACAACAATGACAACTACAATTTTTTTAAAAAGTAGCCAGGCATTGTGGCGGGCGCCAGTAGTCCCAGGTACTTGGGAGGCTGAGGCAAGAGTATCACTCGAGTCCAAGAGTTTGAGGTTGCTGTGATCTGTGACACAACAGCACTCTACCAAGGGCGACATAATGAGACTCTGTCTCAAAAATAAATAAATAGATAAATACATAAGCACTGTATCCAGTTTTCCATTCCATTGCCCTAGACTTCCTTACTCACACTTTAATAGAACATAAAAAAGACAAATGACTGCCTTAAAATTATTATGGTAGTAGATTGGTGTACTAAATGGAACAGAAATGTTTGGATGCTGCTTTTCTCCTCTATTTTAATTCTCTTTTAACACACTTTTTTTTTTTTTGCAGTTTTTGGCTGGGGCCAGGTTTGAACCCACCACCTCCACTTTATGGGGCTGGCGCCCTACTCCTTTGAGCCACAGGGGCTGCCTATCTTTAGCACACTTTGAATAGGCATGAATAGGCATAGACTGATGAGTAGTGTCCTGATGTTTGTGCAGTGTGCACTAGAAAATGTTTTAATAGATAATATACTCATATGTGTTAAAATAAACAACATTAATTGTATGTGACATCAGCACCTTGTACCCCATAAATGCATTAATGTACACAATTATGATTCAATAAAAATAAGTAAATGAATAAGAAAAATAAACAACATCAGACAGCTAGTGCAATCTAATTATTGGCATTTAGAACTGCTGCAGAACTAGTAAAAAAAAAAAGAAAGAAAGAAAGTGGAGAAAGCCAAAATGCTTCCCAGTTCCCAGAATACAATTTTCCATCATGGGAATTTTTTTGACAATGTTTTAGCAAACGGGAACTTTTTTTCCTCTTTCTGGATCCAAAATTGGGCCTTTTTGACCCTTACGCAAATGATTATTAATCTTTCCAGAGTTCCATAATGTGGAACGCAAAACTGTAACTGAGCACAGTTTGGAGACAGATGACTAATTTCCTAAACTATTTCTGGATTTTTACCCTTTACTACTTATAGCCCCAAACAGGCGTCTACAGAAAACTTCCCTGTGAAGTCCTCCCTCCCTTCAGTTCCCTCCCCCCTTGAGAGGTAGAAAGTGAAAGGTTAGTAATGGAATACTTAAAAAATGATTCCACTGGGCTCTGCCTCCTATTCACTAGCAAGGAATGTGGTTGTGCTCATACAGCCGAGGTTGGTCTAAAAGAATTTTTATAAACCACCAATTGCATTACATCAATGCATCATCTTAAATCCCATGGTGATTTTCCTAAACATAACTAGCTCACTGGCTTCAAGCATATTATCTCTTCTTGTCAGTGCAAGAAATTCTCTAAATGTTTATGCTCCTACAGGACCACACTAAAATGGCCAATTAGCTACAACGTGGAACACTAAGGAAAAAGAAATGAAATAATGTCAAGAAATAATGCAGGGATGGAAAATGGAGCCACAAAGCAAAACTCCCAGCACCTCGTGCTGCCCCTAAGACCCGTGTGGAAGTGTGCTGTTAGCCCTTTCATTTCTGTGTATTTCTTTATTGTTGCAGGGGCAGGGGGAACTTTGGTGTGGAAATGAAGAGGAAGCAGGAGAGCGATTTATGGAGCCTTATTCCTCTTTCCAAAACACTGTAGGAAAAAAAATGCCCATCCTCAGTACTCTGCAATTGCCCACAGCTGAAGGGCAGCTCAGACAGAGCAGGCAGGGTCCACAGAACTAAAACGCGACCTCTTGTGTGCAGTGACTGTGGCCTGGGAGGAACGCAGTCAGTGCTAACTCGGGTCTCGTGTCCCTAGTGTGCCAGTGGACTGAACTTACACGGGCCTCCGAAAAGGCGGCTTTTGCTTATGGTTGGGGGGGAATAGTGAAAAGTAACACAAGAAGGAAATCGGTGGTGGTACGTCCCTGAGGGTGGTTTTCCCCAAGCCCTCATCTTTCCTCATGCACCCTTCTCATTCTATACATTCTCTAGCAGTGATGTCACCCGGGACTTCAGCCTCTAAGCCCAGCCTGGCCTCACCGCTGAGAGAGAGATGCAGCAACTAGCTGTGTCTGAGGCCTTTTTTTAGAGGCCTTCTGTAGCACCTCACAATGACAGACAGCTTCTCTGTCCTCCTGACAGCTACCACCTCCAGCCTGGCCCACCTTCCTCCCCCAGTGTGTTCTAGAAGTGGGTTTGTTGCTCGCCCACTCCTGAGTCCAGTTGGCTGGTCTGTGACACAATCCTCCTCCCCTGTGGCCCTGGGCTGCCACGTTCCTACAGGCCACCACCTAGGACCCCTGAGAGAAGCCCTGCTTGGTACCAGCAGCTCCCTTAGCACAGCTCCAAGGTGGCCATGGGCTGCCAGTTTGCCTTCTCTGTGTCCCAGAGGCCACCCAGGGGCTAGTCAAGAGATCAGATTCTCTCATGGGGCAGAGAGGAGAGTCAGTAAATAGATACAACATGCTCAGGACAACCATTGAAAATTGAGTGTTAAACTGACAATCCTTAGAGCACAGGGAAAAGCATAACAAACCAAATCTCCTCCCAAATGTGGCCTGTGGCAACAGCCCAGAGCCTGAGCCGTGAGATCCGAGGGGACACTCTGCCTGCACCCAGTCAACAGCCTCCGGGCGCCTTGTGTCTCCAAATATTTCACTCACATTGTTATTTTTCCAGAGCTTCCTTTTCCTTTGTCTTTCTGCTACTCCACCTGCGTGTTCTAGATCCCTCCAGCCCTGTCTCAAGCGTTCCCTTCCCTGACCCTCAGGTTTCAGCTCCCACCTGCGGTGCTGTCTCTTCTCACACGCAGGGGCTTCATGTCCTCAGCACCTGGCCTAGCACTCAGCACACAGCATTTCACAAATATCTGGGGGACAAAGGGCTACTATGAAGGGCAGTCTACTGGTGTCCAAGACCTGGGATTAACACCCCATTTGCTACTGGCAGATGTGCGGTTTTGCTGAGATAGCTTAATTTCCTTTGGTTCTCTTGTTTGTGAAATGGGGATAATGATTTATTCTCTTTCTTCCTTTAGTGAGCGCCTGCATCAAATAGGAGCATCTAGGGTAAACTCAGAAGTTTTACCCAAATGTAAGCATTTTAAAAAGGAAAGCAGACAACAAGAAGAATAGCCAGAGCTCATGTAGTTTATCCTATGGGCCAGGCACCATTTAATGGATTTCTGCAACCATCCTATAAAGGGCGTTAAGTCATTTATCAAACATTTAGGACATTGTGGAGACAGGATTTAAATCCAGGCAATTTGGCCCCAAAACATGTATGCTTCAGAGCCTCCTGACAATTACAATAGTAAAAGATAACAGTGACTGCCTGCTGACTACCGGCTGGACTCTATGATCAGCCTTTTACAATTATTTCAGCCCCCACTCTCTGCAGCCTTACCACGGGGGCACCATTGCTCCTGGTAACCAGATGTGAAAAGGGAGAAGCAGAGGGTGGTCACCCGACCAGGTGGAGGAACTGGCTACTTCAGAGCCCGCGTCCCAACCACCAGGCAGGGCACACAAGGGATGGCAGCTCCCAGGATCTTCCTCAAGCTCAGCTTCCCTTCAACTGTAAGTGCGGGACGGTCTTCAAGCCGCACAGGGTGTGAAGGATCCGAAACGGGATCTAAGCTGAGGCCTCTGGGGTGGATGTGGGTGAGCAAGTTCCTCAGAGGCAGGGGGCTCCTCAGAAGGTCTTTTTTTTTGCAGTTTTTGTCTGGGGTTGGGTTTGAACCCGCCACCTCCGGCATATGGGGCCAGTGCCCTACTCCTTTGAGCCATAGGTGCCGCCCCCCCCTCCTTTTTTTTCTCAAAAGGTCTTGAAAAGTTTCTGAATTTCTAGCCAAGGCTCTGCCATGCTCACTGGACAAACAGGGCTGCTCCTGGGAAGGCCTTGTGCCTACAAAGAGTCGGTCCTCCAAGTTTTCTCCTTGTATTCCGTTAACATTCTGATGCATGCGGTGTAATGTTTCTTCCCGAACAGACCCAGGGTGTGTCTTTTTGGTGGGAACACAGAGACTTCCCGACATCAAGTCCAATATTGCTCATGTCAACTCTGATTGCCTGGCTAAGGTGAGGGCTGCCAGGCTTCCACAGTACGGTGACTATTAATAACAGTACAGTGACTATTTGTCCCATCACAATCAGTAAGTACTCCATGGGAAAGTGGGTCGTGATCTGCTAACTATCCTGTTCCTCATCACCCACTGGTTCTGGCGTCAGTCAGCAATTGTCTGAATCACTATTACTATGATTGTTGCCAAAAGGTGATTTTCTCATTAATTCTCTCCTCAGCCACAAACTGATGGACATTTTACAAAGTAACTCTTCAAAAACACCAAGTTCATAAGACTGAGGAGCTGCTGCCCATTAGGAAACTAAAGAGACATGAGAAGTAAACACAATGTGAGATCTTGGACCAGGGCTTTTTTTTCTCTTTTGCACCAAAGGATATTACTGGAACGATTGGTAAAATGTGAATAAGACCCAGAGATTAGATAATATCATACCGATGTTAATTTTCTCATCTTGATACTTGTGTTATGTAAAAGAATGTCCTTACTTGATCAGGCATTACACATTGAACTGTTTAGGACCAGAGGGGATCCTGGCTGCAACTTTCTGTCAAATGGTTAAAAAAAAATTATATGTATTTATGGTGAATGATAAGACAAATGTGGCAAAATGTAACATCTGGGCAAGCTGGGTGAAAGGTTTATGGGGGATGTTTGTACTTTTCTGTACATCTGGAATGACTTCAAAATGAAAGCATGCTGCAAACACGCTGTGAGTCGAACCAAGTATGTGTGCGCGGCCCCCTTTGACAAGGAGGTCAGAAGCCCACCCTGCTAGGGCAGTGGCTGGGCCACCTGGTCTCTGGGAAGGTTCTGAGGCTGACGGTCTTCCCCACTCACCCTGTGAGTCACAGGCATAGCCGCTTAAGAAGCAGCTTTAGTTTGTTGGATTGTTGTGGAGAAAAAACACTGAAGTCAACTCAGCAAAAGCTCATTTTCTAGAACACCGACTGATTCTGGCTGCTTGCTTTTGCCTCTACATTCCAGTTTCTGGGTGTGGCCTCGCCACTGTCACACGCTCTATTTTGTATCAAGTTTCTTGAAATAGATTACCCCAGAGTCTGCAGCGTCCACATCGCTGAAGGCTTTACATGGCAGCGACAATAAGGGCCTTCAGCCCCTAAGCCCTGCAGTGCAGGACAAGCACCCCATGAAACCAGACTCCACCACACAGGGCCACGTGCCTGCGCCGCAGGTGTTGACTTCAGCCTGGGGAGAGGAGAAAGAAGGTACCCCCCAAACAGACTTTTAAATCCCCCATTGTCATTTGTGACAACACAATTTGCTGTTTCATGTGCTCCCTTATCAGCAAGCAAGCCTTCGGAATCAGTGCCCCATTTGGGGCACAAAGTCAAGATTTCTGTGGCTTTAGCAAAGACATTTGCATGGAAAACCCGCTGAGCTAGCTGATGCGGGCCCCAGGGAGCCCTCAAGTTCTTCTGTGTGGGTGGGAAAGAGTTCACCCCTAAGAACTTTGTCTTGATCTTTCTTCCTTTCCCACCCTGTTCACTTGACATCCCTCTAGAGAGAATATAAAATTGAGTACGTGCCAAGAAAATGGACACACTCCTTGTTCATTAATAACATATTACCAGCTTGCCAAAGTCAACCCTCTCCCTAGGCCATCCTAGTTTCTCTCCTTGGGAGTGTCTGTTTTTTCTTCTTTCTTTGTTCTGCCAGCGTTATTTACATGTAAGGAGGCCTGTCACACCATAACCCTGGTAAGGGAGCACAACCAGCGTTTGCAAGACTGACCCCGCGGGTACTCACGGGCGCTGGGCCCTGCAGTGAGGGCTGTACACCTGCCATCTGCCACATCATTTAGCCTTCGGGACAAATCTACAAGATTGCATGATCCAGCTTTTCAGATGAGGAAATAGAAACTCAAAAGTTCGAACAGCACGTCCCGAGACTGTGGCTGGCGCAGAGGTGAGAGTTCGACTCAGTTCTGTTTGTGTAGAGAACCTGGTTTTTACTTTGTTGTTCTTTAACACCAGGCAGAAGCCTACCCAGACCCCCTCCTTCATTTGCCTGCTGGGGGCCCAGTGTGCTTTTACCAAACTGGCTTTAGTGCTTAGATCGCTGGAGGACTCGTGACCGCTGGCACCTCTTTCTGCTTGCAGCTGCCCTTATACTTCACTGCTTGGAATCTCCCTCCATAACCTTGTTCAGCAAGGAATGAACGGGTTTGGGCTTTCACGCAGCTTGTGATTCAGATTTCTCCAGGATGCACATGCAGCCTGAGGCTTTTCAAAATGCAAAGTTGGGTCAGCGTGGCTGTCTCCCACTCATCAGTGATGTGAGCTGCAGTAGCCAGTTGCTGTGTGTCCAGCCCCTGCTACAGTTTACAATTTATCAGCTGGACTAATTGGAAGGAGTGTCACCTCACTGGGCTTGTGATACTCCTTCCAATTTTTGTGAAGTCTTTTTGTGACGTCTGGGCTTGTGAAGAATGTTCTCACCTCTCAGGGGACCTGAACGTCGGCTCTGTTTCCCTGGATACAACTAACTACCTCTTTATGCTCAGACCACTAAGGCAAGAGCATTCTTAAATCAATGCCTCCAACAAGTGACTAAGGAGATATCTTTTCCTGGAGCCCCTGGGGAGCACCACCGAAAGCACGCACAATGGTGGCTTCTCACAGAAGTGTCTGCAACTCTCCCAGAGGGTCCTGGGAGCTTGACTCACACACAGGATGAGCCACAAGTGACAGGTGGTTGAAGACCCCAGGAATAGCCCTCAACCAAAAAGCCATAGTCCCAGGATTCCTTCGATTTTGTGTAGAGTAAGTCTGAGAAGTGTCCTAACTGTCCTCTGGAGGCCCCAGTGGTGTTGGGCCACTGCTGCCCACAGCAATGATGTCACTATGGCACCCTGAGCGCTGGCTTCCTTCTTGTCTCTGCCTCACTCCTGCTCCCCTCCCAACAACAGTGCCTAGAGCGCCCCTGGCCATCCCACCGGAGGAGCCAGCCCTAGACACTCTCAGGCTCCTCTTGTCTCTCCCTGGCTCAGTCAATGCCCTGCTGAACCAGTGTAGTGTAGTGTAGTGTAGCTGACAACGGTGGGGACAGACAGCAGTGGGCTCCTCACCTTTAGACTTTTTCATGCCAAGGACCTGTCTGTCGTTCCAGCCGGAGGCCTCCTCCATCAGGAGCTCTAGAGGACATAGCAGGGGGGCTGGGAAGGGACCCACACAGAAGTGTGAATGATTTTCTGTTCCAGTGTCCTCTGAAGACTGAAAGATAGCACATTCCTCTTCCAACTCAAAGGCCTTGAAGCTCAGAAATAACAAGAAACTTCTCACCACAGAGAAGGAAGACTTGGTGTTTTGCAGATTCACAGTATTTCAGAAGAGAAAGAAGAATAAGGGGTTTCTCCTTCCCCTTACTCCCTGAAACCCTCCTCCTCTTCTACCCTAATGTGCATGCTGCATTAAGTCATATAAATGACCTCTGGGGTGGAGTGGGCACCAACGTCATGCCTCCCACTTCTCTAGCAGACGCCTTCTCAGCAGGCTGGGTTGCGGAGTGGGCACAGCTGCCTCTCGGCATCCAGGAGCACACTCATTTCCTGCACTAGGACTGGCTCAAGGATGGTCATGTGACACGCCAGGAGCCACTGATGCCTCCCCAGGACTTCCAGGAAAGAGGCCTTTACTCCTCCTCACTGGATTCACACTGAGAAGGTGATGACCGTGGCCTTGGCAGCCATTTTGATCCCATAAGAAAATGGCTACATGACAGAAGGCAGAGCTGAGAGTTGCAGAAACACCAAGTCCTGTGACACTGAGCAATAGAATCTGCCTGTCCTCCCTGGATCTCTTAGGAGTTGAGTCATTTTATTTCCTTTCTTGCTTAATCTGGTCTTAGTCAAGTTTTCTGTCACTTGCAGCAAAGAGTCCTAATTGATGCAATTGGAAAAAAGCAGGATTTTTAATTTTCTTTTGCACCATGATCCAGGTTTCTTTCCCGTTGTCTTCTGTGATCCAAAGTGGCCTACTGAGGTCAAAGCATGAGGCAGCTGGATGCCTCTCAGTGTGAGTGTGTGTGAGATCCGACAATTAAATTTGCGAACATCTTAGAAAAAGTGCTACGTACCTCATTGCTTAATATCACCACAATTACCTTCCAAGCACTACTCTGGGAAGCTATGCACCGATGCCAGCACCTAGTCCACCCTTCAAAGCAATTTGGGAACTCTTTTTCTGGAATGGCCATCATAGCTGCCATCATTCCAAGACTGACAAGTAAATTTATGGGCTCATCCTAGAAAAAGTGCTACATACCACATTGCTGAATATTACTATAGTCACCAGATGGCCAAGGGGAGTACTTTGGAGGTCCAGCACCTTAAAAGTCTTTCCAAAATGTTTTCTCATGTGGGAGAAAGCAAAGAGAGAAACAACTGCCACCTGCTGTTTGCTCCCTGGCTAGGCAAGGTGATGAGCTGCTCACTCTTGCTCTGAGGGCTTCTCATTTCAAGGTCAGAGGTTGTAGGAGTATCGTCTTTGGATTTGCATCATGAGTGCGAAGTGCCTAGGCTTGGGAACTATTTTTAGTAGGGAAGCTTACCCCAGAATACTGTAGTTCCAGACATCACCACCCTGGCAACCTTCACACAGATGGCTGAGTAACGTGGCAGCCAGCACCAGAGCTCCAAAGACAGGTGGGAAGAAGAGGGGAGTCAGTTCCTTGTATCCTCATTTCAATCACATGTTCTTGGTGCCCCAACTTCTCCACTTAAGTGACTGAAGGCTTTCCATGGGCTTTATTAGGTTCTCCTGGTTCCTGCAACTCTAGACTCCTGCTGAGTACAAAAGGACTTTGGTATCCCCTGGTCCTCTTGTCCTTTCCAGGCTTTCTGAGTTTGAGTGAGTACAGTGCTGGTTTCCCAGATTCTGTTTTCATCCTGCTGGTGCTCGATTCAGCTCCAGATACTGCAGCATATCCAGAGAGAACAGTCATGGGCTGGCCAGGAAATTGATGACAGGATGGACAGAGGGAGGGAGGCAAGCAGGGAGGTTGCTGCTTCCCAACTCTACCCACAGTTACCAGGAAGGGCTCTGCAGGTGCCTTGTGTGGGCTTTTCCCATAACCAAGAAGAGGACCCAAGAGATGGGCACTCCCAGGGAACTCTCTGGAGGGAGAAGAGAACAGAAGAGAAGAGAGCAGGAAGTAGGACAAGTCTCCTACCCAGGGATGTTGTGGCAGCCTGTGCTTCACAACCTTTGTGTGAATAGGCAGCCGATGGTCCTACCTGCATAGACACACACTTTGTTGTCCACGTGTGCCCTTTTGGGGATGATGATAAAGCCCTTCCTGCTCCATAACCTACATACATGTACAGAAGTCCTTTACCCCACTCTAAAGTCCAAGTCATTTATCTCTTTTTAAAATATTAATTACAGCTGTATGTGATAACTCACACCTGTAATCCTAGCACTCCAGGAGGCCAAGGTGGGTGGATTTCTTTAGCTCAGGAATTCAGCCTGAGCAAGAGCAAGACCCTACTCTTTTTCTGGAATGGCCATCACAGCTGGCGTCATACGAAGACTAAAAATTTTTAGTCTCTACTAAAAATGGAAAAACTAGCCAGGCATTGTGGTGGGTGCCTATAGTCCCAGCTACTTAGGAGGCTGAGGCAGGAGGATTGCTTGAACCCAAGAGTTTGAGGTTGCTGTAAGCTATGACATCAGGGCACTCTACCTAAGGCAACCGAGTGAGACTCTCGAAAAAAAAATCAATTATAAAATTATCTGTGCTCCTGGCAAAATCATCATCAGCGTCATCACTATCTAGTCCTAGTTTCTTTGTATTAAGCTATCATCTCCCAAAGTGAAAAGCCAGGTCAATTTTAGCCAGGTGACACTCTTTACTATACCTTTCAGTATAGACATATGGCCAAAGGCAAACATACAGTGATAGATAATGCTTTATAAAGTCATTTTCTGTTTTACAAAACTGGACTCACACTGTATACTTTTTTCTGCTGATTGCCTTTCACACTTCTTGTAGTTTTTTGCCAGGCCAAAAAGTGTTGCAATAAACAGCCTCAAATACTGCTACATTTATTTTTACACAGTAGATTCCGAGAAGTAAGATTGCTGGGCTAAAGGGTGGTCACATCTTAACCTTTTAATAGATATTGCCTGATTGCTTTCCAACAGTTGCAGTTATTCCCATTCCCACAAACAAAGTATGCAAGTGGTCTTTCACTCATATCCTCACTGGCACTAGGGTGGCATCATTTTTTCTCATTTTTAAGTAAATAAATTGGATGAAATTCATATCTTACTATTACTTGAATTTGCATTTCTCTGGCTTATAGTCAATTTAATCATATTCTCATGTGTTTATTGCTTATTAGTGGTTTTTTCTTCTAAAAGAAAAAAATACTTTTATCCTGAGGACATTTGCACTAGATTGTTTATCACAGCTCAATTTACAATCACCAAAATGTGGAAATAGCCTAAATGCCCACCACCCCAGGAATGGATTAACAAGCTGTGATATATGTATACCATGGAATACTATTCAGCCATTTAAAAAGATGGAGACTTTACATCTTTTTATTAACCTGGATGGAGGTAGAACACATTCTTAGTAAAACATCACAAGAATGGAGAAGCAAGAATCCAATATACTCTATTCTAATATGAAGGCAGTAGATGAACTAATACAAGAGGTAGGGTAAGGTAATGAGAAAGTGGGGAGAGAGGAGGAAGAAGGAGGATGGGGGACATGGTGTATGGCACACCTCTTGGGGATGGGATACAAGTATAAGAGGGACTTTAACAAATGCAATCAGTACTCATTATTTGTACCCTCTATGAATCTCAAACAATAAAAAAGGGAAAAAAGAAAAGAAGGAAGAAAAACACAAGACAAATAATAAATACTATAATATAGCTATTGAAATGGAAATATAGCTATTATTCAAAAGACTAATGGAATCAAGAGTGAAAGAACCAAAATGTTCATATTCTCTTTGTGGAAATTCGAAAATGGTATCACTACTCCAGAAAACTGTTTGGCAATTTTCTGAAAAAGTTAGCAATTAACCTACAAATTGCTCCTATGAAAGTGGGCTCCTACAAAAGAAGCTCCATTGAGCTCCTAAAAAAGAAAAATGTACATACACACAGAAACTTGTATAAGGTGCTGGAACAATCAGTATTAGCCAAGAAGAGAGAATAGTATATTTATTTGTAATAGTCCAAAACAGGGCACAACCCACATGTCCACAAACAGGTGAATGTACAGAGGAACTATTTGTAATTATTTTAGACTTACTTCCATTTAGATAAATGAAAATTTTAGACTAATCTGTATCCATACAGTGGAATAATACTCTGTAATAAAAAAAAAAAAACCAAACTATTGACAGACACAACAACATGAATGGCTCTCAAAATAATTATTCTGATGCAAAACTCCAGTAGGAAAGTTGTGTGGTTTTCTTCATATGAAATTTTAAATAGTGTGAACTCATCTCCAATGACAGAAAGCAAATCAGCGATTGCCTCAGGATATGGGGTAAGGGTAGGCAGAGGCATGAGGAAACTTTGGGGGCTGATGTACATACCCATTAACTGTATCATGATAATGTTTTCACAGGCACATGTATATGTCAAAATGTACTAAATCATACCCCTTAAATGCTGTGTAGAATAAAATAGCTCTGGGTAGATGAAGGTTTTGGAATGAACTCCAAAAAAAAAAATGTTTTTAAAAATTTTAAAGAAAAAGACAGGGCTCATCAAAAGCATATAGGGGCTTGGCACCTGTAGCATAGTGGTTATGGCACCCGCCACATACGCTCAGGCTGGTGGGTTTGAATCCAGCCCGGGCCAGCTAAACAACAGTGACAACTGCAACAAAAAGATAGCTGGATGTTGTGGTGAGTGACTGTAGTCCCAGCTACTTGAGAGGCTGAAGCAAGAGACTCACTTAAGCCCAAGAGTTTGAGGTTGCTGTGAGCCGTGACACCATAGTACTCTACTGAGGGCCACATAGTGAGACTCTGTCTAAAAAACCCCCCAAAACACTTAGGAACCAACCTGAAGGAAATCCTAAGGGACAAATCTGGAACAATTTAAGCCACAAAATACATAATGATAACCCTGAATAGAAAAACATATATTTAGGAGTCCCTAATGATAAAACTAATCAAATAAGTAAATAAAATTGGGAAAAGGGATAGTAGCACTTCCTTACAGAGGAATTACAGGAAATAAAAACTCAGCACTGGGCGGATAACATAGTAAATACTGTCATGGGAAAATCTATGAATGAGTGTCAAAATTGGTAGGAAGGACGGCACCTGTGGCTCAGTGAGTAGGGCGCTGGCCCCATATACCGAGGGTTATGGGTTCAAACCCAGCCCCAGCCAAACTGCAACAAAAAATAGCTGGGCATTGTGGTGGGCGCCTGTAGTCCCAGCTACTCAGGAGGCTGATGCAAGAGAATCACCTAAGCCCAAGAGCTGCAGGTTGCTGTGAGCTGTGATGCCACGACACTCTACCAAGGGTGACAGAATCAGACTCTAATTTTATCTCTGTGGTACTCAGCAAACATCACTACCATATCCAAATGAAGGTGACCATCACTGGTAAGACCACATATTCACATCATGAACCCTTTAATATGATGCACCAAGAAAATTGTAACATTATCTGTGGTACTCTTGTCAAAAACCTAACTTTATTCATAAGAAAACATCAGATAAATCCAGCAGGGGTCCTCAAACTTTTTAAACAGGGGGCCAGTTCACTATCCCTCAGACTATTGGAGGGCCGGACTGCGGGCCCCAGGACAAGTTGGCTGCTAAGCAGGACGGGCAGTGGCGGCAAAAACACCTGGCAGGCCACATGTGGCCCACAGGCCATAGTTTGAGGATGCCTGGACTATAAAGTAACTGAAAGCAAGGAACATACAGTCTGTGTTTGCCATGCTATTCCCAGCAATTATTGTAATGCTTCACACATAGCAGACTTTGATAAATATTTTTGAATGACTTGATTGAATAGGGTAAGTTTGAACTTATTGAGAAACATTCTAATGTTTTAGGCAGTGCCTGTGGCTCAGTGAGTAGGGCACCAGCTCCATATATCAAGGGTGGCGGTTTCGAACCCAGCCCTGGCCAAACTGCAACAACAACAATAACAAAAATAGCTGTGGTTGCAGCAGGCGCCTGTGGTCCCAGCTACTCAGGAGCCTGAGGCAAGATAATCATCTAAGCCCAAGAGCTAAAGGTTGCTGTGAGCTGTTATGCCACAGCACTCTCTAAAAAAAAAAAAAAAAAAAAAATTCTAATGTTTCTTAAGGAGTTTTTTTAAAGTAAAATTTGGCGATGATATTTGGGATAATTGAATTATGGCCCAACCTCTAAGGAAATATATGGATCTTAAATATAATTAGGACTTTACGGTTTTACTGTAGTATTTCTTCAGAGACAAAAATCTCTCTCTCTCTCTTTTTTTTTTTTGGTAAACACAGAAAAAGTAAATGCTGTTAGAATACAAAGTCTTTCTGAAAGTTGATTTTCATAAAATAGAAATAATTTTTCTATTCTAACTCCCTTCTTTGTTCTTGGGGAACATAAATCATAAATAATTTTAGTTGTTATATTCTTTAATTGTATTTCTCAAGGCTTATTCACTTGAAACTTCTTTTCCACATCAAAAACTAATGTGTAATTTCACATGACACACAAAACAAGAAATTAGATCCTACAAGCTAAAAAGATAAATCTCAAGTCAAAGCCTCATTTTATGGCTATTTTTAATGTTTTGATTATTTTAGTTTTCCTAATTAGGTAATATCTACCAATACAAATACACTCTATTCCCATGTTTTCATTTCAGAGAAAATTTTAGACTAATTTGTTTAATAAATGATTGCCTTAGTGTAATGTCAGAAATGTCTCTATTTTAAAATATAATCTCAACTGGTCAAAAAGTTTTATTAATATAATCACTTGAGGAAAATGCCAAATTGCAAGGATTTAAGAAGAATTTTTGAAATGCGTTAGGGAAAAATCAAGTTTGTATTTCTCCAAAATAACCTTGAAACCTACAAAGTTATTGTTTATTATTATTTCTGTTGACAATTTATTGCATTTAACAAGAAAAAGTATTATGGTATAAAACCTACTGAATGTTTGTGTTCTGCTTTTGTTTGCTTGTATTTTTTTATTTTTCTTTAAAGATGGGGTCTCAATCTGTTGTCCAGGCTGGAGTATAGTAGCACAAACATAGTTGACTGTAACATCAAACTCTTTAGCTCAAGCAATCATCCCACTTTAGCCTCCTGAGTAACTAGGACTATAGGCACATGCCACCATGCCCAGATAATTTTTTTTTTTTTTTAGAGACAGGGACTTCCTATGTTGCTAAGACTGGCTTAGAACTCCTGGCCTCAAGCAATCCTCCTTCCACAGCCTCTCAAAGTACTAGGATTATAGGCATGAGCCACCATGTGCAGAGTGTATTCCACTTTTGTTTATGATATGGCTATGGGCTGAATTATGACCCCTCAAAACTTCATATGTTATAAAGTCCTAAACTTCAGTACCTGAGAGTGAGAGCAGACTTGGAGATAATTACCTTTACAGAGGTAATTAAGTCATATAGAATTCATTAGGGAGGGCCCTAACCTCATATTACTGGTGTCCTTAAGAAGTAGAAATTAGGACACAGATAAAGAAGGACAACCAAGTGAAGACACAGGGAGAAGATGGATCTACAAGCCAAGGAGAGAGACCTAGAACATACCTTTTCCTA
The DNA here is from genome assembly GCF_000181295.1 of Otolemur garnettii. Lineage (NCBI taxonomy): Eukaryota > Metazoa > Chordata > Mammalia > Primates > Galagidae > Otolemur > Otolemur garnettii. The sequence goes on from NW_003852483.1 coordinate 1,069,646, forward strand.
AAAACCCTCAAAATATCTAACCCTACTGATATCTTGATCTCAGATGTGAAGCCTTCAGAACTGTGAGAAAATAAATTTTTGTTGTATGACCTATGCAGTCTATGGTGATTAGTTATCAAAGCCCTAGTAAACTAATGCAAGTGATAATTCCAGCTTTTGCTCTTATAGCCCAAAGGTATTTCTTAAGCTTGTTAAGAACTGTTAAGAGTCTAGGATTTTGCTCTACTTGTAAGCTAACAAGTTAGCTTGTTATTATTTCTCAGACACTAACACAAGACATGAGATTCCTGGATCAGAGACAATAGGTTTCATTATTCATGGCAAACGCAGCTTGTGTGCATAAGTTTCCTATTTTCTCCACACTCCACAGTGCCAATGCAAAGAGTCCATGATAACTACCTGAATATAAAGTGGGCTGTGTTACAGGACAGAAACTCAAGGAGCTTAAGAGAGTCATTGCTATTATGGTAAATGGAAAGAGACTTGCTCTTTGCCTGGGTGGAGACATTGCCACATTATGTCTCAGGATTTCTCACTGGAAATAAAATTCTAAGGAGATCCAGATAAAGAGTGGTCAAGATCTCATATTCTAGGCAAACCTAGCAAGAACATGAATATTGACAATTCCAACTATTACTACCTTCAGTTCTATAAATCCTAATCTTCACATTCCACTCACAGTAATGGATAGACTATCTATACATTAGATCTATACAGAAGATTTACAAGCCTACAAAGGGCCTGAACAACACTCTAACCTTACTAGACCTAACAGACACACATAGAACTCTTTACTGAATGACACAATAGTACATATTCTTCTCACATGGAATATTATCCAGGATAGATTATATGTAGGACACAAAACAAGTATTAATTTATTTTCAGAGATTGAAAGTATTCAAGGCATATTCTCCAACTACAATGGAATAAAGCCAGAAATCAATGACAGAGAAAAATTAGAAAATTCACAGATATGTAGAAATTAAACAACACATTCTTACATAACCAATGAGTCATAGAAGGAATCACAAGAGAAATTAGATTGTTAGAGACAAATGAAAATGAAAATACAACATTTCCAAAGATACGGGATACATCAAAGGCAGAGCACAGAGGCAAATGTATAACTGTAAATTCTTACATTAAAAAAAATAAGGAAAAAAAATCCCAAATCAGTAGCCTAACTTTATACCTTAAGGATGTGGGGGTGGAAGGGTGAGAGGGGAAGCAGGAATGAACTAAACTCAGAGGTAAAAGAAAGAAGGAAGTAATAAAAATTAGAAGTCAGATAAATAAAATAAGGAATACAAAAAGAGAATAGTAATTAAACCAAAAGTTGGTCTTTGAAATGAGCAAAAAAAAAAAAAAATTGACAAATTTTAACTATATTAATAAAGAAAAAAAGAGAGAAGCAAATAACTAAAATCAGAAGTAAAATGAGGACATTATTACTGACAATACAGAAATAAAAAGGATTATAAGAAAATACTAAAAATTGTACGTTTAAAATTGGATAACCGAAGTGAAATGGACAAATTGCCTAAAATGACTTAAAAACAAATAGAAAATCTTATCAGACCTATAATAAGTTAAGAAACTAAATCAGTAATCAAGAATGTTTCAGTAAAGAAAAGTCCAAGACTAGATAGCTTCACTGGTAAATTCTACCAAATACCAAAGAATTAACACAAATCCTCAAACTTTCTCAATAAATAGAAGATGAGGCCAGGTGTGGTTGCTCATGTCTGTAATCCTAGAACTCTAGGAAGCAGAGGCAGATGCATTGCTGGATCTCAGGTGTTCAAGACCAGACTGAACAAGAGTGAGATTTTATCTCTACTGGAAAATAGGAAAACTAGCCAGTCATTACGGCGAGTGTCTGAAGTCCTAGTTACACAAGAAGATTGCTTAATCCCAGGAATTTGAAGTTGTTGTGAGCTATGACACCACAACACTCTACCCAGGGGCAACAGGGTAAGACTCTCTCTCAAAAAAACAAAACAAAACAAACAAAAACAGAAGATGACCAGTTTCTGACTCATTCTATAAGATATGAATTACCCAGATAAAAATATCACAAGAAAAGAAATTTCAGACTAATATCTCTTATAAATAGAAATGCAAAAATCCTCAGTAAAATACTAGCAAAGTAAATCCAACAGAACATTAAAAAGATTATACTTTATGACCTAGTGAAATTTGTATCAGGTAAATATATGTGGTTCAACATAAGAAAATTGACAAACATAACATATCACATTAATAAAAAGGAGAAAACCCGTGCAATTATCAAAATGTGATGCAGAAAAGACATTTGACAATCAAATATCCTTTTGTGATTTAAAAAGACTGTCAGAAAACTAGGAATAGGAATGAAGTTTCTCATATGCTAAGAGCATTTATGAAAAATTCAGCTAACATTATACTCTATGGTAAGAAACTGAAAATTTTCTTTCTAAGATAAAGAACGAGACATGGAAACCCACTTTCATCTTGCTGTCCAACATTGTACTAGAAGTTATGGCCAGCACAATTAGACAAGAAAAATAAAAACAAACTAAAAGTTATCCACATTAGAAAAGAGAAGGTTAAATGTCTTAATTTGCAAATAACATCATCCTACTATAGAATATTTCAAAGAATACACTCACAAAAAAGGTAATAAATTAATTCCAGCAAAGTTGTAGGGTACCAAGTCAACACCAAAAACCAGTTGTTTCCTAAATGAACGATTAGAAAAGAAAATTAAGAAAGCAATTCCATTTACACTAGTATTTGAAAGACTTGTACATTGAAAATTGTAAAACATTGCTGAAAGGAATTAAGACTATAATTAATGGAAAAACAACCCATGGATAGGAAGACTTAATAGAGATCTATGGGTTGATTGCAATCCCTATCAAAATTCCAATGGTCTTTTTTGTAAAAATGGAAAATCTAATCCTCAGATCCATACAGAATTGCAAAGGACTCAAACCAATACTGGGAAAAAAAGGAATGAAGTTATATGATTCATGTTTCCCAGGTTTAAAACTTACTGCAAACATGTGGTTTGTTCCTACCAAAACTCAGGGTGAAATTTGATCCCCCAATGTGGCAGTGAGGGAGGTGGGGCCTGGTGGGAAGTATTTGGGTCATGGAGGTGGATCCCTGGTGAATAGATTAGTGCCCTCCCTCAGGGATGAGTAAGTTCTCCCCGTTCTGGGAATGGATTGATTATTGCAAGAACAGGTTGTTAAAGAGCCTGGCTTCCTTAGTTCTCTTTCTTAATTCCTCTTTCTTCACATAATCTCTTTGCACTTACCCTCACACTTCCACTTTCCACCATGAGTGGAAGCAGCATGAAGCTCTCACCAGGTGCAGCTGCCCCATCTTGGACTTCCCAGCCACTGAATCATGCACCAAATAAGCCTGTTTCTTCTGTAAGTTGCCCCTAGTCAGGCATTCTATTTTAACAATTTGCAATTGACTAAGATCATAAGTAATAAAACAGTCTGGTACTAACATGAGGGTAAACAGAAGACCAATGGATTAGAATTGAGAGTTCAGGGAAAAAAACTAATACATTTGACAAAGGCACCAAGTCCTTTGGGGGGGGAAATTATTTCTTCAACATATGGTTCAAAAGAATATAGTTGAACCCTTACTTCCTACCGCATACAAAAGTATATAAAAATTAACTCACAATGGATCAATATTTTAAATACAAGAACTAAACCATAGAACTCTTAGAGGAAAGCATAGAAGTACATCTTCAAGAAACTCTGGATTTGATAATGAATTCCTAGACACCACACAAAAAGCATAATTAACAGAAGAAAAATAGACAAATTGGACTGTATCAAAATTTGAAAATGTTTATACATCAAAGAACACTATCAGCAGAGTGAAAAGATACCCTACACAGTGGTAAAAAATATTTGCAAATCATATATCTGATAAGCTTTCAGCATCCAGAACATATAAAGAATTCTTACAACTCAACAATAAAAAGACAATCCAATTGAAAAATGGTCAAAGGACCTGATTAGCTATTTCTCCAAAGAAGATATATACATGGTCAATAAGCACATGAGAAGATGCTCAGCATCACTAATGATTAGGGAAAAGCAAATTAAAAGCACAATGAAATACCACTTCATAGCTACTAGGATGGCTGTAATTTTAAAAAGTGGAAAATAACAAGTGTTAGCAAGAATGTGAAGAAATTAGAGCCCTTGAGCATCACTGGTAGAAATGTAAGGTGGTACAGCTGCCAGGGGAAACAGTTTGCCAGTTTCTCAAAGAGCTAAACATAGAAATACTGTGGAAAGCAGCAGTTCTACTCCTAGCAATCTCAATAGCCAAAGGACTTGAAAGCAGGGATGCAAACAGATTCTTAAATGCTAATGTTCATCTCAGCACTATTCATAATAGCTGAAAATTGGAGATAACTCATGTGTCTATTGACTGATGAATGGATATACAATGTGATATATAAATACAGTGGAATGTTACTAAGCCTTTAATGAATGAAGTTCTATACTTTCTATCCCATGTATGAGACCTGGAAACTCTATGCTGAGTGAAATAAGCCAAAGACAAAAGCACAAATATTATATGATTCCACTAATATGAAATATCTAGCATAGGCAAATTGACAGAGAAAATTAGAGATTACCAGGGGCTGAGGGGAGGGGAAACAGGAATCTTATGGTTACAGGTTTCTGTTTGGGATGATGAAAATGGTTTGGAAAGAGTTGCACAACATTGTGAAAGTAATTACTACTGAATTGCACTGTTAAAAATGGTTAAAATGAGGGGTGACATCACAAGATGGCCAACTAGATATTACACACACACACACACACACACACACACAGATAATGAATAAATAAGTACAACTGAAGCAAAATAACTAAAAGAGAATACCAGAGAAGAGAAAGAAGCATCAGAAATCCTGTAATGCCCAAAGCCCCAGTATGGCTGTGTATAGCAGGGAAGGAAACAGCTCACCTCCACCACCCTGTCCTCAGTCAAGATCAACCTAGAGTCAGGAGAGACTCCTCCCTGTGGGAAGGTAAGCCAGAGGACCTGGCAGCCCCTTCTCACTGCAGACACCCGGCAGTCATCACTGCTGGAAACACCCACAGTCCTCATGGGTTCTGGGTACAGCTGATGGAGCACCCCAGAGTTCACACACTGTACTACTCTTTGAGAAGGAGCTGGTGCTTTGCCCCCTACCCCTTATGGCCTGAGTTGTACCATCTTGAGACTGTAGCCACTTCTGGACTGTGTCCTGCCCCAGGGACAAGCACCCCTCTGTCCTTGAGTTTTTGCTGTCAGTGCACCATGCCCTCCTGATAGCACACTATGTCTAAGATAAGCTGCTACAACATACCCTCTGTGGCCAAACTACTTCTGAGCCTCTCCATCCCACCACCACCCACTGCTGCCGCCATTTCAGTCACAGGTGCACCTTGCCTCTTAGGGCCTGAGCTGACATGGTGCTCCAATGCCCTGGGATCTCAGCCCTCTGGCACACCAGAGCAGTCACACCCCATCCCTGCACTAAGCTGAGGCAGTGTCCCACCCCAAGGTGCCCAAACCAATGTGGTATCCCTCATTCCAGAGAACTGGAGCCTCTGCTGACCTGTGTGTCCACAGTTTCCGGAGCAAAACTAACATGGTGCCACTTATCCCAGGGTATAAGAGCCTTGCTTGAGCTGTCCCACTCCACCCTCCAGGCTAAACAGCCACAGCTTCCCACCTCCCAGGAGCTGGACTAGTACTCCCAGAGTCCAAGCTGGTGAAGCATCCCTTCCCTAGAGAGTGACGCATCACTGCTCTGCTCCTTGCCCCTCAGGGCCTATGCCACAGGTGTGCCTGGTTATTCCTGCATCTTTGCAGCTGCCATAACCAGCTCCATAGAATCTGGGCCACTGCCATGCCCTACCATCCCAGGGTCTACAGACACTACTATGTGGTATCTAATCTCCTAGTGAACAAGCTGCCATGGTTTCTTGATGGTTCTGAGATCTAATTGCATCTGTGCCCTGTTTTCTGGGGATAACCCTCAGAGCATCTCTTCTTCCCTGGAGCCATGCAAGGCACCTGTACCCTGGATCCTAGCACCACTACAGGTGCCTGTGGGCCATGGTAGATGCAAAACCAAAAGAGATTTCTTGGCTAAGAATTCTCACTGTGGAGAAAACAAGAATTGATGGATTCCTAAAGCCCTCACCTCCAAGGACTCTACCCTACACTGCCACTACCACTGCCATAGAACTACAGTCTAGATCACTGAGACATCTGTAGTCATCACTGATGTTGATCATAGCTAAGGAAGCTGCATAGAAACTTACACCACTGTATTCACCTAGAACCAGGCCTATGAAACCTTGGCCAATTTGCTCCCTCAAGCCCATATGGTGAAAGTCTTCTCCTAAAAAGCCACCATATAAAGTTTGAAAGAGGCAACTGCTCCACCAGACACAAAGACATTAATGCAGGGACACAAAAAACATGAGAAAGCAAGGAAACATGACACTACCTAAAGAACACAATATTCTTCAGTAACTGACCTGAAAGAAATAAAATTATACAAATTGCCTGAAAAGGAATTCAAAATATTGATCTTAAGGAAACCCAGGAAGATATAAGAGAACATGTATTGACAATTCAATGAAATCAAGAAAACCATTCATCATCTGAAGGAGAAACTCAAGAAAGAGATAGGTATTATTAAAAAGAGCCAAACAGAAATCTTGGAGCTAAAGAATTCAATCAGGGGAGGCACCTGTGGCTCAAAGGAATGGGGCCCTGGCCCCATATACCAGAGGTGGTGGGTTCAAACCTGGCCCCAGCCAGAAAGTTGCAAAAAAAAAAAAAAAAAGATATAAAAAAATTTAAAAAAATAGCCAGGCATTGTGGCAGATGCCTATAGTCCCAGCTACTTGGGAGGCTGAGGCAAGAGAATTGCTTAAGCTCAAGAGTTTGAGGTTGCTGTGAGCTGTGACATCACAGCACTCTGCCCAGGGTGACAGCTTGAGACTTGTCTCAAAAAAAAAAAAAAAAAGATGTTTTATGTAAGCCTGATCATAATTACAAAACCCAAAACTGTAACAGATATACAAAGAGAAAGAATCAAGGCATAGTACTACAGAAAATTATCAAATCACAAAGACGGACAACAAGAGAGAAAGAACATTACCAAGCATCTACAAAACAACCATAAAACAAATGACAACATGGCAGTAGTAAGTCCTTATCTGTCAATAATAACCTCGAATATAAATGGATTAAATTCTTCAATCAAAAGGCATAGCAAGGCATAAAGGACTAAAAATATAAGATCTAACTATAAGCTGTCTACAACAGGTCCACTTTAGCTTTCAGGACAAACAGGCTGAAAGTGGAAGCATAGAAGAAGAGATTCCAGGCAAATGGCAGCCAAAATAGAGCAGAAACAGCTACAAAATCTATCAACCAAATAGGCTTCAAGTCAAAAATCATCCTGAGACAAAGATTGCCATTATTTAGTGAGAAAGGGGTCAAGTCATCAAGAGAACATAATTGTAAATATATATGCAACCAACATTGGAGCACCTAAATACATAGAGCAAACATGAAAAAAGAAATATGTAGCACTTCAATGATACTAGGGTACTTCTATACTCAACCATGGCTAGGTCAACCAGACAACATAAACAAGGAAATACTGGACTTAAATTGCACTTTAGACCAAATGACCATAGCAGATGTATACAGAGCATTTCATCCAATGGCAGCAGAAGATACGTAATTCTTCTCAAGCACACAGAACATTCTCCATGGTAGACCATAGGTGAAGCCAGAAAACAAGTCTAAATAAATTGAAGAATATTGAAATCATATCTAGCATTGTTTTAGACCACAGTGGCATGAAACTACAAACAACAAAGACATGATAAGAAAACTATAGGCCAATTTCTGTGATGAACATTAATGTAAATATCCTCAATATAAAATCATTAAACCAAATCCAACAACTCATCAAATAGATTATACATCATGGCCAAGTGGGATTTTATCCCTGGTATACAAGACTGGTCTGACAGACACAAATCAATCAATGTGACACATTACATTAACGGAATGAAAGGTTTGAAGGCTTGTAAGCATCTCAATGGACCTTGAAAAAGCATTCCACATAGTCCAACATCCTTTCTTGATAAAAACTCTCAGCAGTTTAGATATAGAAAGAAAATTTCTCAATATAATAAAAGTTATTTTGGAAAACCTCACAACTAACATTATAATTAATAGAGGAAAACTGAATGCCCGTCCACTAAGAGCCTGTACGAGGCAAGGATGCCAACTCTCTCTGCTTCTAGTCAACAAAGTACTGAATGTCCTAGCAAGAGCAACCAAACAGAAAAAACTAAGTAAATAAAAGCCGTACAAATTGGAAAGGAACAAGAAAAATTATCTTTATTTGCAGATGAAATAATTCTCTATATAGAAAATTCCAAAGATTCCAGTAAAAACTGGTAATGTTACTAAATGAATTCAATGAAGTTGTAAAATACAAAAATCAACATATAAAAATTAGTAGCACTTTTATACACAAATAATGCAATGAAAGATAAATCAAGAAAAGCAATCATGTTTACAATAGCATCAAGAGAAAATAAGGTATTTAGGAATTTAACCAAGGAGATGAAAGATCTGTACACTGAAAATTATAAAAGCATTGAGGAAAGAAATTGAAGAAAACTAAATGGAAAGATATCCATGCCCGTGGATCAGAAGAACTAATATAGTTATAATGGTCATACTATCTAAAGCAATATACAGATTCAATTTAATCCCTATCTAAGTCCTGACAGCATTTTTCACAGAAATAGAAAAAATATTCTAAAATCCATGTGAGACCACAAAGTACTTTGAGTAGCCAAAACAATTCTGAGAAAGAAAAACAAAGGTGTGGAAACCTGCAGCCTGAAGGTCTCATGTGGCCTTCAAGGTCCTAAGTGAGGCCTTTTGACTGAATCCAAATTTTAAAGAACGAACCCTTTTATTAAAAAGCGGCAGCACAGCTCAGCACCCATAGCTCAGTGGTTAGGGTGCCAGCCACATGCACTAGGGCTAGTGGGTTCGAACCCAGCCCGGGCCTGCTGAACAACAATACAAAATAGCCAGGCATTGAGGCAGGCACCTGTAGTCCCAGCTACTAGGGAGGCTGAGGCAAGAGAATCACTTGAGCCCAAAAGTTTGAGGTTGCTGGGAGCTGTGCCATCACAGCACTCTATCAAGGGCAACATAGTGAGACTCTGTCTCAAAAAGAGGGGGGCAGGGAAGAAATAGGAAGCTTTTCTTGCTTCCTTTGGTGACCAAAAAAAAAACAATGTTGATAAAAGAAGGCTCAGCCCTTGTCTTACGCTATGTATAAAGAGCAACTCAAAATGGAGAAAAGTCATAAATGTAAGACCTGAATCTATGAAAGTCCTAGAAGAAAACACCTGGGAAAAGACCCTGGATGTCAGCCTTGATGATATTTTTTTTTCCAATCATGCAAAAAGCTCAGGCTATAAAAGCAAAAATAAATAAATGGGACTCTATTAAACTAAAAAGTAAAGGAAATAATCAACGAAATGAAATGGCAACTGAGGAATTACAAAAGAGATTTGCAAATCACTTATCTGACAAGGGATTCACATCCAAAATGTAGAAGAACTCAGACAACTAAACAGTAGTTAAGCAAATAAACCAATTAAAAAATGAGCAAAGGACCTGAATAGATATTTCTCCAAAGCAGACATAAAAATGCCAACAGGTATATGACAAGGTGCCCAACATCATTAATCAGGACATTCAAGCCCAAATCATGATGAGATGCCATGAGTGTGGTTGTTATTAAAAAGTCCAAAGGTGATAAATTTTAGTGAGGGTGTGGGAAAAAAGGGAACCCTCGAACATTGTTGGTGTGAATGTGGACTGGTGCGGCCATTATGGAAAACAGAAATTAAAAATAGAACTTCCATATAACCCAGTAATCCCTCTTCTGGCACACGTCCTTCAAAGGAAGTGAAATCAGCCTCATGAAGATATCTGCGCTCCCACAGTTTACGGCAGCATTATCCACAACAGCCAAGATCTGCAAACAACCTAAGTGTCTGTTGACGGGCAACTAAAGAAACTACGGTATTATCAGAATATTATCTGGAATATTATCTGGCCTTAAAAAAGAAGGGGATCTTGCCATTTGTCGCAACAGGCATGAACATGGAGGATATTGTGATAAGTAAAATAAGCCAGATGCTAAAAGAAAAATATTGGACCCAGACAGGAGGGGCCTTGTCTTCTGTGGTGACAGAAAGGAGGTTGTATATTCGGGTACCTTTGCAGTGATGGAAAGTGACGAAAGGGCATTCACGTTTCTTCTCCTTCTGGGTCTGAGCAGGGGGTCATGAGGCAGGAGGTCTGTGGAAGGCAGGAAGGCTTTCACCCCCAGTAACAAGGAGACAGGGGGCTCTTCAGGGACCCCCCTCAACTTGGGTTTGGTGATATATGGTCATTCTCAAGTCTTCTCTTTTTCCCCAAACTCCCGGAAAACACTGAAAAAGGGATAGGTTTTCAAAGTGTTAACCCACCGTGGAAAAATGATGGGAGGGGAATCACCTGAAAATGAACAGCGTCATCAAACTGAAGGGCAAAGGGAACTAACTGCCAGCAGAGGGGAGGTGGGCGCCCCGCAGACACCTGCAGAAGGGGGTTCAGTGAGGAGGGACTCAATTTCCATTGTGTGCGTGCCAGGACACTCAGGGCCCAGGTGAGGAATGATGGGCTGACGGTATTGGCTAAAACTCATGGTATAGATCACTTTTATTCCTCAGTCCCTATTCCACTGTAGACACCAGATAGCACCACTCCCAAGATTCCTGGAGGAGAAAAGAAAGATGTTCATATCTTCATATTTGCTGTACTGGTGTGGCTCAGCCCCTGTAAGCCCCATGGAGAGTTGGGGAGGGCCATTTCCACAAAGAAAACTTGGGGTGCTGCTATACCAAGAAATAGTATAGCAGTGGGAATGGGTGCTGGCAGACAAACACCAATCTACCCCTGGGCATGATATTTTTAAGCTGGATCTAAGAAAGAGAAGGAGAAAGCCAACAAAGCATTGGGTAAAATGTTCCAGAAAGGGAACAGCGTGTACCAGGGCCTCGGGTGGGAAGGAGAGAGATTAATATATTCAAAAACCAGAAAGAAGATGAGTGTGCCTGTTTCTTAAAGAGTAAAAAAGAAGGGTGTGATGTGAATTTCAGAGGTAGGAGGGACTGGATTTTGCAGACTCTTGTGAATAATCATATAGTCTGGCTCCTTTCCAAAGCGTGGTGAGAAGCCCCTGAAACAGAGCTGACGGGATCCTGGCTGCGTTTAATTCTGTGTGGAGCATTAGGACACAGTGGCAGGATTAAGTGAAGGTGAAAGCGGCTTGGACCAAGTGATGGCAGTGAAGATGGAAAGACGGAGCCAGACAGGAGGTATATTTTTGGAGGCCTTGCTGTTGTACCTTGGTTCCTCCGCAATCCATTCACCACACCACATGACAGAGAGGAGAGTCTCCCTAAACTATAAATCGGATGATATTTGTTGAAAGAATAAAGTTCTGATGCACACTTGCTGTATAGATCAGATAATTAAGCAAAAAATACCATAATACTGTTTTACTTTTTTTTTTTTGAGACAGAGCCTCAAGCTTTCCCCCTGGGTAGAGTGCTGTGGCATCACAGCTCACAGCAACCTCCAACTCCTGGGCTCAAGAGAGTCTCCTGCCTCCACCTCTCAAGTAGCTGGGACCACAGGTGCCTGCCACAACGCCCGGCTATTTTATTTTTTGGTTGCAGCTGTCATTGTTGTTTGGCGGGCCCGGGCTGGATTCGAACCCTCCACCTTAGGTGTATGTGGGCTGGTGCCTTAGCCACTTGAGCCACAGGCACCAAACCAATACTGTTTTACTTCATAAGCACTCATATAGAACTTGAGTGTCAAGTAACTGAGGCCCAAAGAGGTCAAGCATTTGCCTGAGGTCACACATGGTGCAGCAAACGGCACAGTGGCTCCAGAGGTCAGGCTTCCAGTCACCTACTCTGCCACGGCTTTTGACATCCAGGGTTCAGGCATTTTGACAAATTTAAAATAAATGCTTTTTTTTTTTTTAAATACTCTGAAACATTAGACACTGAATGGATAAAATAACATTTGTATAACAACAACAACAAAGAATAGATTTATAATTGAGAAGAAAAATTCAAGTATAAAAATCCAAAGGGAATTTTTAGGCAATGTAACACATATAATTGAATTCAGGAACTTACAGCAATAGACGGATTATGACAGCTTGCCCATGCAAGCAACAAGATAAGGTAGTCTTTAAGCAAAAAAACCAACAACAGCAGATCAAGCAAGTCAGAGGCAAACAATAAGTGCCAAAGGCAGTAACTGTGAGTGTGGCAGGGCCCTGATCTCAAGGCTGCCTGGCGGATCCCGGTTATGCGCTCAGTCGCCCTAACCCAGTAGCAGCCGCCTCTCTACAGAAAGGTGGGCTACAACTTTAAAATGCCAGTGCATTCTTTGATTCTGCTCTGAAAATTAGGAAACACATCCTCAGTCAATAATGCAATTCCTTCCATTTAGACTCAGGACATAAAAGTGGAGCCTCAGTTTCTGCATCTGTCAACAGTTGGGCTCTAAGCACCTTTTGGCTTTAACTGGGGAAAGTCACCTTGATGCCAGGCTTATATGTCAAATGGCTGAATTGGGGATTTATTTTTTCCACATTTTTATTTGTAAAAATACAAGACTTTTGTGATGTATGTTTTCAGATAATTTTTAAACCTTAAAGAAGCACATATGTGAACATTGAAAGTTCTGCCCACGACGACTCCTACTTCGATAGCCCCAGAGGTAACCACCACCTAGAAGTGGCACATCCTTCCAGACTTTATGTGCCTCCTAAAAAAAGTTACATACATAGGTTTACTTTTGACTTACTGTGTTACTGTCATCTTCAACTTCATTATAAATAGAGCTACTTCTTTTAATATTTGTTAATATTCCATTTTATGGCGGTATCATAATTTATTTAATTAATGATCCACTGATGAGCACTGAAAGTTCCTTTTGATTTTCCCTCTTACAAATAACAGCACAGTGAACATCCTTGGGGATAGCTTTGTTCACTTACATGATAATTTCTGTGAGACAGCTTCTGAGAAATGTATTTATTGCTGGTTCTGTGAGGCACATTCTTGGAAGTGCAATTGTGGGTTAAAAGGTAAAGACAACTTAACATGTGGTATACACTGCTGAGATTCACTTTCAGAAGTTAGTATTTGTTTGCACTTGATTTCTTTAAAACTCTTGCCAACAATGCATAGCATCGTTCTTCATCACTGCCAGTTAGATAAGTAAAAAATATTTTAAGTTTCATTTCCTTCATGATTAATAAGTTACTCAGGTTTCTGTATATTTCAAAATCATTTCCACTTGATTTTTTTCAAAATCAATTATTCATGTCCTCTGCCTGTTTTACTATTGATGTTGATCTTTTTCCTGCAAATTTGTAAGAGCTTTTACCATAGTAAGAATGTTAACCCTGAGGCTGAGTGCAGTGGCTCACAGCTGTAATCCCAGAACTCTGGGAAGCAGAGGCAGGTGGATTGCTTAAGCTTAGGAGTTTGAGACCAGCTTGAGCAAAATCCATCTCTAAAAAAATAGCTGGAATTTGTGGCAGGTACCTGTAGTCCCAGCTACTCAGGAGGCTGAGGCAAGAGAATTGCTTGAGCCCCAAAGTTTGAGGTTGCTGTGAGCTATGACACCAGGGCACTCTACCCAGGGCAACAAAGTGAGACTCTGTCTCAAAAAAAAAGAATGTTAACTTTTTGTCAAGAATAAAAATGATAATATGTTCTCCAACTTTTTTTTTAATCTTTCAACTTTAAGGTTTCCTTTACCAAACAAAAGCTGCTTGGTTTTTACTTAATTAAATATATTATACTTTCTTTTATAACTTCTGGATTTTATATTACGCCCTAGCCTAATATTATGGATCCGGTCTCCCATATTTTGGTTTAGTAATTTGATGTGTGATTTCAACACTTAAATCTTTAATCACACGGCAATATTTCTAGGCTTGCAATGAGGCAATATTTCTAGGCTTGCAATGAGGTGTGGGTCTAGCCAGTGATCCCTACAGGATGTTTTTTGCCACTGTTAGCAGATATTTAGCATCTGTTTTCTCAACCTTCATGTAATCTGGTTTCTATTTGGGGAGATTGGAAAGCTAAAGAAATACTTCCTAGTGTCCCCTGGAGCTGAGCTTCTGGAAGCTTATGTTCCATCATTTGGATGCACTCACGACTCTAGGAAACAGAAGTGAGCCATCTTCCTATGGCTCCTGAGTGCTGTCATTAGCAAGGGAGCTCAGACAGTGGGAGGTTTCTGGTAGCAGCATTTCTGCATCCATCACTGGCTTCTTGGGAATCAAGGTGCAATGGTGATAGGGACAGCTCCTTCAGGTGCCTTCCTAATCCCAGAACCCAGCTTTGGACTCCCACTCTCCAACTTTCTGAGTCATGAGAGGCAGTGGCAGAGGCAGTAGCTGCTTGTTTCTGGCTCAGCTTCAGCGGTTCCCCATTGAATCATCTCTGTCTAGGCTGAGGCATTCCAGGGATCCAGCCTGGAAGATGGTCCCATCGCACTTCTAAGGTGTTGTAAACATCTCATTCCCTATATTAAATAACTTTCTGTTCAAAATACCCAGAATAACTTCTATTTCCTGCCTTAAATCCCAACTGATGTGCTCTTTGGTCTAAATTATCGTATTTATCACCTATATTTTACATTTATATGTGAATCTACTGCTAGAATTTCCATTCTATGTCATTAATTTGTCCACCTTTCAGTGATGCTACATTGTTTAATTTGTCCCAATATTTGATAGAATAAATTGAGTACATCTCATGTACTCTTCTCTTTCAAAGTCAGTTTGACTATTCTGGAATATTTTGTTTTCCAATTAAAAGTGAGAATCAGCTTTTACATTTGTCAGAATATCCATTTGAATTTTGATTAAAAGGGATTAAGGGATTATACCACATAGTTGTTGGTTAATTTAGTGGTAACTGAGTTCCTTATGAAATCGACTCAGCTGCAAATGTGTTCAGTCCCTTTACTTACATGTCTTCTTTTTTTTTTGAGACAGAGTCTCAAGCTGTCACCCTGGGTAGAGGGCTGTAGCATCACAGCTCACAGCAACCTCAAACTCTTGAGCTCAAGCCTCAGCCTCCCAAGTAGCTGGGACTATAGGTGCCTGCCACAACGCCCAGCTATCCTTCTTCTTGGTTGTAGTTGTCACTGTCGTTTGGCAGACATGGGCTGGATTCGAACCCGCCGGCTCTGGTGTTCATGGCTGACACCCTAGCTGCTGAGCTACAGGTGCCGAGCCCTTACGTGTCTTCTTTTATGTCATTGTTCAATGCTTAGTACTTTTCTTTGTGTAGATCAGCTCATACCCTTTTGTGAGATATAATATTGATTATTTAGTAGTTTTTGTTATTGTGAATAAGACACTTTTCTCAATTGTATTTTAAACATATTTAAATATAGCATTTTAAACTATCATAGTAAGAACTAACGTTCATTGAACACCGCCAAGGAACCAGGCATGTTATATCTGTGTTGCTTTACGTGTTATTCAGACACAAACAGAATGCTGTGGGCTTCCACCCTCAGCCCGTGGTTGGCTCTGAATGCTCATCAGTGGAGGCAGATATCATGAAAATTATGCATGGATCTTTTTTTGTTCATCAGCTTTTGTTAGTGTTTGTGTATATAACGTGTGGCCCAAGACAACTCTTACATAAGCCTTCAGAGCCAGCTGCAGGCCGAGGTTGGACACCCCTAACAGGGTTTGTTTTTCTTGTGTTCAAAAAGCCCAGAAGTAGGGAGCCATGGCTGACATTGACCTTCCGCACATGGCCAGATAGTACTATAGCACTACATCCATTCCTAAGATGGTAGGAAAGGAAAACAGGGGCACTTGCAACTTATTGTACCTCTTTGGCCAGACTGGAGGAGGTTAGCTGCTGCGATGCCAAGGAAGTCTGTGAAAGTATTTGATACTTGCAAATTCCAAAGTAGATAAAGACCATCTGGATAAGCTTAGAATAGGTGTTCGGTGAATCACACTGCAGACACCCAAATTAGTGACTCACTTGCCCAAACCATCTGAGGGCAGCACGATGGCGGCCCCAGGTTCACAGAGGGGAACTGAGGCATGAGGAGCTTCAGCTGTTTGCCTGTCATCGAACAGGAGCAAGCGCAGAACGTGGGCCTCAGCCATGCTGGGAGGCTCGTTTATTACTGAATTCTCCTGCTGTTTCTATAAACTTTAGCTTCCCTACATATTTTAGGCAAATGAATACATGGAGTTATATCATCCTTGTAACAGTAATCGTTTTGCCCCCTGGTCTCACTGCTTTGGCTAAGACCTTCAGAATGAGGTCAAGTAGGGATAGGTTTCTGTTTATTTTCCTATTTATTGTTTCACTGTTAAATCATTAAATTTGTACCCCAAAAGAATACTTTTTAAATAATAGTAAAAATAGGTATTTTTCAATAATAATCAAAATATCAGCAGATATTTTTCAATACTATTTTTCAAAAATAGTACTTTTCAATAATATGTTCCTATAATAATAATAGAAAATCTTCTTTACTGGTCTGCACTTTAAAACATTTTCTTTTTATCACATCAAAATACCTACACTGCTGACTCGTCTCCAATAAAATCAATGATTCATATCCTACTCAAAGCACTAGCAAAGACCTCTCTAACATTTTCTCACAGTAGTGCTTTACAAACCTCACGTTTCTTTCCAGCACTGCCTAGTCACAGCAGAATTAAGACCTGACCAGAAACTAAACAATCGCACTAGAATATATAGATTCTTATGTGTCAGAAGCAGTTTTCACAATACTGACAAAGATAAGAAAAATGGGCAGGAATTTCTCTGTCAGACTGAAAAAGTGTCTCTCTCTGCTACTTTTTCTTAGTGAGGGTCATGTTATCAGGAAACCTATTTGTGGGAATATAGCTGAGTTTTGCATCTTTGACAGTTTCTGGAAGAGTAAGAGAAATTGGCTGGGCCAAGGTTTCCCAGAAATGGGCGCCTGAGCCAAACTCCCATGCTGTGGCTTTCTTGGGAAGTATAATCTTAGAACTGCAAGCGTGAGGGTAAAGAAGGAGAGCAGAGAGATGGAAAAAGTGCATTTATAAGGATGAGGCAGTGCGTTACCAGGCCGGCTGCCGCATCCCGGGACAGTGCAGCCCATTGCTTAGGGGCTGCCAGGCCGAACGTTGGTTCTGCCCCTTCCTCTGTCACTCACTGCTCAGCATTCACCTCATGGAGCATCAACTCCCTGGCACCTCGGGGTGGTGTATCTGCCCCTTGGCAGCCTTGGGGAAGCCAGGTGCCAGATCTCTGAGCTTGTCAGGGTGATGACAGGCGCCTGACCATCTGTAGGACCTGTGGGTCTGATGTGGTGCAGCGGGACAGCGGGACAGCCACGGGAAA
Source organism: Otolemur garnettii (assembly GCF_000181295.1). NCBI lineage: Eukaryota > Metazoa > Chordata > Mammalia > Primates > Galagidae > Otolemur > Otolemur garnettii. Next base: position 1,087,249 of record NW_003852483.1, read on the forward strand.
GCCACGCCCCGGCGGCTGAGTAGAAATGGCAAAGGCACCTGAGGCAGAGCCTCTCCAGGTAGGCTGGACAGCTGAGGCCAAGGTGACCCAGGAAGGGGGCACCCTGGGACTTGTACCGCAGCCATCATTGTGAAGGGGGTTAGTTACGTACTTCTGAATTACGGGAGAGTCATACGGGGCCCAGGTCATTAGGCAGCACACATCCAGCAATAGGACACAGCCCCAAGCAGGAGAAAAGGCTCCCTGAGGAAGCACATGCCCAGGAGGGACACTCCCTGGAGGCCAAACGCACAGTTGGCCTCAGCTCTGGTTAACCTGTCCAAGCCCAGCTCCACACCTTACCTTCTCTAACCGGGTTCCTCTCTCCAGAGAACCAGCAGGGAGAGCAGGTCCCATGTGTCTCAGAGCTGGTGCTGTGCTCCTGGCACCTTTGGACCCTACACGGGATGGCATGAGGATGAAATGCCTCCACACCGTGCAGTGCCCCTAAGGTGGTGTGGATGCAGTGGTGCTTTAACAGTGTTTGCCCACAGTGACCATGTAGAGCCCTTGGTGCACACACACAACCTGTGGACAGTCCTTTTGTGCTTTCTCAGATGAGAAAACTGAGGCTTAGAAATTTCATGTGACTTGCCCAAGGCCACTTAGCTCTGGAGTTCAGACTTTGAACTGCATCCCTACACTGATTTTTTTTTTTTTTTTTTGACATAGAGTCCCACTCTGTAGCCTTGGCCCTGGGTCGAGTGCCATGATATCATAGCTTACAGAAAACCTCAAACTCTTTGGTTTGAGCAAACTCCTTGCCTCAGCCTTCCAAGTACCTGGAACTACAGATGTTTGCCACTACACCTGGCAAGTTTTTCTCTTTTTAGTAACAGCTTCAGTCTCACTCCTACTCAGTCTGATCTCGAACCCCCGAGCTCAAACAATCTACCGGCTTCGGCCTCCCAGAGTGCTAGGATCATGGGAGTGAGCCACAGAGCCCGGCACCTACACTGATTCTTAATGTGTAAAATTTGGTATAAAAAACACTTAAAACAATGCTTCAATTTTGTGGAACATGTTCCCTGGAACTAGTTATAGTCCCACCTGCCTGAATAAAGTACAAGCCTCTCTGGCTAGACCACTCCAGGTCCCCTAGACCTGGGCCTGTTCCTCCTTCCCAGCATGCTCTCCCCCCCGGCTCCCACTTTACCTATGCTGGGCTCCCACTAAGCCCTTTGCTGGCCCTGTTGCTCCCCAGGCTTCTGTGATCACTGACCTCCCTGGCTTTGCTAGGCAGGTCCTTCTACTGGGTACCCTCTCTACTAGTGGCCCCTGTCTGTGCACAGGCTTCTTTAAAAATTTTAGTCAAATTCTGCCTCTTTCAGGAAGTTCTTCTACCCCTCTTCCGTGGGATGTGGGTCAGCTCTTCTCAGACCCCCTCTTAGCACATGTTCTGGTCTTTTGAGAGACAGTTACTACATTGTGATAGTGATTTGCATTATGTTTTTAACCCACCATTTCTACCCTCCCATTAACCTCTAAGGCCTGGCTCACTTCCCGGCCCCTGGTAAGTGGTCAGTAAACGTGTAAGAAGTGAATGGATGAGTTCCTAGTCTAGAGTAGACACTGGCCCTCACTCAGCCCTTCTAGGGATGCCTTGGTTGACCCCTTTCCACCTCTGGTGTTCTCGCTTGTAGATTTAGGCACTTGTTCAGCCAAACTGAATGAGAGCTGGGTGGTATAACAGAATTGATCATCTACATCAAATTAATATGAATACACACACATTCACGTGCATATGTACACACACAAGTCTTTGGCTGACGATACTGTTTCCTCAATGCAGGATTGATTTTTTTTTATTGGTTAATGATAATAGCAGCTAACGGAGGCTGAAATCAGGTCTCAGGCACTTTCCTAAGTAGTTAGTAGATGCTACTAACTTTATCCTCAGGACAATGTGTTGAGATTGACACTATCCAAAAGGAGAAACCAAGGCAGAGAGCAGATGGGGAAGTAACTTGCCCATAGCCACAGAGCTCACGAGTATAGGGGGTGGGACCTAGACCCCGGCTTCTGTACTGGGTTTACTCTACTGTGCTCTGTGGCCCGCAGCTCCTATTGAGACCACTTGAGAGTCTGTTTTGTGACATCCTGACAGTAGAAGGACTTGCAACATCCTCCACAAACATTCATACGTTGCCTGAGAGCTTCATCACACAGCAGCAGCTGAACACAGCTGAATCTTGAGCACCTCTGATGGGTTTCTCAGAGTCTGCTAAATGGAAATTTCTTCAGAAGACCACAAATGTGGTCAAGCACCCAATATCCGGACTTCTTAGTGCCTTTACCAAGCTGGTAACAGTCATTCTAATCGCTTGCTGAAGCAAACCACACCTACAGAAGACAACTTTTCTCTCTAAGTATCACTATGCAATTGTATGTGTTACAATTAGGCAAAGGGAAGGTTATGAATGAATCAGTGTCAGCTGGAGCTGCTTTGCTACAAATGGCAAATTTACAAGTTCCCTTTCTGCACTATGTGCTTGTGGCTCATCCCAAAGGGCCATCTGTGTTAATGCTAAAAGAGATGCTGCTCAGTGCCTGGATCACTCCCTCAGGCCTTCGAAGAAGGAACATTCAGGAAAGTGAAATGCAGCAAGGGAAATAATAATAAGATAACTAGACTACCTATAGAATGGGAGAAGATATTTGCAAACTATATATCTGACAAAGGACTAATATGCAGAATCTACAATGAACTCAAACAAATCGGCAAGAATAAATCAACCCCATTAAAAAGTGGGCAGAAGGATGTGGAGAGGGTATTTTCAGAAGGAGATATACAGGCTGGACACAGTGGTGCAGGCCTATAGTCCTAGCACTCTGGGAGGCTAACGGGGGAGGATCACTTGAGCTCAGGAGTTCAGTACCAGACTGAGCAAGAGCAAGATCCCTTCCCCTCATTTTAGTTTTGCAATTTTTGGCTGGGGCTGGGTTTGAACCCGCCACCTCTGTTGTATGGGGCTGGTGCCCTACTCCTTTGAGCCACAGGTGCTACCGCCCCCATTTTTACTAAAAGTAGAAAAACTAGCCAGACATGGTGGTCCATACCTGTAGTCCCAGCTACTAGGGAGGCTGAGGCAAGAGAATTGCTCAAGCCCAAGAATTTGAGGTTGCTGTGAGTTAGACTGATGCCCTAGCACTCCAGCCTGAGTGACAGAGTGAGACTCTGTCTCAACAAAAAAACACTTATTGAAAATTAACTAAAAACAATTTATTAAAAAACATTTTTTAAAAAGATCTTGGCATAGGGCCAGGCATAGTGGCTCACGCCTATAATCCTAGCACCCTGGGAGGCTGAGATGGATGGATTGCCTGAGTTCATCAGTTCAAGATCAGCCTGAGCAAGAGCAAGACCCCATCTCTAAAAATAGCCAGGCATTGTGACTGGTACCTATAGTCCCAGCTACCTAGGAGGCTGAGGCAAGAGAATTACTTGAGCCTAAGTGTTTGAGGTTGCTGTGAGGTATAATGCCACAGCACTCTACCAAGGGCAATAACGTGACTCTGTCTCAGAAAAAAAAAAAAAAAAGATCCTGGCATGGATGCAATGAAAAAGGAACACTTACATACACATACTGTTGATGGGACTGCAAATTAGTCCAACCACTATGGACAACAATATAGAGATTCCTCAGAGAACTACATGTATACCCACTATTCAGTCCAGCATTGAATGCTGGGTATTTACCCAAAGAAAAAGAAGTCATTATATCAAAAGGCCACCTGCACCTGAATGTTTATCACAGCCCAATTGCAAAGATATGGAATCAACCTAAGTGCCTGTCAACTGATGAGCGAATAAAGAAAATGTGATACACACACACACACACACACACACACACATTGAATACTACTCAGCCATAAAAGGGAATGAAATAATGTCATTTCTAGCAACTTGGTTGGAATTGGAGACCATTATCCAAAGTGAAGTATCTCAGGAATGGAGAAACAAAGACCACATTTGCATTAATAAGCGAGAGCCAAATAATGGGTACGCACAGTCATAAAGTGGTGTAAAGAACACTGGAAACTAAGAGCGGAGGGTGCGAGTGGGGTGAGGGATAAAAACTTACGTATTGGATACAATGTACACTATTCTGGTGATGGGCACACCAAAAGCCCTGGCTTCATCTATGTAGCAAAAACACTGTATCCTCTAATATTTTGAAATAAAAATTATTTAAACAATCGAGTGGCACCTGTGGCTTAGTGAGTAGGGCGCCGGCCCCATATATAGGGTGACCAGACGTCCCGCTTTTCAACAGTTTGTCCTGTGTCCCTCGGTGTTTTAAACAAGTCCCAATTTTTGGAAAGAATGTATGAATGGGCAGGAGAACAAGAAGGGAATATACAGTTTTCGGCTGCCATGTGGCCATTTCGCCAGAATATGAGTTTTGTATTATTTTTGTTAATTTTATAATGTTAAACTGTAATAATAACAAATAATTGCTGAGAAGCGATTATCCAGAACTGCTTATCAAAGTTTGCATGGGTGTCAGGACCTGCCCTGCCCCATCCCCTGCCCCGCCCTGCCCCGCTCCCCGGCCGTGTTGTGTCCCGCCTTACTGATGTTAAAATCTGGTCACCCTACCCATATACCAAGGGTGGTGGGTTCAAACTCATCTCCAGCCAAACTGCAACAACAACAACAAAAGATAGCCAGGTGCTGTGGCTGGTGCCTATAGTCCCAGCTTCTCCAGAGGCTGAGGCAAGAGAATCGCCTAAGCCCAGGAGCTGGAGGTTGCTGTGAGCTGTGACACTACAGCACTCTACTGACAGTGATCAAGTGAGACTCTGTCTTTAAAAAAAAATTATTTAAACAATAAAAGTGAAATGATGCTTTGTGAGTCTGTTCAGAATGCACTACAGTCCCAGCTCCTGAGTTGCAAAGGGCTCTTTTCAGTAAACTGCCCCATGCAGGGCTTGGCAGAAATGCTTAGATAAGCTTTATCCCATTGATTTGAGCTGGATTGCAATGAGGATGTGTCATCCCTTATTCTTAGTAAAATGATTTTTGTTAGAACATATTTCGCAATTTTGTATCTTACATACTTGTAACCCTGCTAGCTATGTCACCATCGTTAGCTCACTGCTGCCACAATGCTTGCTCCATCGCCAAGATTTTGCAATGAACACAATTAGCTGCTTGCAAAGCCTTGACCATTTTTAGTGTATTCTCCTGCTTCCCACCCACGGTTTTTTGTTAATCTCCTTTATTTTGGCACCCTTAGTTACATATACCATTTAATGTGAATGAATAAAAATGCATACAGAAATGTGTGCCATCTGTGGTGGCTGAATTTAAAGAGATGTTTCAGTTTTTGTGGTAGTGTACTTCCAACATTTTCTTTCTTTACAAAATCACCTCTTTCTGATATTTCCCTGGGTCTTTTAGAAATGCTTTGAAATGTATTTAGACTATCAGCTGCTTTTGTTTGAGGAAATGGTGTTGTTGGTGCAGAGACCTAATTTCTTTCTTAGCTTGAGCAAGAGCTGTTTAATAGGAAACATTTTGGCTTCTCGTACTTTTAAGCCATAGTTTCTATGGAGAGTATTATTTGACCACCTTTTATTACCCAATATCCCACAAAAACTGGTTTCTGAAGAATAAGGCCAAGCAGGCTGAATGAACTCCTGCTAACAGAACCACATGGCAGAAGCTGGGGACTAATTGACAGAGGCTGGAAAACAGAGTGGAAATTTTTTAAAATTCACAACATCTAGGTTGTGGCTGGATGGGTAGGTGTCCAGAGAGAAGAGAAAGGTGGAGGTTTGGCAGAATAAAGGAATTCCAAGGAATACTAAGGATTTGAATGATTGGGAAAATGCTAAAGGAAAAAATTAAGAATGAATTGAGTGAATCCAGAGAAAGAAATACAAAAGAAAAATAAAGGTCAACAAAGGCAGAATAAAAAGAAAAGGCGAAGAGGAAAGGGTAGAGACAGCTGAATGATCAGACATGACATGAAGCACAAAAATAAAAGAACGTGCATGAGTGAAAGAAAGAAATGCCGTTCCAGGAAGTTTCTGCCTAAGTAGTCAATGACTCATGAGGTCAAAGCCAAAATCCCAGCATAAAGCACATACTGATGGGTGTGGGGGGATGAGAACCTCACGCTGCTGCCATGCTAGCTCATGTTTTAAAGCCTCAAATTGAAAGTGAAACGAAACCATACCCTATAGAGTCCTAGAAACTGAGCTTCTGTCCATGAAGTTTCACAAAAGGGCATGAGATGATCAATCAACACAGTACAGTGAGAAGAAAACAGTCCCAGCAAACAGGAGCCCTGATGGAGGCTGCAGCCACACAAGACCAGACCAGTCAGTGGTCACCAAAGGGTTTTTAGCTATTGAAACTTTTCCTCAAAGAAATCCAGGAGCCTGATGCACAAAGCAGATACAGTGGAGCTGCCCAGCTTGGACTGCCAGGTGGGAGTCTGCCCTTCAGCGCTGAGCCTTTCCTCTCTAGGGGAAACTCTGCTGAACTCCTCTGTCCAGCTTCCATCTGGGTAAGTCCTGGGCCTCCTTTTTTTTTTTTTTTTTTTTTTTTTTTAAATGAATTGCTGCCAACACTGAAAATCAGGATATTTTACTAAAAGAAAAAAAAAATAAAATGCCAACTTCCTTTTGAAAAATTGGAGCCATGGTCCCCTGCAAGTATGTTCCAGGACTGCAGCAATCAACAAGAGCTGAAGAACAGTGCCTCCTTAAATAAGGCACTTTCTCCCTTTTAGACACAGTCCGCCTTCAGCTGACCCGCATTCTCTCATACCTCTGCCCAGTAAGATCCTGCGTAAAAACCTCCAGATGCACATGGCCTCTTAGAGGTCTTCAAGCTCAAAACATTCCGCAGCTGTAGGGTTCTTCCTGTCTTAGTAACAGGAGGCCAGTTTTAGTTGTTGTGTCCTCAAGTTATAGCTCTTTTATTTGCTTAATCAGAAAGCATGTTGGCAATGTAATAAAATCAAGTGGAATGTGGTGGATTGTCTTGTGTTAGTAGTTCTCATCCCTGTCCTGGCCACCTCCTCCATTGCCCCCTACCCTCCCCCAGCAGCACTGGGCTGGACAGGCAGCTGAGAAAGTTTTGACTTCATACCTAAAGCAGAACCCCTTCATCCTCCTTCTGAGAACCTCCCAGCCCAGGTCTACAACTGGGTACATGCGGATGTCCTCCCCAAACTTTTCCACCCTGATTAATTTGTTTCAAATATCTTAGGTTCTAGGCTCCATTTACTCAGGTTAATCTGCAAACACTTGCCTACTCTGTGCATATTACAGGATATAATATTGGACATATCACCACTAGGGTCCTGGGGACAGATCCTTCACCATATTGTTTATTGGTCCCCTGATCACCAGGAGGAGCTAAAGAGTTATTTTCTAAGCCAGTATTACAGACACCTTTCACTTTTCCTCTGATTTCCAAGTTAGATGGTAATAAAATATGATGAACAAAGATGATACGGGCACAATCTAAAATATTCCAAGTAATCAGCGGAGCATCAGGTTCCAAAATTTGACACAAAAAACAAGTTTCCAGGTTCAGAGAATGCCTCTCCTATCATTGCCTGGGGGGACTCCAGGAATGTTATCTGCCTATCTTGAAGGTCAACTTGTCTTTTTTATAAAAACATTTACTACCCATACTGGAATGGTTTTGAAATTCCATGAAATTTTTCAAATGGCAGAATAACGTGGAGAACATGTTGTGGAGGAAACAGGAGATTATGCAAGGCAGCTCTGGATTTCTGGAAACTAGCTGCATTTCTGACCCTGAAAAGGTAACCCATGGCTTTGATTTTGTCTAAGACAGGTTTTCAACACTTAAATAGGCATTGTGAAGGCTTGTGGAAAAGGAACTATCAGTAAACTTGAGAAAAGTGGAAATTAGAAGCCCAAATCAGGATTCATCTTCATGAAAACAGCCAACTCTTCAGAACAAACGGGTAAGGAGGGGATGTGCTTCCTGAATTGGTCAGCACCTGGGAAGGTGCCCTGGGGACCACCATGAAGTCCCTGTCGCAGGCTGAGTTGTCATGACCCTGTCTGTGAGACTGTACCTTACCAGATGAACGATATTGCCCTGGGAAGCTTTCCCCAAACTCAACTCATATTGTTAAACGTGGCTCCTCATGATTGCTTATGATGCCAACTGTGGAATGTGAGCATAGGAAAGGCAGAAAAGAAACTCACGAGTAGACTTTCTGCTGACGGTGAATACTGGGGATGTGGGGATGGTGTCTGAGTGTACAACGCTGCTCTTCTCTTAAATGTGCTTTTTAAAAAAGTGTAAAGTCTGGAGGCGCTTAGCTGGGCTCCCACACAGTCCAAGCAGAACAGGAGGGTATCGACTGGAAGAGGCCCTCCCACCTGCCACATTGGGCAAGTTTGTGAGTCACGGTCGAGAATAGGGCTCCCTCGGCCAAGGCCGGAGCTGCCCCTCGATGTATTTATCTGTAAATGCAGGGTGTGTGTGCCACGTGCCTCTGGCTAAGTCGCTAGCGCCATGACTCAGGGAGCTCGCGGCTTAGGTGCTCTCTCTCCCATTACTTCACAACTATGACGTAGCTCGGGAATTAAGGGACGATTACTGCGTCCAAGTAAGGGCACAAATGACACTAAACAGCTATTAGCTCAAGATCGCCGTTAGAGACCTTGCGCGGTCGCCTGAAGCTCCAGGAGCCAACGCCAGTGATCGTCCCATCAGGGCACGGCTGGCTCGCAGCCCCCGCCGTCCCCCGCCTCCTCCTAGGAAAGCCGCGCCCGCGGCGGCCACCTCCCCGCGTGGCGGAGAGAAGGGGGGTGCAGATGGACCTCACAAGCCTAGTTTCCCAGCTGTGTTACGCAACAACTTCGCTGCCGTCATCCTCGCCCTAATTGTGCAGGGGGCGGTGTTTCTGCTCAGAGCGTCCCCTCCCCGCTCCTGGTCGTCGCGGCTCTCTGGAGAGGCGCCGGGGCAGTTGACTCGCCGCCTACGCAGCGCTGCGCTGCGCCGCTCTGACCCGCCGCCCCAGCCCGGTCCCCACCACAGCACGCCCCGAGTATCGGCGACTCGCCAGCCGCCACCCCCGCCCTCCGATCTGCCCACCCCAAGGTAGAGGGGTCCTCTCGGGAGTGAGCGGGGAAGGGAGGGCTGAGGTCCCTGCCACGCCCGGGTAGCCGCAGCCCGAGACCCTCTCCTCGGTCCGCAGCAGGTAGCCCCACCGGCTGCGGCTGTCGAGAAGACAAAAAAGGCTTCTGCCAGCAAGGGTTGCGAGGTGCAGAGCCACTCCGGCGACTGGGAGAGTGAAGGTGAAGAGGAGCAGACGGGACGGCGAGAATAGGGGTCCCGGGCTCCTCTCCAAGCTCTCCAGTCGTGTCGGCAGCGCCCGCCGTTGCGCAACCCGGCTCCCAGAGCACCGGGCTTCGGCTCCTGCGGACGCTTGGGCTGCGGCGCTGGCCGCGACCAGGGAGGGACGCGAGCTGGTATTGGCGCCGCCGCGAAGGGGGAGCTGGAGGCGGGGCTGGAGGGAGGGGCCGCGGAGAGCCCGCCCCTCCCGGCCGCGGCCATTGGCGGCGGGCAGGGGGCGGGTGCAGGCGCGGCGATTGGGGCCGCGGCCGCCAGTCACGCAGGGCTGGCGGGCGGCGACGTAGCGCGGCGCTCGGAACTGACCTACTAACACACATCTCTCGGCGCGGCCACGGCGCCCGCGGACCCGGCGCGCCTGCCCGCCTCCCGCGCCGCGCCCTCGCTGCCGCCGGCTGCCCGCCGCCCGCCGAGGCCCCTCAGGCCCGGCCCGAGCCCAGAGCTCCGCCAGCCCGGCTCCGGCCACCCCTTTCTTTCCTCGCCGGCCCGAGAGCAGTAACACGGTAAGCGCTCCGCCCACCGCCGGCCGGGGGCCCCGCGCCCGCTCCCCAGACGCGCGGCGGGCGGGCGCGGGGTGCGGGCCGGGCTGCGTGCGGGGCCGGGCTGTGCGCGGAGCTTGCGGGCGGCGACGAGTGTGCGCGGGGCATTCATTACATAAACTTTTGCTGCCTTGTCAGGATGGGACTCGCCACCTTTAGGTGGCTGCTTTGATTGCAGCGCCCTAGCGCCGGCACGTAGTCCTGGCTGGTTTGCGCTCTCCCCCCGCCACTGTTGCATAATGTCTCCTGATTTCAGGAAAATTGATGTTTTGGTAGAGAAGAGCTCCAGGGAGCTGAGCAGAGACTGAGCCCTCTCCGAGCGGGAAGATGCTCTTTCCTTTACTGTCTTTCCTTTCTCGTCCCTTCTCCAGGGCTGGCAGCGTGCGGGGAGAAGAGAGGGTTGAGTAATGGGGCATAGTCTTGATTTGCTTATTGAGAAAGAGGATTGGTAGCGTGAACAGTGACAGCATTCGGAGAATGCCTGCGCGGCGTTTGTTTGTGTCAGAGGCTGTGTCTGCACAGACGTTTTCCACCCTGTTTGTCGTCAGCGTATTTTACAAGCCCTCAGGAAGGTTGTGGGATTTGTCCTTTCATACATTGCATAATCTGCCCACGGTGAAATGTTGGCAAGGATTACAGGCTGATGTGGGAATATGCGCGCGTGTGTGCAATGATTCGTTAATTTTAGCGCAGCCTTGGATATTAGATACTTATTTACATCTATGTTACGTCCCAAATAAACATGTTTTAAAACGATCCTACAAAACGTAAAAGAAAGAATGCCTCGGGCAGAATTCTGATCTTGGGTACTAATTCTGATGTTGGATACTACTGGGGTTCGCCCTTTCAGTGTTCGGAGCTGTTATTTTTGAATCTGGGACGAACCATTGTGACGTGTGTCTCCCCACCTTCCTAATTTTAATGCATGCCATTTGATCAGCCCTTTTCCTCACCTTATTGTCATTGCTTTTTCAGACACGACAAGACAGATCACATAATAGTTTCCTGGAAATGTTGCATTATGTAACTGCCGAATTTGCTGGCAGTGAACGTAGCGAGAGGGAGGTAATTACGTGATTTTATAATCTTGCTACAAAGAAAAGTAGGACACTCTCAGCCTTTAAGAATGTCACTGTAACTGTTTTTCCCCCTCTTAAAGATATTTTAAACAGGAAAGTAGACAACCGGGTAAGCATTGAGTTTGCTCATGCTGCCGAATGTGTCTTTTGCCCTAAATGAAATGTGTGCGTTCTTCTAAATTTAGAACTATCACATTTTAACAATTGTGGCCTGGCAGTGCTATTTCTGGTGTTTTCTTCAGGGCTGTGTGCAAATACAAGTTCAAGGCCATTTGCTGTAGTTTTAACTCCACGCCTTCGGAGACCTTTGATAAGACTGTATTTTTAGGAAGGCATTTCGCAGCGCCCGGTGATTTGCTGGACGCTGACTCCCATTGATCTTTTTTAAGGACACTTTAGGAAACTGCTGTCCTCTGAGAACAGCAGGGAACGGCCAAGTGTCATCTTCTGTTCTTAGTTTTTGTAAATAACAACAAATGAGGTCAGAAGTATTTATTTCACGTTGTATTTTCCCCTGACCAGATATGATTTATGGGAAACAGATATAGGTTAGTAGATTGTATTTTTGTTTGGATACCCTAGTTTTACTCATGTGAAGATATATGAATATGTAATTTGCCCAGATATTAAATTTCTTCCTGGACTATTACATAAAATAATTACATACGAATGTATGTATATGATGATATGTATTGTATAAGAAGGATTTTTTTTCTTCCTAACGTAACATTTAAATAAAGTGCAGGGGGTTTGGGGTGGGGGCGTGGGAACGTATTAGAGAGCATCACCTCTGGAACAGAGTATATTGCCCCCAAATAACCGTAATCGCTTTCCAAGAAGCTAGTGTTGCTCTGGGCCCCCAGCAGCAGACCCTAACCTACTTTGCGAGCTCGGGTGGTAGTCCCCCGCCTGTAGGAGGCCGCGTGGCGCCACCTTCCGAGCGCGACCTCCAGTGGCGCGTCGTGCGACTCCGAGCGCGCCCCTCTCTCCTACCGACCCGTGGGGGCTTCAGGAAGCCAAGGCTGAGACGGCGGGCCGGGGTTGGGTCTTGGGGTGGCGGGCGGGACCTCCCGCTGGAACTAAGAAACGCCTCTGGGCGACGGTTAGACACGGGCTGCTCCGTGGCCTGCGCTCCTCCCCGCCCCCTCCCCACATTCCTTTGTTCTGGCGCGGGGGGTCCTCGCGGCGCCGAGGCCCCGCTGCGCCGCCCACCCGGAGGGAGGAGGGTCTCGGGGAGGCGCCTCGTGGGGGCGCGGCCCGCGAAGCCTGGGCCCTAGGGACGGGCCGGGGGCCCTGGACTGGCCGGCGTGCAATAGGTTCGCCCCGGCCGCGGGCGACTGGGAGCTGAGGGACCCAGGCGCAGGCACGGGCGGAGATGGGCAGCCCAGGAGGCCCAGAGAGCTCGTGTCACGGCGGCCGCCTTCGGATGGGGCAAAGCCAGGGGCCTGACTTCCATGCCTTTGCACCGTGAAGCTCTGAAACCCACAGACACCTTTGTTCGAGGAGTCTTCATTGTATTTCTTAGTCAGACGCTTCTACATTGGAGAAGTGAAATAGACCTTAAGATAAACCTCCAAATGTCCACAGACCACAGAAATTAGGGGTGGGAGCGCTCTGATATTGATAGCAATTAAAAATGAAGGTCTCAGCGTGACTTTGGCCAGTAGAGCCGATTTTTTTTTTTAACCTTTAACTTATGTGGTTCAAGGCTAACGTAGAGAGAACTCTGATCTCCGGAGTTCTAAATAAAATCAAAATGCCCACATAGACGCTGCTGTAAGACTACATTACTTTCACCTTAGCATAAAGACCTCAGGATTGTGCTCGTGCAGTAATTCACAATGAATTCAGGGAGACATCTCTGAAAGCACCAATGCACTCTGCTCTTTGTTGAAAACAGACGGGAAAGTTGGCTCCTGGGGCAGCTCGTCCACAGCCCCGTCCCTCATCAGTTGCCTTCTTTCTGGCCTGCTTTCAGTGAGTAGAGACCAGGCTTTGGTGAGGCGCAGAGAGCTCGCAGTAACCCTGGGTCCCAGGCCCTAGCTGTGATCCTCCTCCAGAGGCCTGATTTCCATCAGCCTCCAGGGTAAACTGAGGTTATGAATAAAACTTGTTGAGTGGAGCAGTTGTAAGAAGCTCAGGAGATGCTTGCTGTATAATTGGCCAGGAATGAGAATTTTAGGCTTAGTACCATATATGTATTCACCTTCATTTTTCTTTTCTTCTTTTCTTTTTTTTTTCCAGAGATGAAAAAATGTCTCACTTCTGTTGCCCTAGGTAGAGTGCTGTTGCGTCACAGCTCACAACAACCTCCAGCTCTTGGGCTTAGGCGATTCTCTTGCCTCAGCCTCCCAAGCAGCTGGGACTACCGGCACCTGGCACAAAGCCCGGCTATTTTTTTTTTCAACTTTTTTTTTTTAATTGAATGGTAACTATGTACATTAATGCACTTCTGGGGTACAGTGTGGGGTTTTCACACACAATCAGAAACACTTCCATCAAACTGGTTAACATAGCCAAGGCCCGGCTATTTTTTGTTGCAGTTTGGATGGAGTTGGGGTCGAACCCACCATTCTTGGTATATGGGGCCAGTGCCCTACTTACTCACTGAGCCACAGGCGCCACTTTCACCTTCATTTTTCAATGCATAAAATCTCTGCAGTAATAGTAAGGATTGATACTGGAATTAAGCCTATAAAGATCTTTCTTTTTTGTTCTAATAGTGACTATTTTTTTCTGAAAACTGCCAGTACATTCAGTGTTAATTCCATTTGAAAGGAATTCTTGACAGAAGAATTGCAGAACTTCAAACTTCCCAAATCACTGGGTTGATGTTTTGGGGAACTGTTTGAAGGAGCAGAGAGATGAGGGGCTGATAGCAGGAATGAGGTAACACGTGTTGATGGCTCAACATTTTCCAGTTCCTTCAAACTTTCTGTGACTTGTTTTCTTCAGCCTGGATGATCACCTAGAATTTTGTGGTCTAAGGTCACAGTGGCTAGCCAGCCCCCACAGATCAGCTCTCTGGCAGAGGATGTATGAAGCCCCCAAACTAAGGCCAAACTCTGTGAAACTGTTAGTATTTGACCCCTTGGACTGACAGAAGAAATTTTCTTTTGGTTTTCTAAAAATCATGAAGTGGCAGATGGCAGTCATCCTTGCCTTGATACTGGTCATTCTTCAGAAAAGAAGTGCAGAGCGGGTGTTGACCACACTTACTCTGTGCGTGCCAGGCACAGTGTTGAGGGCGTGTGTTAACCATCTTCATTTTATAGGTGAGCATGGGAGAGTTCAGAGAAATTGATTAGACTAAAAAGAAGATGGGGAAAGTTACACCTTACCAAAATGTGTTCTCACACTCACTGTAGTTTTTGAAACAATTTCCTCTTCTGTGTTAAAGGCTTATCTTTGTGAAGTGCAATTATAACATCACTGTGATGCAACAGTCTGAAAATTAAAGCCCTTTGTGAGAGCCCTTTCACATGTTGAGCAATGCATCTGACTCACTAGCTGAGTGGATTTTTCTAGTTGACCTTGCCTTGGTCATTAGAGTCAATTCCGAGATGCAAATATGATTGCAGCATGGAATGGAAAAGGTGCAGTCATATTGCCTAAGCTTTATTTTTGCCCAAGTTAAACTCATACATACTTCATTATTTCCATTGTAATCAAGATGGCATTGATGCTGTTAACGTTGTTTATTTTTAATTTGTATTGAGGAATGAGAACACTCTTGGGATTGGATTCAAAATGTAAAAGAAACAATGTCATTGAAATTTCCTCTAATATTCATTTCTTGTTTTTGTAAGGTATGCCTGTATTTCACCGGGTTAATACATTGTTTGGTATCCTGTTATTTTTTTCTAAATTATATCGAGTTGATTTTTTTTCAGATTGGACTTGTTATGAGAATGTCGAAAGACATTAACCTTTGATCACGGACATTACATAAGAATTTTTCAGTTTCAAAATGAATTTTTATTACCACCACCTCCAATTAGCTCTCAAATTTCTTGCAAATAACTTTCTTATAGTTAAAAAAAAAAAACTGTTTCTCATATGGTTTTAATTAGAGAGCATAAGCTTGTTTTTCTGATAAGAAAGTTTAGTGGGGATTTACTGGATGCCATTTGTTAATAATCTCTGCTTTGAGAACTCAGTTGCTTTGGAATCAGAATGATGTTGATAATCCTTTTAGTTATCAGAACATGGTGTCTTTTATTAATTAAGATTAATAATTTAGAGGGTCTTAAACTGTTAGTAGTCTTCAAATAAACAATAAAAATAAGGCTTTTCTTCTTCCTTTTTTACAATCCACTCTTGTTCATAAGGTACACAGTAAAGTAAATGACATTTACAATCACCCACCGACTGGAAAGTGGAAGAAGAAATTACAAAGCCAAACTGAGAAGAGTTGGGGCAATTCTACAGAACCATTAAAAAGCATTCCAGGACTTTATCTTACTGCCCTCCTCCTCCCCAAGCCATGGCATTTTTGTCATCTTTACACCATGTTACTTGTATTACTCATCCATTGCAGAATTTCTTGCAGCTGGGTTACTTTGTGATTGTTGGTATCCCTTAAGATTTCAGATTAGTTGCTAGACTGATCAATTATCTTTTCAAAAATCAAGAACATTAATGGTCCCCATTTTGAAGTTTCTGTAGATTTTTTAAATGCCTTATTCCTCTCCCTCCCCACCCCCACCCCCAGTTACTCTCCCTGGTTAGTGAGAGCTATCTTTATTTCTCAAACCATGCAATTAATTGTTTGGTTGTGCTAGTGTCTCACAGACTCACCCTGTGAAGTCTTCAGAATAATTTCATTGTGCATTAAGTTACAAACACTGGCCCCTTATAAAAGAAGGTCATTATACTATTTCATATTTCAATTAAATTACCTTGATGCTATCATAAAATGCAATGTTGGTATCCTGTTTATTAAGTCTAACTCTAATTTTCAACTAGTCCTTTGTCAAAATATTTTCATTTATCATAAACTCCATCAGGTTTATTTACAGATGCACCCAAATAGAAAAAGTAGGTCAATTTGCTGCTATGATAGGATAGATTCTGGCCAAGTCTGAGAGTCTGTTTATGTGTGTGCATTCCCTGTCTTGGTCAAGTACACATTTCTCTCTAACTTTAGGGTTAGCTGCTTGCTGGAGACAAAATTATGTTATTAATATGAAGCACTTAGTTAGTACTTACACATGTCTAACATAGTTTTCTTAATTTAAAAAGCCTTTTCGTTTTCAACAGGATTAGAAAATTTTCCTGCAACCTCAATGTTTTTTCTAACTCAGTTTTTTCATCCCCCATATTCCCTTGGCCATACACATGGATTATTTTCTTAATTTGTCTCTGCTTTTAAATACTGGATCTTTTTTTCCTTATCTATGAAAAGAAGGGAAGCATTTCATTGATGCAAACATCATGGATTTTACCCATAGGAAGAAAACATAGGTTAACATTTTGCTAGCTAATATTAATAGTTTAAAAGTATAAAAAGCTGGGAATTCTTTTTTTATGAAAAATGGCACTTACCTCAAAAACAAGCCTTCCTCCTGGAGAGATGGTTTATGGTTTTACTTAGGTTTATCTTGAAAGCTATTTTTCCAGCTTGGCGCCTATGGCTCAAGTGGCTAAGGCACCAGCCACATACACCTAAGGTGGCAGGTTCGAATCCAGCCCAGGCCCGCCAAACAACAATGACGGCTGCAACCAAAAAATAGTCGGGCGTTGTGGTGGGCGCCTGTGGTCCCAGCTACTTGGGAGGCTGAGGCAAGAGACTCGCTTGAGCTCAGGAGTTAGAGGTTGCTATGAGCTGTGATGCGATAGCACTCTACCCCAGGGGACAGCTTGAGGCTGTCTCAAAAAAAAAAAAAAAAAAGAAAACTATTTTTCCCTTAATATTATCTATACTGTACATCTGAGGGAATAAACAGTACCTTCAGAGTATAGAGAGAAAATGAGATATTTCAATAAAATTTTTTTCAAATCAAAATATAAACAGAAGCATTTTGCAGTAAAGCTTGCCCTTTAAAGAGATAATTAATAACACAATTTTCTCATAGTAGATTTTAATGTCTAAACTATTAGTAAGATCTTAGATGTTTGAAACAAAGCATGTTGTTGTTTTTTTTTTTTTATAAGGAGTTTGAATTGTCAAACATAATTTTTGAGAGTTCAGGTAGAGACCAGAGAAGATAAAGGTGTATCTCTGTACACGTAAATAATGAGATAACTCCCCAAAGGTAAAGTTGGTCTAGAATTTATGTTGTGAAGTTGTATTCTTTTAGAGAATTTTCTAATCTTATTCTTAATTAAAAATAATATTTAGGTCATCTGACTTAAATTTTAAAAGTCTGGACTTATGAAATAGAACTCTTGTTTAGAGAGATAGTGTAAGAAAAACATTAATTGGTGATGGCACCTTCATACTAGATATGGAAAAATTTTGTCAACTAGCATGTGATGACGCCTGCGCTTAAATTTTTTGTGTGTGTTTTTAAGAAACAGTCATATTATTTAATGGGGATAATGAAGTTAATCATGCTGAATACACTAACATCATAGAATTGGCATGTAGTGTCTGTTACTTACCAAAAAAGAAACTTAGGCAGTGACTAATGTACCACAGCATTAAATGTTGATTTGAAAAGATGACACATAGATGAAGTAATTGTTAAATTAATCATAAGGGAAAAATATCAGGATTTGAAATGAAGTTGTTAGGTTAGCATAAGTACTGACGTTTTTAGATGACATTGTAAGGTACTTTACATTTGCCTTAATTTAAGTTCATTGTTGAGGGAGGGAAGTAGAGCCCCCGGAGCCTGACTGCCTTTTACTATTGCATGATCGTGGGAAAGACAGCCTTGATGTCTTTGTTAGCCTGGTTCATCTGCAAAATGGGAGAGTCAGAGAGACACTGTCCTCCCTGTATTGAAAACGGATACACTTTGAATTTTGTTTAAAAAAATAAAAAGTTACAGGTAACAATGTTCACAGCTACCTTATTTCTTTTCCTCTATTTATTTTGACATAAACAGGATTACTAGGAGATTAAAATTTCCCAGAGACATGAAAATTAAAAAAATGTTTTCTCATTTCATCAAATACTTTCAGGATGTGAAACAACTCTGAGAAAGGTGGAGGAAAGTTCTAGATGGCACCTTTGCTAACTTAAGTTAGGGCAGCACTTAAATGTGCCTTACTGCCCCCAAAGTGCCTTAGGAAAAAGGTGTGCATTACTCAGAAATTAAAGTGACACAGAGAGGACTGTGAGTAGTGTTAAATGTGTTGCACAGACACAGAATAATTCCTTGCTGGTGCAGGAAAGGGGCCTCGGCTGGAATCTGAGCGCTCCACTTACCTAACTGTGAGACTCCCGCAAGTAACCTCTATAAGCCTTAGTTTTCTCATCCGAAAATGGTCTTGGTGAAGGTTAGTGGAAAAAAGCAGGTCAGACCACCAGTGCCCGTTGTACGACAAATGTTCAATAAATGGCACCTATTGTGTTTGTTTTTGTTGTTATTGCCTCCATACGTAAGCCATGCGGCCCGAAACCACGTGCTGCCTCCCAAGCTGGCGTCTGGAGCTCTGTGCATGCTCAGTGCCTGCGTGCAAACCCCCACCCCCACCCCACTGCAAGTGCCTGGAGTCTCAGGAGTCTGGTTCCCCCCTCCCTCTCTATGTGCCCCTCAGTACTCGGTATACAATAGGTGCTCCACATGTGTTGAGTAAACCAATTAATTAGTAAGTAAAGTATCTTTTTTTAGAATTCACACAATAACATTAGATTAAAAAGAAAGCATCAGAAATATTTTCCGGTTATAAAACTTTATTATAAAAGGTCAATGGATGACTATCAACCAAATGCTGAGCACCCCACACCTTCAGTTTGTTGCTAGAAGACCCCACCTGTATTTTAATTTCCTTCCTGAAGTAATTTCAGTCTAGTTGGGTGTAGTATACAAACACGTAGGAAGACACTCTGTGAGATCAGCACCTCTCTCTGCATCATCCACAGTGCTGATAAATTCTGTCAGCACTGCAAGATCATATACTAAATATTACAGAAAATATCCTAAGGTAAAATGTGGTGATTTGCCAGTTGAGTTGTAGAAGAAACAATTACCGTGCAGATGAGAGGAGAATCACAGATTTATTTAGGAAGGAGATTAAGGACAAATAAGTGTTTGTAGGTTTTAAAGTACCAACAAAGTTTTAGAGATGACAAAGTGGACAAGTAGTACTTAGACACCCAGAAGAAGGGGGGGGGAAGAAATTACAGACAAATGGGCCATCTGCCTTAAGTGGAGGTAGGACTGACGTCTCTGTGTGGTGTGGTGCTGGCTACCTGCCTCCCACACAGCAGAAACATGCCGGCAGCGCACACCTCTGGGCCTGGAGCCTGGAGACAACCCAATTCTACTCAATGGGGAAAGAAATCATTGCAGAGTTTAGGAAAAACAACTAGAACAGAACAATAGGGCATTTCAAAAGCATTACTATGAAAACTCATAAGTGAGGGGAAATGTAAAAGGAATCTGATTTTTTTTTTCTAAGAAAGGGACAAATAAGGTAATGCATGGGAGAGAAAAATTCTAAAGGGAAGAAAATAACCAGAATGATACTTTGCAAGGAACCAAATGCTGTGTAAAAACTGAAAGTTGAAAAATAGAGTGGAGATTTGGAGGCATCTTGGAAGAGATCAAGCCATTGTCCTCCTTGTCTTTTTCCTCTCTGCCTCCCCCCCCCCCCATTTTACTTAAGGCAGGTGGACCTCACTGGGCAGCAGAATACAACAGGAGGAAAGGGTCCGTTCAATATGTAGAGACAAGTGGGTTTTCATGTTAGAAGAGAAAACCTAAATGGAAATCACAGAGATGAGTCTTGTTTTACTAAGTGATAAATAGGAAGATTCCTTTTGTACAACATCACTGCCAACTGTCACACACTCCTTGCCTTCGTTTCCCATTAAAGTTTCATTATCAAAAAGCAAACAAACTTGGGATTAATAATCACACATTTTTCTGAGTTGTGACCAGCTGTTCCCTTAACTGTGTTGGCTCAGTTTAATGAACAAAAACATGGCATGAAACCTTACTCTATATGATCCTGAAATTATTACATCATTCCTTCCATTCCTTCTGGAAAAGACAAAAGAAGCTGGCAGTCTTTTCCAACTGATAAAATAAAACTTCATTTCATTAGTCATTATAAAACTATGCATAGGAAGGAAATAGTGATGTAAAGTAAAAATGATTATGGTTTTTAATACGGCAGGAGAGAGTGCTACCACACAGAAAGTGCTGAATGAACAGTTGGACCACCTCTATTTTTTGAAAATAGTATTGCCAACTAGAAAATGAGTGGAGAATCAGTGTCTAAAAACACAAGTTTAGGTCCAAAAATCACCATGAAAAGATTGTTAGTGGAACATAATAGGCATTTATTCTTTCATGTCAAGGCAACTGTCAGGCCAGATCCATACACATTTCATCAGTAGAAGGGGAAGCTAATTGATGCTTCTATTTTTGAGTTGTTTTTACTTGAAACTAATTAGTGAAACTGGAAAAAAATTATTTCCATAATTACGTTCTCTTAGCTTAAAATAATTTTGTTTCAAGAATGCACTGTACCTTAAAAAAAAATCCCCTTTGAATAGTTACTATTTATTTTAGTTCAAAGCTACTATATAACTGAAGTCTGTTATGATAGATTTTCAGAACCCCCCCCCCAAAAACTGTTTTGAAGGCTCAATCTGGAATGTTTTGATAGATCCATCTGAAGGAATCAGAAAAAAAGAACATTTTTAATCTCTTAAGCTGAGGTGCTTCCAGAGAGATGGCTTTCTTGAGGGGAATCCTTTTTATCCAGATGTTGTGGATCACCTGGTAGACATTTGGTCAAATGTTAGCCCACCAAGCGGTCTGGGATGTGATGGGCAAGTTTATGTCTGCCTTAAAGTACAGATTAAAACCAAAAACTCAGTTGTTAATGAGGCTTTACTTTGGTCTTTGTGAAAAAAATTATCTCCATTTATATTTTATTCCATATAGGATCATAGAACACGTTCCCAGATGTTAAAGGCATTTACTCTGTAAAGTTCCTCTTAAGAGGTGAGCATATTGGCTTGGCAGTGATATACATGTTATCTAAAATTGTTAGGAAGCATCACAATATGTAAGTAGTGTTTAGAAACTTACCGAGCAGAGGTGATCTGTCATTTCCTTCCTGTAGTGGCCCACACCCAGCCATTTCTCTGTATCTCCTTATTAAACAGCCTTTTACTATTTCTTTTTTCTCACTCTCCAGGGCCATGTGGTCCCTTGCTGATAGGCTGACTGGGGATTTGTCCTTTATAGCTTCACAGCATAGAACCTGGGCACTTATCTCCTTTTCGGGAATGCAAACCCTGAAAGGAAGAACCACGCCTTATTTGTGGCTCTATACCCTGAACGCTTCGCACAGTTCCAATTACTACATAATTGGCGGTGAACATTTATCACGTGGATAACTGTTTCTTTTCATGTATTGCAGATAACCAAGAAGACCCTACTTCCTTCTGTCAGAGGAGCCAGACAGATTTATCCTGGACAGGAGAACAAAAGGAAGAATATTGATGGATTTTAAACCACAGTTTCTAAAGAGTGTGAGAATACTGGGGAAATAACTTGTTCTCCTATACCATAGGGTAAGGTGGTTTCTGATGCAGCTGAGAAAAATGCAGACCATCAAAAAGGAGCAGGCATCCCTCGATACTAGTAGCAACGTGGACAAGATGATGGTACTTAGTTCCGCTTTGACTGAAGTGTCTGAGGACTTGACTACAGGTGAAGAGCTACTTCTGAGTGAAGGAAATATGGGGAAAAACAAATCTTCCGCATGTCGGAGGAAACGGGAGTTCATCCCCGATGAAAAGAAAGATGCTATGTATTGGGAAAAAAGGCGGAAAAATAATGAAGCTGCCAAAAGATCTCGTGAGAAGCGGCGACTGAATGACCTGGTTTTGGAGAACAAACTAATTGCACTGGGAGAAGAAAATGCCACTTTGAAAGCTGAACTGCTCTCACTAAAATTAAAGTTTGGTTTAATTAGCTCCACGGCATATGCTCAAGAGATTCAGAAACTCAGTAATTCCACAGCTGTGTACTTCCAAGACTATCAGACTTCCAAATCCAACGTGAGCTCCTTTGTGGATGAACACGAACCCTCGATGGTGGCGAGTAGTTGCATTTCTGTCATTAAACACTCTCCACAAAGCTCTCTGTCTGATGTTTCAGAAGTGTCCTCAGTAGAACACACACAGGAGAGTCCCGTGCAGGGAAGCTGCAGGAGTCCTGAAAGCAAGTTCCAAGTCATCAAGCAAGAGCCGGTGGAACTAGAGAGCTACACCAGGGAGCCCAGAGATGACCGAGGCGCCTACACAGCGTCCATCTATCAGAACTACATGGGGAACTCCTTTTCTGGCTACTCACATTCTCCCCCTCTACTGCAAGTCAACCGTTCCTCCAGCAACTCTCCAAGAACGTCAGAAACCGATGATGGTGTCGTGGGAAAGTCATCTGATGGAGAAGATGAGCAGCAGGTCCCCAAGGGCCCTCTCCATTCTCCAGTCGACCGTAAACACGTGCACCCAATGGTGGTTAAAGTCCCAGAAGTGAATTCCTCTGCCTTGCCACACAAACTTCGAATCAAAGCCAAAGCCATGCAGATCAAAGTAGAAGCCTTTGATAATGAATTTGATGCCACGCAAAAACTCTCCTCCCCTATTGACATGTCATCTAAGAGACATTTCGAACTGGAAAAGCACAGTGGCCCAAGTATGGTACATTCTTCTCTCACTCCTTTCTCAGTGCAGGTGACTAACATTCAAGATTGGGCTCTGAAATCGGAGCACTGGCATCAAAAAGAGCTGAGTGGCAAAACTCAGAGTAGTTTCAAAACTGGAGTTGTTGAAATTAAAGACAGTGGCTACAGAGTTTCTGACCCAGACAATCTGTATTTGAAGCAGGGCATAGCAAACTTATCTGCAGAGGTGGTCTCACTCAACAGACTTATGGCCACACAGCCAATCTCTGCATCAGACTCTGCGTAAATCACTACTGAGCAGGAGCTGGGCATTTAGAAAGATGGCATTTGCAATAGATCAGTACATTTTGTATTATGCTGAATTTTCACTGGACCTGTGATGTCATTTCACTGTAATGTGCACATGGTGTCTGTTTGGTGTCTGTTTGTGCACAAATTGATGAAGATTAGTTCGCGTTATCACTCTGCCTTGTGTATAGTCAAATAGTCCATACAAAGGCTGTATATAGTGAACATTATTTTTGTTGTTCTGTTATAAAGTGTGTAAGTTACCAGTTTCAATAAAAGATTGGTGACAAACACAGAGCTTCTGCTCCATTGCACTTGATTCATTGGAGGTGGGATTTAAGCTGCAAAATAGGTGTTACGGTATCCTATATTTTACTTAGGTAGGGGAATTTTCTTCCCAGAGTAAGGGAAAACTTTTTTTTTTTTTTTGGTAGAGACAGAGTCTCACTTTATTGCCCTTAGTAGAGTGCTGTGGCATCACAGCTCACAGCAACCTCCAACTTCTGGGCTTAAACGATTCTCTTGCCTCAGCCTCCCGAGTAGCTGGGACTATAGGCACCCACCACAACACCCAGCTATTTTTTGGTTGCAGTTTGGCCGGGCCGGGTTTGAACCCGTCACCCTCGGTATATGGGGCCAGCACCCTACTCACTGAGCCACAAGTGAGAGAGAAACTGAAGTGTAAGTTCAACAAATCATTTGGGTTTTTCTGCAAACAAATTTAGGTTTAAAAACCTCCTAAAGAGAGAGATGAAAATAACTGAAGTTTCTTGCATTTGAGACTTTTTTGCTGAATTGCTCTTTACTTTGTATTTTTCTTTATGTTTTCTTAAGATTTAATTTTTTAAGTGGAAAAATCCAAGTTTGGTAACAGCCTCTGTTTAGTCATCTGTCTTAAGTGTGACACATAGAGGTGGGTAGTTGAGTCATTGACCCACTTTTTAGATTAAAGGCTATTTTAAGAGTGGATAAAGACGAAGGATGGAGGCATTTTTATGTTATTTTAAGTCTTAACAATTCTAGAGTGTAACAGGGAAACTAAACTACTCTATTTAGTTTTCCAAAATTCAAAAAAACACATTAGTTACCACATACCAACATACACAGAATGACCCTCTTTTAAAGATTTGCTCATGATGACTCTGAATAATAGCTCTGTATCTTCAGGTATTGGTTTAGAAATTATAACCTAAAAGACCAGAAAAAAGCATCTTCCAAAGTAAATTTGTATGAGATCCTCGGTTGCTCCATAGAAGCAAGTGTGGATAAACACGGCCCAAGAGCACTTCTGTTGCAACACACACCTGGCATCTGCGTCCACCTCTGGGGCGGGTGGGGTGGACGTTAGACACAACTTCCACCCGAGGTTGCTCCTCCCCAGAGCCCTCTCCAGAATCCTGAATTTCCACACTGTCCATCTAGAAGAGGG
The DNA here is from genome assembly GCF_000181295.1 of Otolemur garnettii. NCBI lineage: Eukaryota > Metazoa > Chordata > Mammalia > Primates > Galagidae > Otolemur > Otolemur garnettii. The sequence continues at coordinate 1,111,804 of NW_003852483.1, forward strand.
TAAAGGACTTGGGTAGCCCTGGAGCAGGTGCAGTGTGACTCAGCCTTTACTCCCTGCCCACATCTCGTGTTGGCACCGAGGCAAAACGGAGGCAGGCGGAGCAATGGGAGCATCCCGTTTTAGGCGGCTGCAGTTTTTTTGGATTGCTCGATTTGCATAAAAGCCTGATTTTTAGTATGCTATATTTCCTAAACCTTCATATTGTAAAAAGTGTGATGGTTTTTCCTGAAGGCAATGCCAGTAACGCACACACAGCCATCCACTTTGTCCTAATGGCCATGACGACCACGTTTCTCTCTGAGAGCCAGGAGAAATGTGTTGCTAGGCTCAGCCCTTGGCCTTCTCTCTTTAGTATTTTATCAGCACCTGACTGAGGCCCAAAGGCAGACTCCTGTCTTTCCTGAATGTTACAAAGTAGAGCAGGAGGGTTAAAATATCAGATGGGAGTCAGGATCCAAAAGCCTTTGACAGCCTAGAGCAGATGGAATGAATCAAGCAATATGTAATATAATAGGGATACAATGTAAAGCCAACTTTGTATGTTAAAAAAAAAAAAAAGACTATTCAAATTCGCAACCGGGAGAGAAGCAGTAAAATCACTACATTTTTAAAGAAAGCTTTTGTTCCCTCAAGCTTACTATGCGTGAATAACCAGTGGAATGTTGGGTCCTGTCAACACAAATAGTGTCCAAACACAGAGATAACTGTCCTCTGTACCTGGGCTGTGCTCTTGGTGAGAGGTGCACCAGCAAACATTCCAGAGGAGATAGGAGATTTTGCAATCAGGAAATAAAAGAAAGTAAGAAAACTGTTGGTAAGTTGTCCAGAAGGGGAAGAACTTTATAAGATACTACAAGGGAAAATAAGTGGGTAATAGCAAGAAAGGTTGCTTTTGGGGGGTTTTTTGCTGTTTTTTGTTTTTGAGATAGAGTCTCACTCTGTCTCCCTTGTGTTGAATGCTATAGCATCATAACTCACAGCAACCTCAAATTGTTGGGCTCATGTAACCCTCAAACCTCAACCTGAGTACCTGGGACTACAGGCACCTGCCGCAATGTCCAGCTAGTTTATCTAGCTTTAGTAGAGACGGGTTCTCACTCTTGCTTAGGCTGGACTAGAGCTCTTGAACTCAAGCAATCCTCCTGCCTTAGCCTCCCACAGTGCTAGGATTACAGGTGTGAGCCACCACACATGGCCACAAGAGAGGCTTTAAAGGAAGAAATCTGTGTCTCTGAAAGCAGTGCAGAAGCAACCAGTGCCCTCTAACTTACTGAACATTGGCTCTCATGGTGACTGTCTCACATGGGCATCGTCACTAGAGCTCTCTGACTTCTTTTCATTTTGCCTTATTAGGATGGTGTTTAAAGTGTGACTTCATGGAAATAAAAGCAGTGTCATAAGCAATTCCAAACCCACTAAGAAAGACAAAAAGTAAAATTACACGATGACACTTTGGTTTCATGAGGAAGTGCTACCCACTCTCCTGCCCACTCACAAAGCCCCCTAGAATGTTAGAAAATGTCTTTCAAACCAAATTAGTCTAAAACTGTACTCAAAAATAAGAAACAAACCTCAGAGCTCAAAAAATTCTTAAGAATTCCCAGAAATGTGGCTATCAGGTAGACCTAGGTTAAGAGGAAGCCACAGACGGCCACAAACCACAGAAATCCTCAAAGGCCTCCTGGCCGGGTGATGGTGTACACAGGGAGAGGGCACAGAGCCTGAGTTACCCAGAGAGGCACTGACTGTGGGACCAGTGACCGTGAGACCAGCAGCTGGGTGAGTGGGAACTGGGAGCAGAGGCAGGTGGGGTATTGGCCTGGTGGCGGACAGTTCCCTGCACATTGACATGGGTGTTCCCAAGAAGCTCTGCCTAGCAGCATAGCCATCCTGTGGCTAACAGTATTTCATTGTTTGGGATTTTTTTTTCTTTTTTCTTTTCTTTTTGTTTTTTTTGCTTGGTGTGCTCATTTTATAAAGAAGAATGTTGAGACTCAGGTTAATCTGTTGAAGCTCGCCCTGCCAGCCAGCAGTGCAGTGCCATCAGAACATAGGCCATGTGCCCAGGAAAGGGAAGACCAGCAAGACCAGCCACCAGGCACTTTGCTTCTTCCCCTGCCATAACTCGGAGAGATGAGATTTAGGAGTCCCCATACTGTCTGCCGGAGAAAAGGAAGGAGTCTAAGTATTCAGCATATCGAAGATTTTTCTCTGTAAGTTAGTAAACTATTTAAGCATCTAGTTCTATAGATGTGGTAGATGTATAACAGCTTTGATTTTTTATCCTCAATGAGCAGATATTCCCAAATAAAAACAGCTAATGTGTGTGTACGATTTCTACTTTACACCTACATATACATAAATACCTTTAGATAGCTACACATATATCCTTAAGCTTCACCCCTCATAAATGGGTACATTTTTTTACACAGCCATTGTTAGTTAAAAATTTGTGAAAAATAATAAATTATGTTGGTTTTTTTTTTTTTAATAAACTAATAGCTATTAAGCTTGTTTTTGAAAACTAGAGATTATCCCTGAGAAATGAGAATCATTGGCAGCACCCACCTGGTTTATGTTCCTTTTGTGTTTGGGGAGCAGGGCTGAAGAATTGTTTAAGTCGTACATGGTATAATCACTGGGACAATTTGTGCCAAGTCCCACTAGCTACTTGCGCCAGAAAAATTTTTTTTAAAAACTTAAAAAGGTGAAAATTATGGGTCATTCAAAACACCAATAATAACAGAGAAATAAGAGAAAATTCAGAATGATGAACTAAATTTTCCTAGGAAAATGTGAAAATGTCTAATTGGAAGTTAATATACCATATAATTAGAGTCAGGAACAGTGGCACATGTCTGCAATCCCAACTACTCAGGAGGCTGAGGCAGGAGGATTGCTTGAGCCCAGGAGCTCAAGTCCAGCCTAAGCAACATAGCAAGACCCCATCTCAAAAAATAAAATAAAATGCAAGTGGTTTAAAGACTTCAGCACTATTTTCCACACAGGTAGCTTATTCTGATTCTAGTGGACATGAGGAAGAAAATAGAAGAACGAATGGAAGTCAGACCCTTGGTAGCAGTGTGAGTGACAGAGAACAGAAGACACTAGAAGGTGGCAAAGAAGCATGACTTAGGAGAGAGCCACTGTCTCTGCTGAGTCATGCTGGTGACTGTCAAAGAACCATGGCTGTTTGTTGAATATCGATAAGGTCATTGGCACATGAGTAGAAGTACTTGCATAGAGGCCTATAAAGCAAACTATTTCAGCTAAGTCACCCAGGCAGTATGACAGCTGTTTTACATACCTCAATCTGGTCAATCTTAACCACTTGAGAAGAAAAAGGTTACTTTGGGGAAGGTATGTGAATAGTGTCCAGGGTTCTGAAGGTTAAGAATAAGGCCCTTTTAAAAGAGTGCATGAAAAAAAAATTGTAAGAAAGGAGGAAAAAAGACATTGTTCAAGAATAATGTAGGGGCCAGTTACAGTGGCTCACACCTATAATCCTAGCACTCTGGGAGGCCAAGGCAGGAGGATCCCTTGAGCTCTGGAGTTTGAGACCAATGTGAGTAAGAGTGAGACCCCATCTCTACTGAAAATAGAAAAAATTAGGGTATCGTGGCAGGTCCCTATAATCCCAGTTACTTGGGAGGCTGAGGCAGGAGGATCACTTGAGCCAAGGAGTTTGAGGTTGCTATGAGCTGGGCTAACACAATAGCACTAGCCTGGGTGGCAGAGTGAGACTTTGTCTCAAAAAAAAAAAAAAAAAAAAAAAGCAATTTAACAAAGGGGAAATGAGGAATAGGAAGAAACTTCAAGATTAATAACCCCTGAAGTAAAGATAGATTTCAGTGTTAAGAGGGTTTTTGCTTTGGGGGTTTTTAAAAAATTATTCTAATAGATGTGTCAGATTTCTAGTGAGAGAGAATTTTCTGTTTGAGGAAAGAAATTTGATAGGATACTGGGTCAGAAGAAAAACCCTAAGAAGACTGATGTTTGATGGTGCCTGGTTAAGTTGCATTGCAGAGAAAGAGGGAAATAGATGGTGATGGTTTGTGCTCTTTGGGAGGGTGAAGAGTTCCTTTTGAGAGGAAGGGAGTGGAGAAAAGAAGGGCGAGGATCCCGCCTGGCTGAAGAACCAGTGCACTGTCCCTGTGCGTGGGCGGCCACACGACCCAGGAGACCAGCTGTCTGGTTTGAAATCATTTCCATTGCTGAAGGGAAACATAGGCAAAAACCATTGCTTCCTTGTCCTCAGACTTTCAACAAGTCCTACTAGACTCTCTGATGTTTTCTGTGAGTGAGTTTCTGTTTGCTGGACTCTGTATCTGGGTCAGCAGAGCCAAAGGCCATGACCATGACGCTGATGCCCCTGAGAAACCTGCAGAATGGGGGCGGAGGACACTTGGACTTTTGACAACTCATGTGACTTGGAGATCATCCTATTTAGATCTCGAGGGTGAAGGAGCCCTACCCTCCCTCCCCCACAAATCATGAGCCTAATTAATTACCTAAGAGATGAATACCCAGTTCTGTGCAATGTGCCATGGAAGAAACAGGGGGAAAAGGTCTCTCCTTTTGAGGAGTTTCAAATTTTCTTGTGAATAAAAGACCAAAACTCTAAAAGTAGTAACCACCAAGAGAAGACACTATTGAGAGGCAGAATATGTAGAAAAGAATATGCCTACCAAAGAGCCCATGGACAGGGATGAAAGGACATTTTGACAATTCAAGAACCTGGATGGGGGGAAATTTAGAGCCTGGATGGGCAGGGAGAATACTACCATTCAGGGGATGGGGGGAACGTAAAGGTATGCTGCACCAGCGCAGAAGTGAATTTAATTGGAGGATTAGTAAAAAGGAAATTCAAAGATGAACAGAACTAGTTGCCAAAGGACCTTGAATCCCAGGCTTAAGAAATTGTCCTTGGTTTACTTAGGAAGGGCTGTGGGAAACTTAATCCTGTAACTGATTGAAAGTCTTGGTAGGGCTGAGCTCAAGATGAAGCCAGGTGTGAGGCCAGGAGAGCAGGTGGGCAGCAGAGTGTCAAGGAGGGGAGAAAGCCAGGGAGGGATCTGAGGGAAAGATGCAGGAACAGTCTGTAAAGGGTAAAAAGAAAGAGATGTAGTGCCTGGACAGATAAGCAGGGGTAGGTCAAGTGGGGAGCTAGACTAAGGCGGTCCAGGGGTTGGGCCTCCAGGTTGGGAATGTCCCAGCCATGGACATGCAATGTGAGCCCCACCTGTGCCGTGGAGAACTGCAAGGGTCACTGATTGTTGCTGTAGCCCTGAGCCACCCTCCTGACCCAGCAGGAGTAAAGGAATTCCCAGAGCACCTTCACCCATGGTGTCACAATGTGGCACTGTCCCCAAAGGCACTGTGGAGCCAAGAGCTTCCAGTTTGAAGTTTGAGTTTCCAACTTCTCCACTTCTTTCCCCCTGGTCCTTCCCCAGGGGCTGTTTTCTCTAGAAAAAGAGTTTGAGGAGGACTGAATATTAGACAGTACTGAGAGAGATGAGAGAGCAGGTGGAACGCTCGCTGGGAGTGGGGGTACCCACCTGCCCAGAGGACATGGAGGGTGGGCGGGCTTCAGGAGAGCAACTGCTGCCATACAGACTACCCTTTCTACCAAGTAGTTTATATCTGGAGAGCCTTGAGATGGCTGTGTCCCTGGGCCATACATCAGGCCCAGGAGGGGAACAGAAGTACATGCTTGCTCTCCCCAGTAGCTGCCTCCTCTAACGCCTCCTCTCCTCCTCGGTTGTTAACAACATGACTCAAGCCACTCTGGACTCAGGACGAGTTTTAACAGACAGACGTGTGCTGCTTCTCCCCTCCTGGAAACTTAAAACCATATTGTTACATGTTGTGACTAGTACCAGCCTTTGAAATGTAGCTGCAAGGCTCTCCCATAGCCCAGCTATGTCAACAATGAATAGGCTGAGCCCTGGTTACTGAAGAAGGTGGATCGTAATGAATCAATTCCTCATCTTTCACAAAGTATAAGTATCACAAGAAAGTATTTTTTGCTTCTTCGATTTGGAGTTGCATTTGTAATCTATGAAAGTGGGATAATTATTTAGATAATTCAAGTGAAAGAATTCTGATTTTTTTGATATTATGAATAAGTGTGTTTTTAGAAAATCAAGTAATTGTCTATTTTCTCCACTTGCAGTGGACATGCCAATTAGGCACAACACTCGCAAAACACTTGAACTCTTTTTCTCCAGGTTGGAGGACTCATCTCAGCACCTCCTGGAAGTCGTGCGGTAAGATGGACATGGGGGAAGTGTCATTCCTCCCATGCATTGAAAATAAATTGACCTCAGGCCAGAATATCATACAATGGATAAAACTGGTGAAAGCGATAAACAATGGCAAAGAAAGAAAACAAAAGCCACAGCTGGGACCTGCTCCTTCTACGTGTTTGTCACTGTCTAGCATCTTGGCCAAGTTCTCTTACATAGAAATGCCATGAATAGAATGGCAAAAATTGAATTCTGCCTTAAACACGTGATAATGTGTATTTATGTTGACAGCATAATAAGGAATGGGCTAACAACTGGTCACTTTTTTTCTGAGTTTGCCTTTATGAGAACTCAAGGCGTACCGTAAACGCACACAATTACAGTGAGTGCTAAGGCAAGAGCCCTGGTGGCATTTCCTCTGCCCCCTCCCTCCCACACCTGTGATTGCAGAGTAGGGTGACCAGGCTCCAGGTGACAGCACAGAACTCTGTCCCCATGTGGAGGGGAATTGTTTTGGACACAGTGAGCACATACATATGAGGACGTCTGGGGATCTGGGCTCCTGCACATGCTATTGGCCTTAACAGGAGCTCTTCCTGGGTCCCAGCAACGGTCCTCTGTGGCACTCAGAAAGGAAAGGTAACCACTTGCCCCAGCTCACCTCCATCCCAGCTGGGAGTGGGTCTTCCTCCTAATCATTATGCAGCACCGCCTTAGGGCAAGCTTTGGACCCTGCTTTAAAAGATGGAAATTGGGGAGAAGGTAGCACGACAAATATTTTACCCTGTTAGTTAAGGCCACAGTTGGTTAATGTCCATGAACTACCTCCACAGTCCCTTATAGCCAGTGCTGAGCACAGGGTCCAGCCCCTGCTGCAGCCTGACCTCCCCGAGGCCCACACAAATCACATCACCCGCCTTTTAAAACCTTGGGAGACCTTCTCGTGTACAAATATTAAGAACCAAATCCTCGTGCCTGGAATTTAAGGCCCTTAACATTTCTGCTGACACTAATTTTCCCCGCTTGTCTCCCATCACCTGTGTAGTCCAAACTGTGGGTTTCAGCCACGCAGGATTGTAGCCTTAATGCCAGAGACACTAGCCAGCACTTCCGATGAACGCACAGACTCACGGCAGCGCACTGTATGTAGTGAGGCTAACTGCGGTTTTATGGAACATACATCCTATATGTTGGCATTCACAGTATGAAATATATCTCTTTTATATGTCTCCTGGAGCAAAGGAGGGAGAGATACTGATAGCAGAGATGCCAGCCCTGCTCCCTGGAGCCCAGGAGAAGGCTCCACTGATATCAGGGATGCAAGCCCAGGCTCTACGAAGAAGCTTCACTGGCCTCTGGGAAGAAAGGAAGAGAAGTGTCACAGGCTGGCCTCACAGATGGCCTCTCTAATTAGTGCACCTCTTTTTTGGTTTTTTGGTGTCTTCTTGGTATTGGGCTTCTGCCTGGTAAATGGTTGTGCTCCTCCCTACACTGTAAAGATGTTCTTCATCACCCCAAGTCCTGGGTGCTCTTCCTGCTTCCAATGCCTTGTAGCCTCCCTGCCCCGGCGCTGGTCACAGTGTGTCCTGTCCTATGTATCTTTACTCCAGCTAAAATAGAGGTCACCTTCCCAATAGCATTATCCAAAATAAATTCTGGTGCGAGAACATTAGGGCTGAGTTTTCAAAGCAATTATTTTATAGATTTGACAATATCTGTTTCATACTGCTGGGGTTACTGATCTTTCCATCTAAAAATTAGGTCTCTTAAGTTGCATCCCTTGAAGACAATTTGAATAAATTATGTAACCTGATCAGGTTCTAGCAATGCAAAATAAAAATGTCCTGCTGTTTTAGACCAGAGATACTCAAGTTTTATTTGTTTATCCCACAGTCCTAGCTGTTAAACAAAAAAGTGCATTTGTCTGTGTGTTCATCTGTCTTTTACATATCTACCTACTTATCTAACCATCCATTCATCCATCTAGCTATTATCTATTTATCCATCCATCCATACATCCTTCTGTTTATTTACCCCTCTGTCTGATGAGGGTGAAAAATGCAGATGCTTACGTCAGTCAAAACATTAAATATTAGTAAAGCCTGATGTATCTTGTTTGGGGACAAATAAATGTAAAAAGGAAGTTCAGAGGTGGGATAGCTCCTCATAGCATTGGGAGGGTTTTTAAAATAATTTTTTAAGTATATGTTAGCATCTCAGTCCAAAGCCCTTAGATGTTTCTAAACAAGGAAGATATACATACATATTACTTCTTACAAGCTTGGATTGTAATGGATAAAACAACCCTGTAGATATTTTCTAGTTTTGAACTGTTTTTGACACCTATAGACTGTATTCTGAAATTGAGACTACGTTTGTTTTGTAAATGGCCTAGAATGCCTTTATTACCTGAAAGAGCAAGGAAAGTTGTGGGCCTGCCTGTGTCTCCTCCCTGTATTCAGGGAAAAGCTTCCACGACTGAGCAAAGTTTTACAAGGCAACGAAAAACCACATAAAGTTGGGCTTTGACAACATCAGGAATTGTGTTTATTCAAGATCCAAATAGCCCCTTATCAAATATAGAGCCAAAGAACTTAACACCCCCTTTAATGGTGGTAAATTCTTTCAGGACTAGTGATGTTCAAATATGTTTTGGGAGAAAGCAATTACCTATTAAATTCTTTGTGAGAAACATCTCCGGATTAAATGTTTAAGGAATCCCATCTGGTCTCTGTTACTAGAGCTTCTTTATAATTACAGCTGACCCCAAAGTAACTCTAATTTGTGATTTTCCACCTCAGGTTCCAGCAGCCATCACGATATTTGTAAAGTTTTAAAAATTTACCATTTTTTATTGCCTACTACATCCTGGGCTTCTGATGTTATAAAAGTATTAATTTGGTGGGATCACACCTATGGTGCATAATGCAAGGGTGCTTGTCGGATTTATTAAGTATAGAGTAGAAATGTCTTAACACAATAATTTAGCAAATGAGATGAGGTTTATGTTAACCAGTGTAATATCAACACTCCTAATTCTATATGAAATCAGCACATTGTACCCCATACATGCATTAATGTATACATGATCTATGCACTTATGATTTAATAAAAAAATTAAAAATAAATAAATAAAAATAAAAAGTATTAATTATTTTAAGTAATACCTTTTTAATCTTATCCTCTTTTAAGAATGTGCAGTAATGAATTCTTATTAATCCATTAAGATAAGTAAGATAATTTATTATTGCATTTTTTTCTATAAAATGAGAACAGCTTGTCTAGATTTGCATCTATAATGGTAACAGAAACTTCAAGAACATCTGCTTTGGTGTGAACTTCTAACAGGCCTTGCACGGAGCAATCTGTTCTCCATGGATGGGACTCTGTCATTACTCAAGTCCCTGAGGTAACACGGCACCAAATCAACCACTCCTGGGTTTACTAGTATTATTTTTAAGTCATTTTCTTTTTTGCTGTTGATATGCTGTTCTTGAAGCATACTACCTACTTATGAGAATTCTACTAAAATTCAACTTTTGCAGTAAGTCCAAAGTATTAAACCCGGAAGAGACATACATAGTAAATTCAAGAAATGCATATTTGGTGAATCTTTGAGGTATTCTTGCCATTTGAAGAATTCTTAAAATGAGTCAGAAGACTTAGAAAGATAAGTTAATCTTTCGTAACCCACAGGATACAGACAGGGTGGCCATAAAGTTCCTGTGCCATTGAAAATAGCCAAATTGCCCCTGAACTGTATGGCCACTCTGTGTCTGCAGGACTTTTGTTGTGTGACTTCCACCAGCACATCATTTACCACCAGTAAATGGATTAATTTGGTGGGATCACACCGATGGTGCATAACACAAGGGTACTTGTCGGATTTATTAAGTATAGAGTATAAATGTCTTAACACAACAATTTAGCAAACGAGATGAGGTTTATATTAACCAGTGCGATGGAAATGCTCCTAATTCACACATGACTGCCCAGCTTCACTTTTTAAAATACAAGTGCGGTCAAGGCAGTCTTCCGGTTTCTTACTACTATGTAGTAAGAACTAAGCTTTGCTATTCAAAATGTGGTCTGGGCCCCGATGGTGAAAGCCGGACATAGATGCTCCTAGAAACCCAGAATTAGAATCCACGCTCTGACAGGACCCCAGGTGTGCACACAAGCTCATTAAAGTTTGGGAAACAGGATCTATAGGGCTGGGCCCCTAAAAGTCTGTCTTGGTGAAATGAGTGAAAAATGGAAAATATTGTGAGTTTTTCATAAAGCTAAAGGTATTCAACTGTTCTTGGCCGACAATGATAACCCTCTTACAGTTTGGGTATTATACCTTGTATAAAATAATGCTGAAGCCGGGCGTGGTGACTCGTGCCTGTAATCCTAGCACTCTGGGAGATTGGTCGAAGTGGGTGGTTTGCTTGAACTCAGGAGTTCAAGGCCAGCCCAAGCCAGCCAGGTGTGGTGGCTCACGCCTGTAATTCTAGCACTCTGGGAGGCTGGTGCAGAAGGATTGCCCTGAGCTCAAAGGTTTGAGACCAGCCTGAGCAAGAGCAAGACCCATCTCTAAAAATAGCCAGGCATTGGTGGGTGCCTATAGTCCTACCTACTCAGGAGGCTGAGGCAAGAGAATCACTTAAGCCCAAGAGTTTGAGGTTGCTGTGAACTATGAGGCCACAGCACTATACCCAGGGTGATAAAGTGACACTCTGTCTAAAACAAACAAAAAAGATGTTGAATTGCAGATGATAGTAATTTGTTTTTTTACTTAGTAAAATGAAAATTATATAATTTCTATTATGTCAGCTTCCTGTTAATATTTTTTTTCATCTTATAAAAGAAATGCAGAAGTCTGGGAATCACTGCTATACAGGCAAAGACCAAGCTCCTCTCGATGCGAGGAAGGCTACTTAATAGTCTCCCTACTCCCGTGGCAAGTGTGTTTCCCAGGGACCCTGTTCTGGTCCCCACCTTGTGCAACTCTGGACCTTCACACGTCAGACCTCCTCTCCTGGAAACCCCCATCACTGTCTGACAAACTCCTTTGCATTCTTCAAGGCCCACTCACATCAAACTACGTCTGCAGAGACATTCTCCGTGGTGTTCCTACAATGCTGTGCTCCTGCTGTGATCATAGCACTTTCCGAGTAATATGTATAAAATTTTGTACTTATTTCTGTCAACACATCTAGACAGTGTGGGCTTCAAAAGCAGAGGCCACATTCTCCCCATGATTTCCTCAACTCCTAAGAGAGATTGACACACACAAGTTGCTCAATATGTTTGGTGAATGAAAGTGACCTATTTGGAAATAAGCCCCATCTGAGACAAGTATTATGAAATACTCCATTTGATAGGTTGAAAATGGTAAATAGAAAAGCTATTGGTTCAGTGTACCACTCATTAGGAGATTTTTATAAAGTTCCTTAATCCTTTTATGCTTCAGTTTCCTTAGTGGTAAAACAAAAATACTTAATATACCTTCCTGCACTGGATTATCCTGAGGATAAAAAGCAAAGAATTATGGGGAAAGTTTTATTTTTATTTATTTATTTGTTCATTTATTTTTTGAGACAGAGTCTCACTCTGTTGCCCTGGGTAGAGTGCTGTGGCATCATGGCTATAGCATCCTCAAACTCCTGGGCATAAGCAATCCTCTTGCCTCAGCCTCCTGAATAGATGGGACTACAGGCACCCACCACAATGCCTGTCTAGTTTTTGTATTTTTAGTAAAGATGAAGTCTTGCTCTTGCTCACGATGGTCCTGAACTCCTGAGTTCAGGTGATCCACCTGCCTTGGCCTCCCAAAGGGCTAGGATTACAGACATGAGCCAGGGCACCTGGCCTATATGGAAAAAGTTTTAAAAGTTAAAAGCTGAGCTGGCTGCAGTGGCTTCAACCTGGAGGTTGAAGCAGGAGGATTACTCGAGCCAGAAGTTCAAGCCTGTAGAGAGCTATGATCACACCACTGCACTCCAGCCTGGACAATACAGCAAGATTCTACCCTCCCAGAAAAGAAGTGAAAAGCTGAAACATTAAACAAATCATTAAACATAAATATGAGGCAGTAATCTTTCTTTTTAACATCTCACTAGAATAAAAACACACCACATATGAGTATCAGGTGGCTGTATTAGCTTTGTAGGTCTGCTATAACTAAGCCCTAGGGAGGATTTAAGCAAAAAAAATGTATTCTCCCAGTGTCCTCAAGAATAGAAGTCTCAGATCAAGGTGTTGTCAGGGCTAATTCCTTATAAGGCCTCTCTCCCTGGCTTACATGGCATCTTCTCCCTGTGTCCCCACATGGCCTTCCCTTAGTATGTCTCTGCGACCTAATTTTCTCTTCTGATAAGGACATCTGTCAGATTGGATTAGAACGCACCCTGATGACCTCATTTTAACTTAATTATTCTTAAGGATCCTGTCGCCAAATATGGTTACATTCTGAAGTATTGGGTATTAGGACTTCAACTTAGGAATTTTGAGGGGACAACTGGGCCCATAATAATGACTTGCGTAACTTTGCACAGTAAGTATTTGGTGGAGTTTTAATAAAGCTAAAGTACCTCCTGCATGGTCCAACCATTTCACAAATCCAGCCAGTTTGTAGGGTTCCCAACTTTTCCTAGCAGAAGGCCATTTCAGAAACGCAAGCACCATTGATTTAATAATAGTGAGCCAAGAGTTCCTACTTGGTAAGTAGGATATGACTCAACTATGACTCAAATGGATAAAAAGGTTTTTACAATATTTTTGAAGCTATAAAAATATAAGAGAAACAGACTCTACAGAAAGAAAATTTTAAAACTTTGTCTTCTCAATCCGATCCTCAGAAGATCAATGTTAAATGTTTAGTGTGTTATTTTTCCATGGTAAAAATGCTTATATATGCAAACCTCTATGAAAACATATGCACATATGGAGGCTCCAAATGGAGGTATTTTCACATCCGTCATACTATCTCAGTTTCCTGATGTAATTTGGAATTACAATTAACATCTAAAAATTACATATCATCAATGCATTTGGATGTCTGCATGTTGGGGGATGGCAAATAATGTGCCTTTTACTTGCTGGTGAGCCCTGGTGTTCAATTTCTTCCTCATGCAAACTTTGTCAGTTGGCCACTGTCATGGTTAATTTTATGTGTCACTTTGTCTGGGCTAAGAGACCCCCAGATAGCTGGCAAAACATTGTTTCTGGGTGTGTCCATGAAGGTGTTTTTGGAAGAGACTGGCATTTAAATTGGCAGAGTGAGGAAAGAAATTTGCTTTTCCCAGTGTGGGTCAGCATTGTCTAATTGGAGCCCAAATACCCAAACAGAACCAAAAAGCAGAGGAAGGGAAAATTCAGTCTCTTCTGTGGGACATTTGCCTACTCCTGTCCTCAAATATCACAACTTGTGGTTCTCGGGCTCTTGGATTCCAGGAGTTAGGCCATCACCCTACCCATCTTCTCCTGCCCCCACCCCCAGCTCCCCTCCCCCCAAACAAAGAAAAGCCGTTCTGTGGGGTGTGGTGGCTCAGGCCTGTAGTCCTAGCACTTTGGGAGGCTGAGCTAAGAGGATCCCTTTTTTTTTTTTTTTTTTTGCTGATCCAGAAACCAAGGGAGGCCTTTTTAATATAATAGTAAAGTAGGTAACAAACGTCCACCAGGCCAAGGTGAGCCCGGGGTGAGAGGATTTCCGGGCCTGGTCCTGGCTGACTCTCAGACCCTCCCTTCATCTCTATTTTACTTCCTGTGCTTCTCCATCTTCCCCAGGGTTTTGTCAGAATCCGCTGGACTCTGATCTCCGGGTTCAAGTAGGATTTGTCCGTGGTTAGCAGGGCTTTTTTGATGAGGTTCTGTAGGGCAGACACAGCAGCACGGATGGCCTGGCTGCCAAACCTGTGGGTGATGAAACCCAAGTGAGACAGCAGTTCTGTATGTTGGTCCGGACAGGGGTGGGCCTGCTGTTCCCGTTGGGTGTCGGGTCTTGATTGAGAAGGTCTGCGAATTCCGTACACACTTGCTGGGCCACCAGCAGCCTGTTCTTGCTCGCTGCCATCTCATTTCGTCCTCCAAGATGGGGTCTGGTTAAATATTCTGCCACCGGTTTACCAGGGATTTCGGCTTCACAGACACACACAAAGTCCCGAGACAAATGAATGGCTTCGCCTTGTACTGAGGATGTCAGGAGAGTCACGGGAGCAGCTTTGCGTCTGCTGGCTGGAAGATTCAACCCCATCTCGTCCTCCTTCTCCCGAAAGGACCGGCCTCCATTTTTTGATTTGGCTCTTCTGAGAACACCTCCCAGTAATGAGGCATTTAAGCATTCAAGAGGGGACAATCGCCTCTGAACTTCAGCCACTGTCACTTTACATTTGGATGTGGAGCTGGGACGGTCTTCCAGGGACTGAGCAGAAGATCTCTCTGGGATTCATCCTGGCTCCCACCAGCTCCTTCTAACAAGGAGGCTCAGAGGGCTGCTGGTCATCGAAATAGGACCTTGGCAAGTAACAGTCTGAGGGTGCAGCGGCAACTGCAGGTGGTCGACGTTCTGCACCTGCTCCAGCTGGTGCGCCAGGTCGTGCGGCCCCAGGTTCCCGGCCAGGCCCTAGGCCCTGGGCCCGGGGCGTGAACTGTGGCGGCAGCAGGTGCGAGCAGCGGTAGCATCCCTGCGGGCGCTCATCGCATCGCTCTCCAGTCCGGAGAGGTGGGGCAGCAGGCTGGCCGGCCGCCCGTGCTGCGAGGGCAGGCCCGCTCGCTCCGGCTCCGGCTCCTGCGGCCGGGCCAGGCCTGCAGCTGGCTGCCGGCGGGCGCGGGCTGGGCCAGGGGGTCGCTGGCCGCGGCGTATGCCTCCCCCAGATGCGAGTAGGGGTAGGCCAACTGCGAGTAGGGAGGTGGAAAGTAGGGTGGCGGCTGGTATTCGGGAACTCCCGTGTGGCAGAGTGGCGGCGCGGGCTGTAGAGGCGATGCCAGCCGGAGGAGAGGCGGGGTGGGGTGGGGGTGGGGGTGGGGGAGGTTCACGGGTTCCCATTGCTGCTCGCGTTGTGGCGATCCTCGTGGTCCTCTTCAGACTTGACCCGATAGGTTATGTTCCACAACATGGCATCTGGCGTCCCCCATAGCAGTCGCTAGTTAAATCCAGGCTCCCACCATCCATCAGAGCGGTAAATCCAAAATCCGGGTCACGGTGACTTGGTGTCTGCAGCTGCCTCAGCTGCGCGCGGGCCTTGCTCGCCGGGTCACGGGACGCACATTGGCATCTCAGAGAACATAGATGCTCCTGCCACGAGTGTAGAGGCCACTGCCTGGGACAGGGAAAGTCTCGCCAGGACTGTGTGTCCCCCAGAAGGATCTCCTGAGGTCAGGAGATCAAGATCAGTCCCCTCTACAAAATATAGAAACCTTATCAGAATGTGGTGGCCGGCACCTGTAGTCCCAGCTACTCAGGAGGCTGAGGCAGGAGGATCACTTGAGCACAGGACTTGGAAATTGCCATAAGCTATGATGATACCACGGCACTCTAGCCTGGGCAACAGAGTGAGACTGTATTTAAAAAAAAAAAAAAAAAGAGTAGTAGCAAGCACAGCATGTGTGTGTTAAACACACATACAGGGAGATGGAAAGACTGAGACCGACCCAAAATTCATCACTTTAGATACGCAGAAGACAATTGAGGCACTGAATATTCATAAGGTTTTAGTCTAACCACCCATTGGTGACACCTTTTCTAGCCCTGTATGTCCTCTGTCTAAGCAATGCAAATGAAACCCATAATCTCCAATCAAAATGAATGTGAATTAATAATAAAGTGAAAACAGAAAAGACACCCAAAGCTGCTCAGCCAGCTAAATGACAAGCTGTCAAGGAACCAGGCATTCTTATCCCTGTAGCCATGGCTCAGATTTTGACTCTGGTCCCCATAACATCACCATAGGGACAGCTGATGACACAGACAAATGACAGACACACCAATGGACACTGTCATGAACTAGGATTCAGAGAACGTGCCCTGTACTCTGCTGACACTCTGCACTGGGTCTGCTCACTAACCCTATTCTTTACCCTGTGTTTCCCTGTGTGTTTTAAATTGACTTAACAAATTAAGTGCTTTTAACAGCTTAATTTGGCTAGAAGTCTTTCTGCTCTGTGATTTCTGGAGCTGCTTGACTAATGATGTCAAGTTGGTAATGATTACAGAATGAATCTCAACTAAATTAACAAACTGAAAAAAAAAATTGAGGGGCCAGGAGTGGTAATTCACACCTGTAATTCTAGCACTTTACAAGGCCAAGGTGGGTGGATTGCCTGAGCTAAAGAGTTTGAGACCAGCCTGAGCCAGAGCAAGACCTCGTTTCTAAAAATAGCCAGACATTGTGGAGAGTACCTAGAGTCCCAGCTACTTGGAAGGCTGAGGCAAGAGAATCACTTGAGCCCAAGAGTTTGAGGTTGCTGTGAGTTATGATGCCACAGCACTCTACCAAGAGTGACAAAGTTAGACTCTGTCTCAAAAAAATAAATAAATAAAAATGAGGTCATGATGCAGAAATAGTCTCTAAAATTAAAGCAATAATAAAGAGGAAAACTCTAATCTAGGAAGACTATGGAAAACAAACTTATGATCTAGTGTAGAAATGTTGTTAAACACGTTTAAGAAATAATTCCAGGTAAAATCTCAATTCAGAGACCAGATATAGTGGCCTGTAATCTTAGGTATGGGAGGCTAAGATAAGGGGATCACCTTAAGTCAGGCATTCAAGACCAGTCTGGGCAACACGGCAAGACCCCATCTCTTCAGAAAAAATTTAAACTTGACCAAGTGGCTTGGTGCCTGTAGCTCAAGCCGCTAAAGTGCCAGCCACATACACCAGAGCTGGCTGGTTCGAACCCAGCCTGGGCCTGCCAAACAACAATGACAACTATAACCAAAAAATAGCCGGGCATTGTGGCAAGCACCTGTAGTCCCAGCTACTTGGGAGGCTAAGGCAAGAGAATTGCTTAAGCCCAGGAGTTGGAGGTTGCTGTGAGCTATGACATCACAGCACTCTACCCAGGGTGACAGCTTGAGGCTCTGTCTCAACAACAACAACAAATAAAAGACCAAGCATGGTGGCAAGCCCCTATATGGTCCAAGCTATTTGGGAGGTCAAAGCAGGAGGATCACATAAGCCTGGGAGTTTTGGGGTGCAGTGAGCTATGGTCGATCATGCCACTGCACCCTAGCCTGGGCAATGGAGAAAGCACTCAACTGAAACAAAACAAAACAAAACAAAACTCAGTGCAGGCCTGATCAAATCCATAGGGTAAAACAAAAACAAATGAAAAACTTTAAACAAAAAGAAACAGCTTCAGCATTAGTGGGAACTTTGATAATGAGCATAAGCAGAAGTGTGTAGCAGAAATCAGGCACTGGGACCTGACCCTGGAGTCTGGCAGCACCTCTGTGTCTGCCTGGAGGACATAGAGAGGATCATTATGACCGATCAATATAGCATCCTCAAAACTCAGAAATAATGCACATGGTCTTGTCACTCAAATCACAAAAAACTAGGAACTTTTACTAGGTCTGACTTAAATAAATAAGAATTGAATCAAATCTTATGAAACTTAAGGATTATGGGCAGTGCCTGTGGCTCAGCAAGTAGGGCGCTGGCCCCATATACCAAGGGTGGCAAGTTCGAACCTGGCTTTGGCCAAACTGCAACAACAAAAAAAAAACAGCCAGGCATTGTGGCAGATGCCTATTGTCCCAGCTACTCAGGAGGCTGAGGCAAGAGAATTGTCTAAGCCCAAGAGCTGGAGGTTGCTGTGAGCTATAATGCCACAGCACTCTACTGAGGGCAACAAAATGAGACTCTGTCTCAAAAAAAAAAAAAAGAAAAAGAAACTTAAGGGTTACCAGAGTAGATTTAAAAACATTCTGCTCAAAGTCACCCCTTTAATATAGTTCTGTCTTTTAAAGAATGTCTAATAGACCAGGCACAGTGGCTCACACCTATAATCTTAGCACTCTGGGAGGCTAAGGCAGGAGGACCCCTTGAGCTCAGGACTTTGAGACCAGCCTGAGCAAGAGGGAGATTCTGTCTCTACTCAAAATAGAAAAATTAGCCCCGGGTGGTGGTGGCTGTCCGTCGTCCCAGTTAACTTAGGAGCCTGAGGCAGGAGGATGGCTCGAACCTAAGAAACTGAGGTTGCTGTGAGCTGTGATGCTGCAGCTCTCTAGCCTGGGCAAGAGAGTGAGACTCTGTCTCAAAAAAAGAAAAAGTCTTATAAATGGAATCACGTGGTATTTGACCTTTGAGCCAGTCCTTCCCTTAGCATCATGCCTTTGAGATGACCCAAGTCGCTGTGCACATCAACAACTTGTTCCTTTTCACTGGGGGGCAGACTACCAGAGCGTGGCTGTGCCACAGTCTTTATCTGTTCACTCACCAAGGACATTTGGGTTGTGTCTGGTCTGGTCTTACTTGTAATAACAAGTAAGTCTTGTGCAAAGTTTTGCATGGAAAGAAATTTTCATTTCTCTAGGGTAAAACCCCAGTAGTGGGGTTGCTGGGTCATCAGGTAAATGTATATTTAACTTTATAAGAAACTGCCGCACAGTGTTCTGGAGTGGCTGGGCCATTTTGCATTCCCTGAAAATGTATGAGGTTGTCGCTGATATGTGCCCTTGTCAGCACTTGGCATTGTCAGAATTTTCTATTTTAATCATTCTGATAGGCGTCTAGTGGTTCTTTTTTTTTTTTCTTTTCTCTCTCTATTTCTTGGGAAACCTTGGAAATTAATTACTCATAAAAAACTACTTTGTAACTTATTAAATGCCTAAAGGGAAAAGGATAGAAAGTAGCTGGGAAGGAGGAAGGGGGATCCATACAGCCATTTTATTGCTGTTTAGTCATAAAAATTTCAAGCATCATCTGAAGATCATTTAGTACTATGTGTTACAAAGGCAAACTAAAAATAATTGCTCTTCCTATGTGACAAAAAGATGGCACAAAGGCCATGGAGACATGAGAGTATTGAAGATACATATCTTAACCCCTGGTAATCTCTTTACACTGCTACTGGAAGATCAGGACCTCGGATAAGCACCCTCACAACAGTTCACCCCTTGAGCCACTTTAGCAAGCCCTTCTCCCCTTCCCCCTTTTCTCCCCCTCCCTTTACCTAGAAGTCACTAATTTGGACTTTTTCATCTCTGACATCAACAAACAGGGGGTTGGACAGTCTGAATCTAATACACCAATTTACACACACACACAATGAAAATATATTGGGCCTTACAACAGTCTGAGTCTACAAGGGGGAAGCTAGCCAGCAACATGGACCACTCCACATGCAACTGGGCTAGATTTAGCCCAGACCAGATTTGGGGAGACCCAGTCTCTCTACTCATGTAGAGTGAAAGGGGACAATAGGACATCAGAGTGGGCTGAGATCCTGTGATGTGTCATTCCTGTGTGGGCTTCCTGGAGTCTGGCAAAGCCACTGGGGTCTTGGGCCCTCCCTGTTAAAAGCTCTCAAAAGGGGAGGGGGAAAGGGGAGGTAGAAAGAGAGAGAAGGGAGGGGATTGGAAAGCTCTCACCTAACCCATACAATGTAGGGGTATATGGCGCACCTCCTGGGTGAAGGGCTCAACTGCAACTTGGATTTTAACTAACAAATGCAAACAATGTAGCCTAATCATATGTAGCCTTACACATCTTAATCTGAAATTTTTCTAAAGAGACATTAAAAAACAAACAAAGTCTCAGAGGGACAGTACCCAAAGCCCTGGTTACACTCAGCTGACACTCTCAGGATCGTGCCTGAAAACCCCGCTTCTCACCTATAAATCAACCAAAAGGTGGGAAATGTATCAAGTTTGCTGAACTGCAAACTGTGCTCAAAGACAACACTGGCAACATATTTACACTGATTCCTAAACAGTAGCGAGTGGTGTAACTATTTGTTCTGAAAATCGACAGACTAAACTGGGAAGTTGGTGGCGAAAGGGAGGAGAAATTTAGCAAAAATAACACAAAATCCATTCCTGAATTGATGGGCATTTGTGGTGTATGTATACCATGGAATACTATTCGGTTATAAAAAAAAAAAAATGGTGAGTTTACATGGCTTGTATTAACCTGGATGGAGTTAAAACACATTCTTCTCAGAAAAGTGTCACAAGAACGGAAAACCAAATATCCAATGTACTCAATACTAATATGAAGCCAGTAGAGAGACGATCTAATTCATGCCCACATAGGAGAAAAACTCATTTCAATTCAAACTGAGGGGAGAAGAAAGGGGGGAATGGAGAGTTTGGAGCACAGTGTAGGGGTGGATGGTACATCTTTTGGGTGTGGGACACAACTATAAAAGGGACTCTACCTAACAAATTCAAATATTGTGGCCCGGTTGTCTGTACCCTCACATTAACCTAAAATAAAAAGCCAAAATTACACACACACACAAAAATACGGACATAACACAACGTTCATGTCAAAGAAATATCTACAGAGATGTAACGGGAGGCAATGGGTAAAGTATCTATAGTTCAGGAGGTTCCCCCACCTTGCAACACGTATGCCCAGACTCTCAGCAGTTCCCTGGAGCCACAGATAATATCAAACACTGTACATATATTGTTTTTTCCTTTCTGTACGTATCTAGGACAAAGTTTAATTTATAAAGTAGGTACAATAAGAAATTAACAACAACAATAATAATAAATTATA
The DNA here is from genome assembly GCF_000181295.1 of Otolemur garnettii. Lineage (NCBI taxonomy): Eukaryota > Metazoa > Chordata > Mammalia > Primates > Galagidae > Otolemur > Otolemur garnettii. The sequence continues at coordinate 1,132,769 of NW_003852483.1, forward strand.
ATAAGACACTGTAATAAAAGCTATGTGATTGTGATCTCTCCCTGCAAATATCTTATTGTACTGTACTCATCTATTTTTGGAAAACAATTGACTGTAGGCAATAAAAACCATGGAAAATGAAAGCACGGATGGGGGGACTACTGTACACTGATAGGACAGGAACAAATCATCGCACAGAAAACTGAGTTCCCAAAGCCTCAGGACACTCAGGAGTAAATTCTCTCATAACTAGGGTTGAACAAAGACACACTCCTTTAAACCACAAAGCTGCTTTAACAGCTGTTCCAAAATGTGACCTATGCCAAGCTGACGGAATAAGCCTCTCATCTGCCAAGGGACAAACTGAATCATCAAAGGTGGCTACCAGGTTATGAGCTGGTGTTATACAGACCCTGGTCTTGTGGTAGAGAAACGCCACCTAACCACCTTGGATACAAACTTAGTATCTGCAATTCCTGGCACCACTGCAGGCCACCTCTATCTCTCTGGAAATGGTACTTGCTCGGGGGCAGAAAATGACCAGAGAGCACACTTGCCAGCTCAGCTGGTCCAGAAGGCATAGGTGCATGGGCTCCTGCACTTATGGACTTCGACCGCCCCAGAACTCCACTACAGAACGCCTTAGATGAAGTTCCTTTCACTGATTGGGCCTGTAGAGATTTAAAAAGCACTAATTTAAAATAGGCCAGAGGGCAAAGAACCCAAAAAAACAAAATTGGGGTAGGTGACAAAATACACTTCTAATGTTTTAAGGTGCTGGTCTTTCAATGTAAGCTCTTTTCTTACAGAAGTGACCAAGAGAAAGCTCATACCAGCAACTAAATAGCTGGATAACTAGATAAAACAAAGCACAAAGAGACACTTTAAAAAGTCAATACTATTAAACACAATTTAAACAAGTCCTAAAATTTTGTTGGTAAATGCATGGACTTATCAATGCTATGAAGAACAACATGGATAATATTCTTACTTAATGTGAGACCATACTTGGACAAATTATATTCGTTTGGCAATCCTAGATTCAAAAACAGCTATTTGTCTTTTCTCTAAACCCCATTATCTTACACTTTATAAATTTCCTCTGTTGGTTTTATGCATCAAAATATTTGAAGGCATGAAAATATAAACATACGTATTTAACTAAATTAAAGTAACTGCTATTTATACAAAGATTTGTTCCGGTGAACTCCAAATAATAGTGCAAATCATTTTAACTTGGTTATTTTATTTCTGCTATCTGTGTGTGATTTTTAAATATTGTTCTTTGGATTTTTAAAATCAACAATGACTATATTAAACTGCGTCTAATTTTTGAGATCCTTAACTAACCTCAAGACCCAAGACTAACAATAATTTAAGGTAATGATTGGTACAGTGGCTTGATCCTGTATTCCCAGCTACTTAGGAGGCCAATAAGGAAGGATCATTTGAGGCCAAGAGTTGGGACCAGCATGGGAAATATAGCAAGACACCATCTCTGAAAAACAGAAAAATGAAAAAATTAGCCAACCATGGTGACACACACCCATAGACCCGGACGCCAGGGAGGCCAAGGCAGGAGGATCCCTCAAACGCAGGCTGCAATGAGCTATGAGTGGGGTGTAGTTGCTCAATCATAGCTCACTGCAGCTTCAAACTCCTGAGCTCCAACCATCCACCTCACCAGGAGCTGGGAATAGTACCACTGTGATTGGCGAATTTTTAAAACAATTATTTTTAGAGATGGGGTCTCACTATTTCACCCAGGCTAGTCCTGAACTCCTAACTTCAAACAATCAACCCTCCTGCCTCAACTTCCCAAAGTGCTAGGATTACAGATGAGCCATTGTACCTGGCCATTGATATTTCATCATCAATATTTAATTTCTTTTAAAAAGCTGAAGTTAAAACTTTGAATATTTAACTACATACGTATGTTTAAGCAAAAATGTACATAAATGTATGTGAAAGGTGTTAAACTGAAAACATTTATGCATAATAAAGATGGGGTTCAGGGAAATATTATTATTATTTTTTTTTTGAGACAGAGCCTCAAGCTGTCCCCCTGGGTAGAGTGCTGTGACATCACAGCTCACAGCAACCTCCAACTCCTGGGCTTAAGCGAGTCTCCTGCCTCCGCCTCCCAAGTAGCTGGGACCACAGGTGCCCACCACAACGCCTGGCCATTTTTTGGTTGCAGCCATCATTATTGTTTTGCCGGCCCGGGCTGGATTCAAACCTGCCACCTTAGGTGTATGTGGCTGGCGCCTTAGCCATTTGAGCCACAGGCGCCAAGCCAAGAAATATTATTTTGATCATTGAATATACAATCTGCTCTTTTAAAATAAGAAAGCAATTTTGTTCTTTGTCTTATGGAGGATGGAATCCCACAGTTAGCTCTTCTCACAAGAATCAACCTCTCAAATGTCTTAATTCTGTAATTGGGTAAAAGTGGTGAAGGCTATGTTGTTTAGTAGCACTCCAATTTGTACAAATAATCCACACATTGAATCCCACAATGGCATAAATGTATTTACGATCTATGTACAAATGACTGAATAAAAAAAAAAGAGTCAACTTTTTGAGATGCTGTTCTCTGTTTTGTAGCTTTGCAACGATGTGTCACTTTAAACAGAAGTCTCTCATTTCCGAAAGGTAAATTTACCCACTAGTATGCTTAATATAAATATTGTTTTTCTGGCCTTAATAATTTCATGTCTATAGGAAACTATCACGTATGTTCACATCCTGATGTAATTAGATGTTTGAAAACTATTTCCTTTCCCTAATCCAGATCCACAAATTAAACCTGATCCTCCCAAAGAAATAACTGATATAGTGATAAAATGTTATTAATGTAAATATTTTAATAATTATTTACGGCTTGGAGCCCATAGCACAGTGGTTATGGCACCAGCCACATACACCGAGGCTGGCGGGTTTGAACCCGGCCTGGGCTCCTAAACAACAATGACAACTGCAACAACAACAACAAAAATAGCTGGGCGTTGTGGTGGGTGCCTATAGTCCCAGCTACTTGGGAGGCTGAGGCAAGAGAATCGCTTAAGCCCAACAGTTTGAGGTTGCTGTGAGCTGTGACACCATGGCCCTCCACCAAGGCCAATAGAGTGAGACTCTGTCTCTAAGTAAATAAATAAATAAAATAAAAAACGTGAGCCAGAGCAATGTTTGGAGTGGCATAATTCAGACTGAGTTTTAAAAAAGAAGAAGAAGAAGAACGCTGAATTTGAAAAGATTTGTAAGTGTAAAAACTTGCACAAAATTCAACCCTAACCCTAACCAGAACAAAATTTTTAAAAGTGATTATATTTGGGAAGGGAGAAAGACAAATGAAGGGTCTCAAGGAAATTCAATTGTTCTAATTCTGGCATCCTTAAAATAATTTAAACTAAGGCAAAATATTAGGCTTGGAAGGGACTGGGTTGGGGGGCATGGGTACCATTATACTATTCTGTGTAATATTCTGTATGTTTAAAGTATTTCAGCACAGAAATGTAATAAAGAATTTCAGTTGTTATTGTAATTTCAGTTGGTTGCTATAATTTAACAAACCTAATCTAGAAGACTTCCTCGGCCTTTATCTTTTATGGCAGTGAGGTACTTTAAGAGCATGTATAAATATTTCAGAATGTTTTCCATTTGGGATTTGTCTGATTTCCTCCATGTGATTACAGTCAAGTTTCTTGGATACTATGCAGGAGATCTGTCCCTTCTCAGATGCACATCTGGTGGCGTGTGATGTCACTCACAGCGACACTAATTTTGTTCATCCAGTTGTGCTAGCGTCACGGAGGCTCCTTGATGGAATCGGTGTTTGTGTAGGATTCGTACTATGATGATTTTCAGTATTCCCTCCACATTTACCACTCAGCACTTGGCATTCGACTGTAAGCAAGAGCTTTCTCTTGACAACCATCCATCCATCTATATCCATCTACCTATATATCTACTTATCAATCATCTACCTACGATCTATCATCACTATGGGCTCATGGATTCCTATTGTTTTCTTTCTTTCTTTCTTTCTTTTTTTTTGTTGCAGTTTTTGGCCAGGACCAGGTTTGAACCCGCCACCTCTGGTATATGGGGCAGGCGCCCTACTCCTTGAGCCACAGGCACCACCCTCCAATTGTTTTTCAATGGTTTATGATTCATTACTAACCTTAGTTATTTGGGTGCTCAAATTATCCCAGATTTAGTCATTTTGGCCATTGGCAGCCCCCGAAAGCCTCATTTGATATATGCCCATGATTTTTCAAGCCATTTCTTCTTTTTTGCACCATAGCATATTCCAGGATTATCTTTTGCCATCTTTGCCTGAGCCCTGGGAGTTCTCTCCAAGAACTATATTTACGATTTATCTGAATAAGTCCCCCCCCCATTCATTATGATTATCATATTCATTTGAAATACAGTTAGGTCTGGGTTCACTTTCTGTCTGGGTTTTTTTCTCTTCTTTTCCATTCTCACAAGTTAATGTTTTCCTTGAAGATAGAGAACAAGCTTCTAAAAGACCGAATGACACAAAGAAGAATAACGTCTTTATCTTTTGTGTCCCTTTCATCCCACCCTGCCGGCCCTTTAAAGCAACCACCTCAGTGTTTTTAATTATGCTCCTTGGGTTTCTGTCTGCTTGTTTCTGTAAACATGAGCAGATATGTGTGTGCCTTCCTACTTCCTCTTCCTTCTTACACGAAAGGTGGTGTGCCATATATGCCCGTGTTTATTTTGCTTTTGTTCCTTAACTGTGTATCTTGGAAGTCACTCCATCTGTTCACAGAGCTCTTCACTTAGTTTACAATTGCACCGCACTCTTCTGAGCATGGAGTTTTGAACATTATGACAAGACAAAGTAAATTAAGGATAGAGAGTGGAGAAAAGCAAGAGAGAGATTTTTTTTAAGATATAGAGAAAAACTCTGTTTCATTTACTTTAAAATGTCACCCAGGACTCTGGCAGGAGGCCAACACATAAGCAGAATACAAGGATTGGGCCTATATTTCATAACTTCTGTCCCAATTCCGTTTCGATCTCCTTTGGGGAGATGAGAAAGGGAGTAAGAGACGGCAACCGTAGCTCAGTGGGTACGGTGCTGGCCACATACACTGAGGTTGGCGGGTTTGAGCCCAGCCCCAGCCAGCTAAAACAACAATGACAGCTGCAACAATCAAATTGCCAAGTGTTGTGATGGCTGCCTGTAGTTCCAGCTACTTGGGAGGCTGAGGCAAGAGAATCGCTTAAGCCCAAGAGTTTGAGGTTGCTGTGAGCTGTGATGCCATGGCACTCTACCCAGGGCAACAACTTGAGATTCAGTCTCAAAAAAAAAAAAAGTGAGTAAGAGAAAAATAAACATCTATCTGCTAACACATTCTTCTGTTTATTACTATAGAACCTGAATTTCCGAACGGGAACAAGATCCAAACTTAAATACACTAAGCTTTATACTTGTTTCAGCCTTAATAGCTTGGAATATTCACTAATAGTGAGTATTACAGATTAAGTACTCACTATTTAATAGATTAAATCATGCAAATGAAGACTCAGTTTCTCAGCCAAATATGTTTTTTCCTATAAAATAAAATCGAAAATTATTATCATTATTATTAAGACAGAGTATCACTTTTTTGCCCCTGGTAGAGTGCCATGGTGTCATAGTTCCCAGCAACCTCAGTCTCTTGGGCTCAAGAAATCCTCTTGCCTCAGCCTCCCAAGCAGCTGGGACTACAGGCACCTGCCACAACACCAGGCTGTTTTTAGAGACAGGGGTCTCGCTCTAGCTCAGGTTGTTTTTGAACTCGTGAGCTCAGTCAATCTACCTGCCTTAGCCTCCCAAAGTGCTAGGATTACAGGTGTGAGCCACTGTGCCCAGCCTCAAATAGAAAATTATTATCTGTAAGACCCACTGCACCGCAGAACTTAAATCATAATCTATGGGCGGCACCTGTGGCTTAGTGGGTTTGGCGCCGGCCCCATATACCAAGGGTGGTGGGTTCAAACCCGATCCCGGCCAAACTGCAACAAAAAATAGCTGGGTGTTGTGGCAGGTGCCTGTAGTCCCAGCTACTTGGAGACTGAGGCAAGAGAATCACCTAAGCTCAAGAGCTGGAGGTTGCTGTGAGCTGTGATGCCACAGCACTCTACCAGGGTAATAAAGTGAGACTCTGTCTCTAAAAAAAAAAAAAATTATAATCTACATTCCTGTTTCTTTGTATATTATAAGAACTAATAATCTGATCTCTGGGTATAAGTTTTAAAAAGGAAACTTACATGTTCCCAAATAAATCATACTCAGTTGTTATTTTTGCTATAATCTTTCTTCCCTGGGTAGTGGGGCAGGGAACTTTACAAACAGAGTGATTATTTAGCCACATAATATCTAAACCAGTAAATCACCAATGCCCTACTGTCTCCTCCCTTTCCCCGAATTTTCTCAGTGGTATGTACTGTGAAATAGGCTGGCCTCTCATCAGCTCCAGGACAGGAGAGGGAGCCTCATAGTGATTGAAGAGACACCCCAGACCCTTTTATTGAGGAAGAAGACAGAAATAAAGGTAAAGAAAATGTTATTATTGGGACATGGCTTGTGTTTCCTGATCCAGACCACTGATAATAGATGAGGTTCCAGACTGCCATTCTTGCTCAATAATTCAGAGGATTACCCAGAATAGCAGTTTATGCATTTCTTGGCTGAAAGAGCCCTAGTTGTTTGACATAGCTTCTCAGCCAGCCTTCCTTGCCAGTTTGCTGAGACATTGATATTTTGGGTGCTTGGGGCCAGGAAAACTATTAGACTAGTCATTTCTGCCCTTCGAGTGACCTTAAGTAGGCTGCACAAACAGCGTCAATTTCTGTGGCCTTCATGATATGAAAATGGACCAAGACATTGCTTCATAAGAAAAAAGTCACTTATTGTAAACAAGCATTGAGGGGCAGAAGCATCTTCCAGCTGTCAAATTTCAAATAATCTTTTAGGTACTTTCAAAAAGAGAACATGGGGAGGAGGGAGAGAGGAGAGAAGAGGCGGGAGAGGGTTGGTGTGTCCCTCCCTAATGGGCACAACGTAAGGGTATATGGCACACCTCCTGGGTGAGGGGCACAACTACCATCAGGGCCTTACCTAACAAATGCAAATATTGTAACCTAATCATTTGTATCCTCATGTTAATCTGAAATGTAAAGAAGAGAACATAGCTTAGATGAACACAAATTCTACTTTTTAAATGTCCGTACGTACTGCACTCAAATAATACATAAAGTCTGAAAATTCGTCTCTCTTAAAAACACTTTAATACAATGGTTCTCAACTTTGGCTGAATGTTAGAATTTCCTGGGGAGCTTTTAACATTCCCAGGGTCTATGCTGCAGCCTACACCTGTCAGTATCCCTGAGGGTGGTAGGCATCAGTATTTTTTTGAGTCTGACCCTCTCACAACATTCCAGTGTACATCCAAGGGCCATAACACTGGGTGTATAGCCAGGTGGAGAGAGCCTTTAGAAAGACCTACACACAAAGAGTACCAATGGTGCTAAGGCCTAGGTGTTAGCACCACCTGAGGTGTCCACGTTTTCAGTGTACTTGAATGAGACCCGGAGGAGTCTTCTAACTTTAATTATTGACATTTAATTCATGGGATCCATTGAAGAATGAAATGTTTAAAATAGACAGAGAAATGATGCTTTAATTACACTACCAGAACTTACACAACAGGAACAAATTAATACTGTTGTACAATTATAATTTTTAAATTTATTTGTTATATGTTATATTTGTACATGTTTATGGGGCACATGTAGAATTTTGTTATATGCACAGAATGTGTAAGGATCAAGTCAGGGCATTTAGGGTGTCCATTGCCTGAGTATTTACAATTTCTATGTGTTGGGTGTATTCCAGGTCCTCTCTTCTAGCTACTTGGAAAAATACAATGCATTGTTGTTAACTATGGCTCCCCTACTCTGCCATCAAACATTAGAAGTTTTCCTTCGTTCTGACTCTTTGTGCCTATTCACCAACTTCTCTTCACACCCCGGGCCCTGCCCACAGACCCTCCCAGTCCCGGTACCTGCTGTTCCACTCTCCACCTCCACACTATCAACTCACATGTGCATGAGAACATGTGATTGGTGTTCTTCTTTCTGCCCCTGGCTTGTCTCACTTAACATAATGACCTTCAGTTTCAGCCATGTTGCTGCAAATGATATGATTTCATTCTTTTTTGTGGCTGAAGTGTATTCCATGCCTACAATTCTAATTATAAAACCGAATACTAAGTTTTGATATACTTCTAAAATTTAGTGGTAATTTTGAGGGGGTTTGGAGCTCACAGGAAGCCACAGATCATAGTCTTATTTGTTCAATGAGATAAACAAACACGGTATTTTCGAGCATCTAATTTGTCTCGGGCATTATTGTAATCCCGGGGACACATGGCTAGTGGGATGTGCAGGGCTGCTGTTCCCATGGGCCTGCTCTGGTAGCCGGAAAGAGGTGCCGTTGCTGAGAGTACACGCAAAAACCACAGACATTCTTCACCAAGAGGGAGCGATCAGTCCTGTTCTACAGACTTGAATAAGAAGAATGCTTAGCCCAAATATCAAAATTTAACATGAGGCTCTAGACAGTAGTTCTTAACCTTCCTAATGCTGCAACCCTGTAGTACAGTTCCTCATGTTGTGGTGACCCCCAACCATAAAATTACTTCCATTGCTACTTTATAACTGTAATTTTGCTGCTGTTATGAATTGTAATGTAAATATCTGATATGCAGGAGACCCCCCCAAAGGGGTCACGACCCACAGGTTGAGAACCTCTGCTCTAGACTATATTTTCTCTAATCAAATTCTCTATATATTTTCTGGAAACCAAACTATTGATAAATAATCATAAAAACAACAAGCATTTTCCCAAGCAAGATACAAATTATACCAAATGCCCCACTTAGGCATAATTTTCTGACTGGTAACACCTCAGTGATGTACTTATTAAAAACACATATTTCTGGTCACGATATGATGGCTCATGCCTGTGATCCCAACACTTTGAGGGGCTGAGGCAGGAGGATTGCTTCATCCCAAGAGTTGGAGACCAGCCTGAGGAACAGAGTGAGACCCAGAGTGAGATAGGCATTGTGGTGCACGCTGGTAGACCCAGCTACTTGGAGGCTGAGGGAGGAGGATCTCTTGAGGCCAGGAGTTTGAGGTTAGGCTGTGAGATAGACTGACACTGAGGCACTCTAGCTTGGGCAACAGAGTGAGATTCTGTCTCAAGAAAACAAATGAGTTCTTACTTTTACATTTAATAGGAAGTGAAGTCACCTTTCTCCGCAGAGCTAAACATGCCTTCTGGGTCTGCATGCCAGCATATTCCTGGGCATTTGCTGGGTTATAATATCGATTGACTGTGATCAGGCTGACACAGCCACCAAGGCTTCCTCATTGTGCTCTCCTCCCCTTGGGGCTTGACACCCCAAAACCCAAATACTCGAAGGGCACATCTCTGTTGCTTAAAAATACTTTCATCTATATGTATGATATCTTAGGCTTTTTTACTCATTTCTCCTTATCTTTCTCTTTCAAAATGATTATAATTTCCAGCAGAATTTTGGTAACATCTCTCTTTTCTCCTGAACTGCAGCCTTACACTACTTTTTTTTTTATTAGAGAAAAGGAAATCAGAGGCTCCAACTGGTGGGTCCTCTGCATCAGCATCCTGAGTGGCTGCCACTCAAAAATACGGCACTGGACAAATGTGTGGGAAATACATGGGGTCCTGCACGGTGGCTGATCAATAGAGATTGAAAATCAAGAGATTTTCCTTCCACCTCTCCCAAGCCCCAATGTAATTTGACTAAGTTTTCTAATTTGGGTAGATAATTATCAAGTGACTTCAGATAAGATGACATATATAGAATGTTTTTAGTGGACCAATCTACAGTGATGTTGCTGATTAAAATAAGGTCTGACTCATTTCCTGAATTATTTATAAATTCAATTGCTTAAAATAAACCAAGCATCCTAGGCAATATGCTTCTCTGGATCTGGTGTTTTGATAAAAGAACTTTCATTAGGTGCTGAGGTTGGGGACAAATGCATCATACCAGCTCTCGCAATATGTCTAAAATGGGAATATTCATGTGCTATGCTGCAGGTTGGCAAACTTTAAATAATTAATTAATGATCTGAAAATGTTTTGTGGTTTGTATGAAAGAGACTTCATTCTGAGAATGAAGATGCCATAATCATTTCTCAGCCTTTTGGCTAAGATCAAGTGAAAATGTTCTAAAAATATGCTTCTGGTTTTTTACTGAATCTCTGAGCTAATAGTCTCCAATTTTTTAAATCACACTTTCCATAAGTTAAAGAATTTAAGTACATAATTCCAAATCTATATACATACACTCATATATGTATATGTGTGTATGTATATACACATATACAGATATCGTTTGTAGAAAGAGGCAATAATACAAGCAGAAGTCCCAATTTTTTTTACCCTAATATATTGCCTTGCAAATAACTACTCAATGTTAAAATTATCATATCCTAAAAGTAATAATAACAGCTGGGTACAGTGGCTCACACCTGTAATCTGAGTACTCTGGGAGGCAGAGGTGGAGGATCCCTTGAGCTTAGGAGTTCAAGACCAGCCTGAGCAAGAGCAAGACCATGTCTCTACTAAAAATAGAAAAACTAGCTGGACATCCCACAGGGCCTCTGTAGCCCCAGCTACTCAGGAGGCTGAGGCAAGAGGATCTCTAGAGCCTAAGAGACTGAGGTTGCTGTGAGCTATGATAATACCAGAACACTCTACCCACTGTGACAGAGGGATACTCTGCCTAAAAAGATAAAAGTAATAACAGCTGACATTTATTGAATGCATATAATATGCTGTATGGTAGTAAGTACTTTACACACATTATTTCATTTAATCTTCAAACAACTTTCTATGAGCTATATGTCTGTGTCTTCCCAAAAGTTGTGTGTTGAAGTCCAATCTCTATTCTGATAGGTTTGGAGGTGGGGCCTTTGGGAGGTACCTAGGTGGTGAGAGTGAAGCCCTCATACGAAGGCCCCAGAGAGCTCCCACACCCTCTCCTTCCATGTGAGAACACAGCCAGGAAGTCCCATCTATGAACCCAAAGTGGGCTCCTACCAGACTACCAAATCTGACAGAACCTTCATCTGGGATTTCCCAGCCTTCAGAACTGGAAGAAATACATTTCTGTGATTTATAGGCCACCAGTCTCTAGTGCCTTGTTATAGCAGCCCACACAGGCCAAGACAAAACTGTACAAAGCAAATAATACTGTATATTTAATGTTTTTCCCCATTTTACAGATGGAAATTGCTGAGGGACATACTCTTAGTGACCTTGGTTTCTGCAACGTATTTTTAACTTCACTTTTATTTATTTATGTATTTATTTATTTATTTATTTTTGGAGACAGAGTCTCAAGCTGCCACTCTAGGTAGAGTGCCATAGTGTCATAGCCCACAGCAACCTCCAACTCTTGGGCTCAAGCGATCCTCTTGCCTCAGTTTTTCTATTTTTAGTAGAGACAGTGGGGAGGGGGTCTTGCTTTGTGTTCAGGCTGGTCTCGAACCTGTGAGATCAAGTTATCCACCCACCTCAGCCCCCCAGAGTGTGGGATTATAGGTATAAGCCTCCACACCTGGTCCCACTATTTTTTATTTTTTAAAAAATTATCAGAGTCTGGGGGCAGTGGCTCAGGCCTATAATCCCAGCACTCTGGGAGGCCGAGGAGAGTGGATTGCCTGAGCTCATAGGTTTGAGACAACCTGAGCCAGAAGAGACTTAGTCTCTAAAAATAGTTGGGTATTGTGGCGGGTACCTGTAGTCCCAGCTACTTGGGAGCCCGAGGCAAGAGGACCACTTGAGCCCAAGACTTTTAGGTTGCTGTGAGCTATAATGCCGCAGCATTCTACCAAGGGCAACAAAGTGAAATTCTGTCTCAAAAAAAAAAAAAAATCAGATAATAAATGAATATGGTTTAGAACATTCACATGGGAACAGGAGAAGTCTCCCTTCCCTCCTAACTTGATTTTCTAGGTCTCTAGGCCAAAAGATCCTAGATACTGTGATATCAAAGATAGGAAACATTTTTTTCTGAAAAGTACAACTGAGTTACATTTGCCTCTGTGTGGAGTTCTGGTAATGGCAGAGCAGGTCACATCAGACCAAACATTCTGCAGATGCGGATTATAACTTCTGGACAAAATATAAAGCAACAACTATCTGAAGGCACTGGAGAGGAGAGAGGAGCAGGAAGAAATGTAGGGGACTCAACACTTGGAAGAAGAGAATGATCCTGGCTGAGTCTCCAGCTTTGGTGGCTTGGTTTGTGCTCTGCCTGGTGGCGGAAACTCAGATAGAAACCCACAGACATACTGCTTGAGGAATCGGGAGACTTTTGAGGTGGCCACAACAGCTGGAACAGAAGGAGACAAATTCAGAAAGGACAGAGCTACAGACCAGTTGCCCTAAATTATGTGCCCCATGTTTTATCTCCAGCTGGCCTGGAATTCTACATGTGTGTGGCTGACTTCAAGCAACACAGCCAACACCAACAGAACTAATGAGAAATTTCAGCTACTGCCCACTGTAAGAGAGGCAGAGTGTGTGTTCAGTTAAGTTGACTGCCTAATAAAACAAAATAATCAACGCTGCTCAGGGGATCAAAACAGAACCCTAAGTCCCTACAACCTATCTTCACAAGATCCAGAATATAATCCAAAATTATTAAACATATAAAGAGACAGGAAAATGTGACCCATACTGAAAACAGTGATTCTTGAACTTGTTGGTCTGAGGAACCCTTTACACTCTTTTTTTGAGGTAGAGTTTCACTCTGTCACCCTGGGTAGAGTGCTATGGCACCATAGCTAACAGCAACTTTGAACTCTTGGGCTCAAATGACCCTCTTGCCTCAGTTTTTCATGTGTAGTGAAGATGAGGTCTTGGTCTTGATCTTGCTCAGGCTGATCTTGAATCTATGAACTTAAGCATTCTGCCCACTCTCCTCAGCCTCCCACTGCTAGGATTACAGGTGTGAGCCACCATGCCCAGCTGACACTCTTAAAAATTATTGGAAACCAGGTAGGGCGTGTTGGCTTACACCTGTAATCCTAGCACTCTGGGAGGCTGAGGCAGGTGAATTACCTGAACTCACAAGTTTGAGACCAGCTTGAGCCAAATTGAGATTTAGTTTCTAAAAAAATAGCCAGGTGTTGTGGCAGAGGGCCTATAGTCCCAGCTAAATTGGGAGACTGAGGCAAGAGAATCACGTAAGCCCAAGAGTCTGAGGTTGCTATGAACTGCAACAACACAGCACTCCATGGAGGGGGACAAAGTGAGACTCTGTCTCAAAAAAAAAAAAAAATGGCAGGAGGCTCACTTGAGCCTGGGAGTTTGAGGTTGCTGATAGCTAGGCTGAGGCCATAGTACTTTAGCCTAGGCAACAGGGTGAGACTTTGTCTCCAAAAAAAAATTAAATTCTCCAGTAAGTTTTTGTTAGATAGGCTATAGTTATTTTTACCCATAGAGATTAAAATTGACAAAATATTAAAATATGTATTTATTTAAAATAATAAATCTAATACATGTTAACAAAAATATTTTCATGAAAAATAACTGTTTTTCAAAGCAATACACTTAGAAGGGTGGTATTGTTTACATTATTTGAAATCTCTTTAATGCCTGACTTAATAGAAGAACAGCAAGGTTCTCATACTTGCTTCTGCATTTCAATCTGTTGCTATATTTTGGTTTGGTTTACGTTATGAAGACTTAACTCTAATGATATTACAGGTAATTGTGGGTAATCTTTAATATTATACTAAAATTTGACTAGTAGAGGTTTCTTAAAGGTTACAATGTGGAATTTGAGGTAATATCATGTCTGCTGTATTTCATTTTCTATTATGTTAAAAACCAGTGTTTTAGATTGCATTCTTTGTTTTTTAGAGATGTGATCTATGTTGCCTAGGCAGGTCTCCAACTCCTGAGGCTCAAGCAATTCTCTCACTTAGCCTTCCAGTTAGCAGGGACTACAAGTGTGAGTTACTGCATCTGGCTATATTGCACTTTGAAAGGATCCTTATGAATGCTTTTTCATTTATTCTTTATGATCTGAAAAGGTGAGCTCTTCACATCCCAACATTGCAAATGGAGGTTTGAAAATTTATGTGGTAAGGTACATTGATCCTTTCCTTCAAAAACATAATCTCATGAAAATGGCAGGTTAAAAAAAAACAACAAAATGTCTGGTATGACTTTGCTACTACAAACCTTTAGGGTGATCAGTTTTTACAACAAAGACATGAAAATAATGAGAACAAGCGTGATTCAAGATCATTTTCTGATGGTAGAAAAATTAGCTTCTAAAATAGCACAGACCTAACCCCTGCAAAGCTTGGTGGCCAGCCCCATGAATGTGGGCACAATGCCAGCCGCATTGCAGGGGGTTCTGGATATCACTGGACTTAGAATCTCTCAGCAAGGCTCACTGTTAATGCCTGAGTGATTTTTCTGTCCGTGCTACAAGTGGAAAACTACTCAAAAAAAAAAAAAAATTATGACCCTGGTATAACAGAACAAAAAGAACAGCACCATAAAGTCTTGAGAAACAGAATCAATTTTGCTGTTTTTTTTTTCCTAAGTTAATTTCAGGATAGTCACGAATCACAGAGACCAACTGCACTGTCATCTGCTGCTTTTTCTGAAGCTGTTGAAAGCTCTAATAATCGGTGGATTAGCGGATGCCTATTCTTTGAGCAAAAGGAAGCACGACGCTGTCAGTGCGTGTACTCAGTGTCTACTCTCAGTGCCTCACGCCTAACTGGGCAAAGACTTTCCCCAGTGAGAATAGCTGGGGAAACAGAGAACAGGAGTAGGGAGGAGTAGGGGGAGGTCATGACACAGTATCTGGCATGGATTTGCAGCCTACTAGCTCAGTGCCTGTTGGCAAATTGCCTTCCTAATCTGAGAGAGGATGCAGGTGAGCACAGGAGGGAGCGGGGTGGGGGTTGCTGTAGATCTGCAGGGGTCAGGGTATGGTGGTGAGGAGGGGGGTGGTCAGCAGAGTTGCTTGCAGGAACTGAGGAGGAAGAATCCCTCTATTATGGATGGAGTTGTGTCCCTTCCTCCAGATTCATACGTGGAAGCCCTAACCTTCCATATGACTGCATTTGAACATAGGGCCTTGAAAGGGGTAATTAAGATTAATGAGACTGGCCCGGCACCATGGCTCATGTGTGGCTCTAGGAGGCTGCGGTGGGTGGAGTACTTCAGCTCAGGAGTTGGAAATCAACCTGAGTAAGAGTGAGACCCCATCTCTACTAAAAACAGAAACAAACAAACAAAAACCTAGCTGGGCACCTGTAGTCCTAGCTGCTCAGGAAGCTGAGGCAAGAGGATTGCTTGAGCCCAAGAATTTGAGCTTACTGTGAGCTATGATGCCTTAGCTCATAGGTGTGAGCTACTCAGGGTGACAGAGTGAGATGCTGGTCTCAAAACAAACAGGCTCAGCGCCTGTAGCACAGCGGTTGCAGTGCCAGTCACATACACCAAGGCTGGCGGGTTCACATCTGGCCTGGGTCAGCTAAACAATAATGACAACTGCAATAAAAAATAGCCGGGCATTGTGGTGGGTGCCTGTGGTCCCAACTACTCAGGAGGCTGAGACAAGAGAATCGCTTAAGCCCAAGAGTTTGAGGTTGCTGTGAGCTGTGACATCACCGCACTCTAGCAAGGGTGACATACTGAGACTCAGTCTCAAACAAACACACAAATAGATTAATGCAATCATCAGAGTGGGCCTAATCTGATAGGCAAGGTGAGCTTATAAGAAGAGGAAGAGCTTAGGGTAGGGCATGCACAGAGGAAAGGCCCTGCGCAAGCCAAGGACGTGGCCTCAGAAGGAACCGACCCTGCCACACCCTGATCTCCGACTTCCAGCCCCCAGAACTGTGAGGAAATAAATGTCAGTTCTTCAAGCTGCCCAGTATTTGTTGTGGCGGCCAGAACTAACACACCCTGGGCAGTGCCCTTTACTCCACTGAGAGACAGTTGATTCAGAGGACAGAATAAGATCTCCACCCACAGGCACGCGCCTAAGGGACAAGGCAAGAGGAATCACAAGACAGTGAAACAGCAGGGGGCTAAGACCATGGACATCTGATTATACCTCCACAGAATGAGTCCTCTTTTTACCTGTTTGGAGAGGTAGGGGGGAGGTTCGACCTATTTTACAACCTAAGGGAGCTAAAGAGCAGTAAGGTTGGTCTTTTGATCTCAAAATTCTGTGGTGAGTTCCCATCCCAGACTTCCTGAAAGCCGGAGATATTATATTATATTACATTGTATTATTGCAGCAGAGTATTCCTGATTAAAATCTATCTTCACCACTTTAACTAGTGTCTGCCTTTATTTATGTTTGATGCCCTTTTTGAGAGCAGATTATCTACATAAATTGTTTTAAACTCTTCTGCTTGGTGAATTTGCCTCTTCTCTCTGATTTATTTATTCAATCATTTATATTGGAATGGATGCATGTATATTATTATAAATCTTTGGTTATGATCTTATACTACTTTATTTATGTTATTCATCTTGTTCCAGCTGTGGCCTTTGGGAACCCTTTCAGCTGGTTTCTGTGTCTCTTTGAAACACTTTCAAATGTTACTTTGAACATATTTTTACTTTTTTGGCATCATAACATCATTTAGGCTCATCCAGTCCTGGAATCATCCATTTCTCCAAGGAGCACTGGAGAATTCGTGACTGTTGAAAAGTATTGGAGGCTCGGCACCTGTGGCTCAAGCAGCTAAGGCAGCAGCCACATTCTCCTGAGCTGGCCGGTTTGAATACAGCCCAGGCCGCCAAA
>NW_003852483.1:1149802-1157797 GCF_000181295.1 Otolemur garnettii
GAGTTGGAGGTTGCTGTGAGCTGTGATGCCACAGCACTCTACCCAGGGTGACAGCTTGAGGCTCTGTCTCAAAAAAAAAAAGTATTGGAAACCAAGATATGGGCACTGGGTGTGCTCATTGGAACTGAGGTGTCATTGCTTCTAGGTCATCTTGGCTGACAGAGCAAGGACATAACGTGTGTATACTGGCCCATGTATATAAACTTACCCGTAGATGCTTCTGTGCACCTCCCCTGTATCTATGTTTAGCTGAATTTGAGTGGATAGTGATGTGTCCAGCTCTAACCTCTTATCATGCAGATCGTTCTAGTCCTTCCCCTTGTTTACTTGTACTCTCCCACTCCATCTGTGAGAAATGGACTCCCACCATCTGTCCTCCATTTACTTAATTGTTCACTGATGTCTTAAAAAAATACTGAATGTTCCTATCAATTCCTGGCTTGATTCTTTTGGTGCTCTAATTAACCCACACATGGCTGGGGGCTCTCTTTCAAGCTGAGTCCTTTCATGTCTCTGTCAGTTTTTGAGCCCCTCCCTGTTTTCTAGCACAAAGAGAGATTCTGATCTCACCTTGTGTTTTCTCTGTCTCAGAGACTGAAGCAATTGTATTTTCCTTGCTTTTCTTTTTTTGCAACAGCATTATTGAGATATCATTCATAGACCATGGATTCCGCCTATTTAGATGATGCAATTCACTGGTTTTTAGTATATTTTCAGTTCATGCAACCATCTTACAATCAATTTACAGGATGTCTCCAAAAGTTTACAAAACACTTACAAAATATTCTATATGTATTGGACATCTCTTTGTAAAATTTTGTAAATAAAGGCATATCTACAATTTCCCATTTTCTTTTTGTATGGTAACTTTATGGGTGACTTATGGGACACTCTGTAGAACACCCTTATCATCCCCCAAAGAAGCTGTGCACTATTTATTTATTTTTTGAGACAGTTTCACTATGTCACCCTCGGTAGAGTGCTATGGTGTCACAGCTCACAGCAATCTCCAGCTCTTGAGCTTAAGCAATTCTCTTGCCTCAGCCTCCCAAGTAGCTGGGACTACAGGCTTCCATCATGAGGCCCAGATATTTTTTGATTGTAGTTGTCGTTGTTTGGCAGGCCCAGGCTGGGTTCGAACCCACCTACCCCAGTGTATGTGGCCAGTGCCCTAACCACTGAGTTAGGATGTTAAGCCCCATGCACTCTTTAGATATCGTCCTACAATCTCCCCACCTGTTCCATGCTGAGATAATGAAGGCATGTATCTTTGGGGTGTGGTGCATATGTTTTTATTGGCAACTGAAGACACAGGGTTTATAGGCAAATTTGAATTTCTTATAAGGGATTACAACCTGCAGGGTGGCCATCCTCACAGGCTGAGAAGTGTAGCACTTCAAGGGAGGGAAGGATAAGATAGTAATTTATACTGAATGGGTGGGCCATGTATACATATTCAACAGGTTATAGAGGAGCTATAAATATCCACGGAGAGGGGCATCAGACATGCAGTGAGCAGACATGCATGTTACATGCATCCGTTGTTCATTTGAGGGGTGGACACTTAACTGTAAATACATTACAATTAGGCTCTGCACATCAAAAGGCAAAGGCACGAATGCATTCGGTGCACAGCCTCTGTAAGCTGGCCAGAACCACTCCACCGTCAGTGGTCTCTTATCCAAAAGGAATGCTGCTCAGTGCTGTGTTGAAACTGCAAAAAAGGGTGGGGCAGTGTCAGGCAGATGGTTAAAATCAGGGGCGGAGCAAGTCTTTCCAAAGTGCTGGTTTCTATTCAACCCTAAGGAAAGAAAGTCTAATGGCGCTTAGAGACCTAGGGGGCATAATGAGCGTGCTTGACCTCCCATCCTGTCATGGTTGGGAACTCAGTTTTTAAGGCTTCTGTGGGGATCCATTGGCCAAGAGGTGGTCTGTGCAGTCAGACGGCTTAGGATTTTCATTTTTTTTTTTCAGAATGTATGTATGTATGCATGTATCATACTTGCAATAGACAACTGTGGGATTGTCGGGGAGGGGGGGCAATATGTGGGAAGTTGTGACCATGCAGGATCCAATAAAGAAAGTGAAACTCCCAAGACAGATAAGAGACTGATAAAATTCCCTACTGCTGGGGTTGGGGTGGGGATGGGGAGGATGAAGTTCTGATTATTAATTAAGAAAAGCAGAAAGTACAAGGTCAAGTGTTTGAGTCTCAGCTCTGTAACTCCAGGTAACTCTTAGTAATTTAAGCTTTGGTTTCTTGTCTATGTTGCTCTCTACCTCAGAGGTCACGGTGCTCACAGGCACACATGGCCAGTACCTAAATTGGGGCCTATAACTGTGGTGAGGGTGATTTGCAGTATCAGTGAAGGAGGCTTTGCAGGGAAGAGTGAGGGAGGCTGTCCTGTAACATACCTTTTAACTGGTGTGTCCTTGGGTAAGGCTTATTGGATCCCTCTGACTCTAGAGATGGGATGTTCCGGGTTCAACATATAGTCCCTCCGTCTTGGAGATGAGTAGGTGAGAAAATAACCTTTGAAGAGGAAACCCTCTACAGTCCTAAGATACTATGATAAACTAAGACATATAGATTTGACCTTCATCCTTAGTTCCTGCTATAGAGATCCTAGGACTTTTTTGTGATGAGGTGAGAGGAGCATCTTTTGTTACTCATAATAAGCCCCTTTCTACCATCCCTGAGTCTGTGCTAATGAAGTGACTCTTAAGGTGTGGAACGAGATGAAAGATGGGCACTGGTTTCCAGAGGAAACAAATGTGCTTGGAACTTCCAGTCCTTCCCTCCTCATAAAGGGAAGGGCTCCCCATCCCCCTCCATAAAGCCCCTAAACTATGGAGTGCAGAGAGCTTTGAGGTTGGCAAATACACTCACCTGCCAGGGGAGTGCCCCAACTCCACAGGACAGAACCTGTGCTCTTGAGACTCTTCTGGACCTCACCCTGCATACATTTTCCTCTGGCTGTTCATCAGTGTCCTTCACAGTATTCTTCATAATGTTAAATAAAACCTACAGAAGGCCCTGATTTTTATTTATTTTTTTTTTGAGACAGAGTCTCACTGTGTAGCCCTCAGTAGAGTGCTGTGGTGTCACAGTTCATAGCAAACTCCAACTCTTGGACTTAAGTGATTTTCTTGCCTCAGCCTCCCAAGTAGCTGGGACTACAGGCACCTGCCACTTCACCTGGCTATTTTTTTGTTGCAGTAGATTAGCTGGCCCTGGGCCCGGTTTGAACCTGCCACCTTTGGTGTATGTGGCTGGCACTGTAACCGCTATTACAGGCACTGGGCCAAGGCCCTGACTTTGGACTGAGCTTCTACACTAGGCCCAAAATACCAAACCAAAATGTAGTTAAACATGCAGAAATTCCATGTCCCCAAACCAAAACCAACGTCTTTACCTGACCTTCCAAGAATTTGGGAGAGAGAAAGATATAATAGTAAAATCCCCAATCAAGCCAGTTTTAGCCAGCATGATAAAGAAGTATCCTTTGCATTAACCCTTACAAGGAAAGTAACTTTGTGAGAACCCATCTGTTTTTTGCTTTTTCGTTCTGCTTTTTCTGTCTATAAAAACCAACCTCCTCTGTTGGCCTTATTGGAACACTCCTTTTATTTTATAGATGAGGTGTTGCCTGATTCTGGAATCACAAAAGCCAGCTAAGAGAAACTAAATTTGTTGTAATTTTGTCTTTTGATAATGATAAACATAACTAAAATGTTTTTCTTAGTTTGTGAGTTGGTTCTGGCAAATTAATGAATCCAAGAAAGGAGCCCCCAGTTTATAGCTGGCTGGTCAGAAATATGAAAGACCAAGGACTTGTGACTGAACACAATTATCTATGTATTTTCTATCATCTGCCGGCTGTTATCCTATGTATAGCTCTGAGATAGTCGCTCATAGTTTTATATCACAGTGCATATTTAACATAGTTGTTATAGTCTTGTCTACACATTTTTTTTTTACATTATCCTTCCACTCTGAAGATACAATTAACAATCACTCCTAGATAGCTCACATAGAAAGACAGCCTTCAGTTTGCATGTAGTTCCTGCCACTTCTTGTAAAACCTAATATACTTGAAGACTGAAACTTTATCTTAGGATTCATGGACGTTTTGATTTAAAAGTAAAAAACGGCATTTGGGAGGCCAAGGAGGGAGGACTGGTTGAGCCCAGGAGTTTAAGACCAGCTTGGAAAACACAGTAAAACCCTTTCTCTACAGAAAAATCAAAGAATCAATGGGGTTGCAGTGGTGTGCCCCCAGTAGTCCCAGCTACTTGGAAGATTGAAGCAGGAGGATCTCAAGTCCTGGAGTTTGAGGCTGCAGTGAACGATGATGGCGCCACTGCCCTCCCGCCTGGGAGCAAGATTCTGTCTCTATAAATAAGTAAATAAATAAATGTAATAAATCCAGAGACTCTGAGGCAGTTTGTGTTCCTGAATATCTATAATCTCTTTGTACATAGTAATAATAGAACTCTAGCCAGTGAAAGGTCACATTTTTTAAGCTCCCCCCCCACTTTTCTGAGACAGAGTCTCAAGCTGTTGCCCTGGGTAGAGTTCCATGGTGTCCTAGCTTACAGCAACCTCCAACTCAGGCTCAAGCAATCTTCTTGCCTCAGTTTTCCTATTTTTAGTAGAAATGAGGTCTCGCTTTTGCTCAGGCTGTTTTCAAATTCGTGAGCTCAAGCAATTACCTGCCTCTGTCTCCCAGAGTGCTAAGGTTATAGGCATGAGCCGTGCCTGGCCTTAAGGCCCCTTTGTTGCTGGTGTGGCCAGTGGGATGTGAGTCAAGTAGAAGGGATGCATGCATTTCTAGGTCTTGCCCTTGATAGAACTGGGTAATCAGCTTGTCTTTCCCCATTTTGCTGGTGGCAGGGAGCAGCCACCTTAAACCCAGAGATGAAAGCTTCATGTCCAAAACAACAGAGCTGTCTTATAGTTCACAGACTATTAACATTCTCTCTTATTTAAGCGATCACCTTCATGAGTGTCTTTAATGCAGAGTGCCAGCCTTTATGCTAACTAATATATTACTTCCTCTTTGATTGCTTTGGATGAATTAGTTTTTTTTTGTTTTTGGCTGGGCCTGTGTTTGAACCCACCACCTCTGGCCTATGGGGCCAGTGCCCTACTCCTTTGAGCCATAGGCACCGCCTGGGTGAATTAGTTTTAAGACAGGTTTCCATTTTCAAAAAAGTCTAGTTTTGATTTATTTTTCCTATTGTGTTTGTTCAGCTATCTGTTTCTCGCCAGTGGTGGTTCCAGCTCTAGGGCTTCTTAGCTGCTGGCTTTCTAAGTAACATATTGGTAACTGTTTCATTTTATAGGTGACACCCATTGCCCTGGTACATGTCTTGTGCAACGGAGTTGGGTTGTGGTAATGAATGCTTCTGCAGTTGGGGCTGTGCTCCACCAGCTTAGTGTGGGCGAGGCTGTGTTACACACATTTCACATTATGTTGAAGTAAGCATTACAAAAATGTCAAAGGTGTGGCCGATCAGAAAGACTGTTAGCTGACAACTGGATAGAGGCAAAGGTCCCAGTCCTATAGAGAGATGTTAGAAATTTGAATTTAGATCAGGATATTACTGGGTGTAGTACTCCAAATACCCTGGCTTTTCCACTCTTGCCATTTCAAACACCAAGCCTCACCCTCCTTTCCCAAACTGAAATTCATTGTTCTTGTCTCATATTGGACAGTTTTTTACTAAAAAGTAGAAAGGAATCAGAGGGAACTACATTTTATTGAACATCTTAATGTTTATTGCAAGGCTGTGCAAAACAGTGATTAGGAACATGGTCTTTATTTGTATTGGGATTCGAATTCCAGCTCTAGGGCTTCTTAGCTGCTGGCTTTCTAAGTAACAACCTCAGTTTCCTCATCCATAAAAATGGGGATAGTAATGCCATCTTCAAAATTTTCTGATGATTAAATAAAATGTCTAAATGCCTGGAACAGACTAAGGAGGAAGTTGGTAAATGGTAGCTAATATTATCTGTTCTGTTCCCATTTCCTGGTGCCAAGTATTTTACATACTTATCTCATCAACCCAATAAAATGAGCATAATTATTCTCATTTTATAGTTGAAGAAATTGAAGTTAAAGAATTCGTGAGGTGAATAGATATTATACTAGCTATTCTGAAGAAATGTAAGCATGAAGCATTTAAATAATTCCCTGATGCCTCAAAGGGAAGCTGTTATGGAGCTGGGAACCAAAGCCATGTCTTTTTGCTTTGGAATTTGTTAAATTTTGGGTATTTGGCAATTCACAACTAGTCGTCAGTCCTGACAGGTTGTGATGGCCATGGTAATATTTATTATTTGCATTATTTATTACATCTTTATCTATTTATTTTTATTGCATATTTATTTAATTGCATTAACTTTGGCCACCCCCTTGGGAAAGGCACAAGACTATTCTAAATAAGCTTGCGTGTCACAAATGCCAGGAAAGGGGATAGTCCTCTATATGGCAAATTTATTTTCCTTTTTTTTTTTGAGACAGAGCCTCAAGCTTTCGCTCTGGGTAGAGTGCTATGGCATCACAGCTCACAGCAACCTCTAACTCCTGGGCGTAAGCAATTCTCTTGCCTCAGCCTCCCAAGTAGCTGGGACTACAGGCACCTGCCACAATGCCCAGCTATTTTTTGGCTGTAGTTGTCATTGTTGTTTGGGAGGCCCAGGCTGGATTCCAACCCACCAGCTCTGGTGTATGTGGCTGGCACCTTAGCTGCTTGAGCTACAGGTGCCAAGCCAATGTGGCAAATTTCATTCATGGTCTATATTCATCGAAACAGCGGGCAGTGCTTCTTTGTTTTCTTATACAACCTAGACAACTTACCATTGTCTTTCCATAGTTTCCTAAACAATAACAAGTATTACCTGAGGTAATATTGTTTTAAATAGTGCTGTGCCAGGTGCTCTATGTAACTGCTGTCTTTAAATTCACAGTCTACTGATGAGCTAGCATAACAATATCAAAATAATTAGAGACCAAGTGAATAGTAATAAAATAGTTGCAATAATTGCCATGGCTGAGCTGTAATAAAGTTCTGAGTTTCCTGGTATAGTGACTGTTTCTAACTTTATGTTGCCTTAGCATGCATTTCGAATATAAGTATAACTTTCTTGTACCAGAAACAGGCTCAGACACTTTTGCCACAGCTTACAGTGGCTCTACCCGCTCCCAGTTCTTCAGTGTGGCTGTTCCAGCTATCTGCCTTATACAACCACAACAGTGGTCATTATGGACAGTCAGATGCAGCTCACTTGACCCTCTCCACTGCCCCCCATGCCCTTCTTGGACTGTGCAGATATGCTGCACAATCACCTGAAAGTTACAGGGCAATTTCATGGAACAACACATGAGTACTTGTTTCGAGACCAACTGAAAGGAGTTTAGTGGTGTATCTAGAGACAAGACCAGGAGAGGTTCAGGCCAAGTTTAATGAATGGGAACAGAGACCTATCTAGGCAAAGATGGTGAGAATAGTTGGGGCTTGTTTTCATACTGGGCACAGGGGAAAGAAGATTCCACAGGTTGCTGGAAGATTTGGCAGGCTAAGTTGTTTCCAGGGGAAGTCTTGGGGCAGGGAGAGTTCTGGGAGGCAAGGAGGGGAAGGGTTTAAGCCCCTAACATGACCAATTAGAACTCTTTCTATGAAACTGCTTAGATAACATCTTGGACCCCAATAAAGGCTTTAGCCCCGTAGATACCTCTTCTTTGCTCCCCTTTCACTGGTTAAGCTCTCTGTCACCTCTAGACTTCCCATCCTTCTCATGAGAAAGACCTCAGGACAAAATTAGAAAGACACCATAACACTAAAAATCACAATGCTCACCAAAGGGAATATCGTTATCAGAAAAGGAGAAGGAGGCTCGGCGCCTGTGGCTCAAGCGGCTAAGGCGCCAGCCACATACACCTAAGGTGGCGGGTTCGAATCCCCAGCCCGGGCCCGCCAAACAACGAT